>NC_073302.1:301329503-301700753 GCF_027595985.1 Sorex araneus | reverse complement strand
CCGTAGGCGGTGCTGGGGACCCAACCCGGAACGGCTGTGCAGAAGGCAGGCGCCCTGTCCTCTGTGCCCTCTCTCCATCGGAGGCTAATGGTTTTAGAGCAGCATGAGATTCAGGGGCCAAGTGTGGGCTCCCAGGTACGCCCGTGCCCCAAGCCCAGCGTTCCTGTAATCGGCACCCGCCAGCAGGTGGGACCCTGCGACAGTGGATGAGCCACACGAGCCTGTCACCCAAGCCTGAAATGCCCATGGCAGCCCCTCTGGGTGTGTCCGCTCCGTGGGGGACAGATGGTGCCCACATGCCAGGGCCCCTCCGGGCAGTCTCTGCCCAGAATATCCTCCAGCTCCAGCTTCCCATCTCCCTCCCCAGCCCTGGGAGACCCCGCCCTTCCGTCTCTCCCTCCCTACCCTTTGGCAATTCCAGAATGTTCCAGGATTGGGACCAGAGAACATAGCCATTTCCTGCTGGCTTCCTTCTCCCTTAGCAGCAGCGTCTAAGGCTGCTCCTGGCCTTTCCCTGCTTCCTCCCTGTCCCTGTGTGTGCAGGGAGCGTGGTCACCCCCTCCCTTATGGTCACCCCCCCCTGTTACGGTCACCCTCTCCATTACGGTCACCCCCTCCATATGGCCATCCACTCCATCATGTCACTTTCTCTGTATGGTCACCCCCTCTGTATGGTCACCCCCTCCATTATGGTCGCCCTGTCCCTTACACTGACTCTGACACTTCCTGGGGTCCAGGCATGGGTCACCAGGACCAAACAAGTCTCCTCAAATGTCCAGGTGCAAAAAAAAAAAAAAAAAATGTCCAGGTGTAGCTCTGCCGTGGACACTGGCCATGTCCTCTGAGCAAACACCAGGGCAGGTGAGAGCTGGGTCCCCACCTGAGACCCCAGGAGTGGCCGTCAAGCCTGCAGGGAGGAGGGGGATGCGGGGACCCAGGAGACCAAAGACATCCCCAGAACAGTCTCTGGGGGTCCTTGGTCCTAAAGAGCCGGAGGGGGGGCCGGGGGAGCTCTCTGGGGCTTTGTTGATGCTCCTGCTAAGATGAGCGAGTCTGGTGGGCAGGGGTGATCTAAGCCTGTCCCTGCAGCTCGGCCCCAGGGTACAGCTTTCTCACACAGTCGTGCCCACAGCTGCCTGGAGGCAGCTTGGTCTCTTTGAGCCTCCTCTTCCTCTCCCTCTTGGCCTCCTTAAGCCCTCAGATGCCCCTGAAAGTCCTCAGTGCCCCCCTGAGGGCCATGTGGGGTATCCTGGGGTTGAGTACAAGGCTCTCTTCGCCCAGGGCAGGGCATGGGTGAGGAAGGCGGGGCTCTTCGTTCATGTGTGTGCGCGTGCATGTGTGCCTTTTAGTTTGTGGTTCACAATAGAGAACATGCAATGTTGGGGGTTGAACCTGGGGCTCCTGCCCCTGGAGTCTGTGCTCTGGCCCTTTAAGTCTCTCCCCAGGCAGAGGGTGACACAGGCCCCAGGCCCGGGGCTGGGCCCAGAGAGGACAAGGGCCACAGTGAGATGGGGACACTCTGCTTTGATGCCAGCCTGCCCTGCTCCCTTTAAAGTCGGCCCTGCCTGGATAGCGCCCCGCATTCCTTCTCTGTGCCCCAGCCCTGCTGGCCCTGGAATCCCTCCTGTTCTGTGGGACCCCTTTCCCGTGCGACTGTCCACCTTCCCCTCCTACTGGGAGCCCGACTCAGACGCCATCACGCTCCTTTAACTCAGCGGAAGAGTGGGGTTGGGGCAGGGGGCTGCTCTGCCCATCGTCAGTCAGTGGGTGTTTCTCCCCCGAAACAGTGGGGCTTCTCCTAAGGTGCGGGGGGAACCCGGACCATGAGCAGGTGTCCCCACTGCCTGGGTCCGTTTCCTCCTTCAGTGACTCGCCCACTGGCCCCGAGAGACGCCGCGAGGGGTCCCCCAGCACCCCCACACCCCACACCTGCAGCTGTTGCTGAGCTTGCAAGGGACAGTCTTGGCGTGGGTGGGGGGAGCCAGCCCCGGGAGTGCTGGCGCTGGCAGGGACCCTCACCCAGGGGAGAGGAAACGCGGCCAGAGAGGCACACAGCATCTTGCTGCTCCCGCCCAGGCTCGAATCCCAGCCCCACATAGGGTCCCCTGAGCACCACCAGGCGTCACTCCTGAGCACAGACCCAGGAGTACCCCCGCCTGTGGACCCCAAACCACCTCCCCAAAGTAGAGATGAGAACTGGGAAGTGCCCAGTTGTTACCAGGGTACCTGGTCCCTTTCCAGACCCCTGCCGTTTTGCCACTGGCCTCTTCCAGCTCGGCCTGGGAAACCCCAATGTTAAACCAGTGGGAACTGCAGACCACGAGCACTGCTGGAGGAGCACACAAAGAGCCCCCATCTGGGAGGGTCATCTCCCGCCCATGGCTGGTCCCAGCTTGGAGGGAGGCCACTGGCACTCGCTCCTTCCACACTTCCCTTGAGGCTGCGTGGAGGATGCAAACGGTCACCTGCAGGCTTGTGGGGGCGCGCAGGGGGCTGCCGCTCCCCACGGAGAAGACTCAGAACGACCTGTTTAACTCTACAGCCTAACCCCTGGGTACTCGCAGGCACACCCGCCCTGTCTGCCTGCTCCCACAGTGCTCCTTCCGCAGGGCAGCTGCTCTGGGAGGAGCAACGCATGGGGCGGAGCCTCCACTCGGGGGTGGGTGGGGACTCTGGGGAAGGGGTGGAGCCTCTGGGAAGGGCGGGGCTTCCAGAAAAGGGTGGGGCTCTTGGGAAGGGGGTAGAGCCCCTGGGGAAGGGGTGAGGTGTCCCAGGAAAGTGGTAGGGCCCTTGGGGAAGGGGTGGGGCCTCTGGGAAGGGGGGCCCTCTGGGGAAGGGGCGGGACCTCCAGCGAAGGGGCGGAGCCTCTACTTTGCTGGCATAGCAGGACTAGGGGGAGGCTCTGAGCCCCCGTAAGGACAAGTCCTCCAAGGAGAAGGGATTTCCCAGGTCACCCCCAATCTGGAAGCTAGTTGAGTGGCAGCCACCAGATTTCAGGTTGTCCTTTGGCCCTCCCTGTCCCACCCCCACCCCGGCTTAACACCTTCCCCCAGAGGCTGGGAAAATGGGACCCTCTTCCCGGCCCTCCGGTTCTGACTGCAAACCCACAGACACGGCCAGCTCAGGAGGAAGAGGAGGGACGTGGTGAAGGTGGGCCTCTGGCACCCCGAGGGTGCAGGAGCAAGGCCGCCCTCCTCACCCTCCCCTGCATGCCAACCCACACACTAGCGCACTAGAGCAAAAACCCAGGCACTTCCCTTCCAGAGAGGTGGACCCGGGGTCGCCGGCTTCAGCCCTCGAACCCCACAGCCACTCCTCGGCTGGTTTGTTTTCGCTGCCTTTCTGGCCCTGCCGGAGCCAAGCAGAAAAGCGGGAGCTTTGGGGGGCAGCAGGAAGGCGAGTGGGAACACAGGCTCTGATTCTCTGCAGCTGCCGAGGAGAGCCAGTCCCGGGAATAATTCAGACCAGCTGCCCATCGAGGAAGTCGAACTTCCCTTCTCTGGTGAATGAAGTACGCGGGGCCGGCTGGCCTGCTGCTGAGGTGAGGGGCCCCTCTAGGACCCATCTCTTGGCCCTGGTCTCTAGGGGGATCATGGCCCTGCTGGGGTGGACAGGCGCCATCCCACAGGAAATGAAAGGATTCCTTGTCGGGCGCCCTGGAGAGAGGGCAGGCTCTACAGATGCTGCTGGCTGCTTGCTGGTACCCTCCCATGCCTGCACCCCTCTCCCAGAGGTGGGCGGGGGGGGGAGCGAGGGGATGCTCAGGGAAGGGGCTTTCTCAAGGGCACATTATAAAGCGGCCACACCAGAACCACACCGTGGGCAAGGTCGCTGGAGAGTGAGCTCGCCCCTTAAACGGCCCATCCGTTATCCTCAGATATGCCTGACCTCAAGACTGGCGGTTCTCGGGAAACAGGGTCGCGCTGAGGCGGACCCCCAGGACTGTGGTGGCGGTGCAGGATCAAGACACCAAAGTGATCAGGGAGTGACCCCGCATCTGAGCAGGGAGGAGGCCACAGGATCCGGAGCCACACCCCCCACCTCTCACAGACGGGCTGTGGAAGAGACGGGGACCCCACCTGAGGGATACCGCCAGGGTGAATCCCCAAGGGGGAGCATGCTGGGGGTCCTCTGGGGAGCCGATGGCAAGCCTTCCCGCAGGCGCAGAGGCAGGGGGGCCCTGGGAACCAGAGGGCCCCTGTGTTTGTCTGAACAGCCGAGCCCAGCCTGCGTTCCCTGACTCTCAACTTTCCATTTCCTTCCTGCAAAACCCACATCAAGACCGGCGCAGGCGTGGCTCTGCGGGAGGTGCTCTGGTCTGCCCTCGCCTCTGCGGGCAGTGCGCACTGCAGAAATCACGGGCCACACTAGTGTGTGTGTGTGTGGGGGGGTCGCCTCCAAGCTCCGCCCGGCAAGGACAGAGTGGGGTTAGCCCTGGGGGGCCGTGAGGGGAAATGCTCTCAGTCACAAGGCGCTGAGAGGCCAGATGGCACCGGCCTGCAGCTGGACCCCCCAGACCACAGATCCAAGCAATAGGATCCCCGAAGCCCCCGTCCCACGTGACCACAGGCACTCAGGATCCGTGGGTTCCTGCTGTCCCACCCCGGCCACACAGCAGACCCCCAACAAGGGGTGGAACTGCGTGGACCCGTTGACCTGGCGAGAGAAGGGGGGTTTCGCCCACATTGGTGCTCGGGAGTTGCTCTTAGCCCTGTGCTCTAAGGTCACTCTCAGCAGTGGAGTTTAGGGGACCATGAGGTGACAGAGGCAGGACCAGGGCCTCCAGCCTGCAAAGCAAGTACCTGCCCCGTCATTCCAGCCCCAGATGTTTCTGTTGTTCTTGCTTCATTTTCCTTTAAGTCTCAATCTGCATCCCCAGGGCAGTAACCTCTTGCCCGCAGAGAGGGTGTATCCAGGGATCTGCTGAGGGGCGCTCTGTGGACCCCCCAGATGCACCTGGAAATAGCCATGGCAATTTGGGGGCGGGGGGAAGATAGCGCAGGGGCTGACATGTACACCAGGCAAATGTGGGGCCCTGAATCTGCTCCCTGTGTCTGTACCCAGTCCCCGGATACCCGCAAGTGTGACCCCTATAAAAAAAAAAGTTACACTTGATTTTTTTTTTCTTTTTTGGCCACACCTGACAGTGCTCAGAGGTCACTGTCAGGGGAACATAAGTGGTGCCAGCATCAAACCCAGGTCAGTCCTGGGCAAGGCAAGTGCCATCCAATCCCGCCAGCCTCTACACTGGATGTTTCTGCTGCCCTCGGAGGCAGCCTGGTCCCGCACTGTGTGTTTTCAGAAGCCAGCCTTCCCGCCCTGTCCACAGCCTCGAGTCCTGGTGGTCCCTCCTGGGAAGGCCACTGGACACGGTTCTTCTGTCTCCCAGTTCCCACAGTGGCCCTGCCCCACACCTGCATTTTACCACCTGCCTCCTTTTTAGGGGGAGTAGCCAGACCTGGCAGTTCTGGGGTGGGGGGTGGGCACAGGGCTCCTGCTTGCAAAACAGGATCACTAGCCCTTTAAGGGCTGGCAGGGGGGGCAGGGGGGCAGGGGGGCAGGCTTCTTAAAGGAGTCAGGACTTTTATTCCCGCCCCCTCCAGCACATACGCCTAACTGTTAGAGGGCTGAGAGCAGGGCTGGGGGTCTTGAAAGAGAGCAGCTGTTTTCTGCGGCGCCCTGGAAGGCTCTCCAGGGAGAAGGGCACCACAGCGCTCAGAAGCCCTTGGGTTTGTTTCTGGAAGAATTAAGATAGGCTCTTGGTGAACCCACACATCTGGAAGGCCAGACCCCAGCCTCTGCACAGAACACAGAACACGAAGCGGGTGGGGCTGAGCCAGGGTCCGACAGACAGCCGGTGGGGCCAGAGGGGGTTTGCATCTCAGGCTCACCACCTGGCAGCTGGCCAGCACTGCCCCCCCCAACACATATTTGCTCATCAGAAAAGAGGGTTCTGGAAAACAGGGCTTTCAAATTGGGGGGGGGGGCTGGAGCAGAAGCAAATGAAGCATCAGAACCAGTTGAGGGTCCTTCCCTGGGGAGGAGGGACTGTCCCCCATGTGTGGCATTGCTTGGAACATGGGGGGGGGGGTCAGCCTCAACCCTCCCTCCAGCTCCTGCTCGAGTCCGGGTCCCCATCCCCTCTGCCAGTCCCCTACCGGGCTGCCAAGGCCCCCCTTGCTCACTGACTGTCCTTGATGGTTTGAGGCCCTGGGTTTGACTCCCGGCACTGCCCAGGCCCTGACTTGGGGACCCAGCTCCTCCCGCACCCCAAATCCACAGCAATAGCACAAGAACAATCTGCACCCAGCACCGATGCCAGACCATCTGGCTGGGGGCAGAGGGGCCTCGGGCCAGACAGACGGGGGCTAAAGATGAAGCTTCCCTCGTCCCTGAACCACGGGCCAAGAGGCACCCAGGGCCCCACTCAGCACCCCAGGGGCCAGTTGGGAAGGAGGAGGGTGCTGAGAGGCACTGGGGTTCCCCCGACATGCCCCCGTGGCTGGGGCAGTGGCAAAGGCCTCGCACGACTTAGCTGTCACCCAAGATGCGGCTGAGGGTGCCCCTAGCTTGGTCTCTCTAACACCCTTAATTCTAGACCGGCAAGGAGCACTTGGTAGCGAGCAACAGAACGACCACTTCCCCGGTCACTGATTCTCAGCACACACCAGGCCTGGGGGCAGCCCCCCACCAATTCCCACCCCAGAGTGCTGGAAACACACAGGGCGTTTGCAAATGTCCTGGGATGTGACCGATGATCCGGAGGAGGCCCGGGGCTGTTCTGCCAAGTGTGTCTTTCTTTCCCCATGTGAAACCCAACGGAGGGAGATTCTTTAAACAATCTGTGCTTCTCTCCTGCTTTAAATTCATGCGGTGGGACTTAAACAAAACCGAACCCTTTACCCACCGCCTAGCTGCAAAAACACTATTTATTTTTCCTGCCAATGGATCGTATGGAGGGTAAAACAAATATCTCTCTGTGCTGAGATGTGAGTATGCAACTCTCCCCCAGCCCACCCCAGCCAGACATCTGGCAGAATGACGGAGCATATTCTATATTCTAGCCTGGGGAAGCTGGTGCCGGGGGCGGGGGGCGGAGGGCTTTAAACCTCTCATCCAACAGGAATCACAGGCCTGCATTCGAATTTTGCTTGTTTGGGGGCCATATGCAGCAGTGCTCAAGAATCACTCCTGACAGTGTTCAGGGGACCACATGGGGAGCCAGGGATTGAACCCAGTCGACTGCATGCAAAGCAGGCGCCTTAACCAGCTGTACTATTGCTCCAGTCCCGAGACCTGCGTTCTAGGCCTGTCTGCTTGAGAGTGGCCGTGGCTGTGGCTGGACTCTTTGCCTTCTCTCCCTCTCTGTTCTTAGTAACTGTCACTGGTGGGAGGGCTCAGGGATACGGGAGGAGTTGAACTGAGCCCCCAGCTGTCACGAAACCCCCAGGACTCCAGATGGGAACATGGGAGGGTGACAGAGGGCCTTATTTTTAGAGGTGCTGCGTTACTAAGTCTGAGGAGCACGCTCAAAGGGTGGAGCAAGGCTGAAAACTCTGGGGCACCCTTGGGAGGGGGTCGGGCCGAGGACCTACCCTGCTGAAGCCCCAGCAGCCGACATACCAACGGCCAGACTCCACCACCTTGTGACTGAGCCCTACAGAGCCAGCAAACTGCCAGTGTTTTGACTGAGAACTACAGGGTCTCTGCAGTGAGGGTGGGCAGCCTCCCCCTCGCCCCCCCCATACTTCCAGAGCTCAACAGCTATGCCTACATCCCACAACTGCCGCCATGTAAGTGCCACCAGATATAAACTCATGGCCCAGTTAAATATCCTGGTGTTTCTGGAGCATGTGGCCACACTAAGGTCAAATGACAGCTCCAAACTTACAATACTGACAGCCCAGTGGGAGCACATAAGAGTAGATGGGAAAGTGACATAGAGGCCAATTAAGCTCCATGAACAAAAACAGTAACACCAAAGCTCAACTAGCCATGAACAGCTTAGTAAACCCTTAGACAAGGACTTAATATCCCCATGGAGAGATATAACAATTTTCACAAATTTGCATTTACTTAATTATTTTTCTTTTTTTTGCACAGGGGTTACTCCTGGCTCATGCACTCAGGAATTACTCCTGGTGGTGCTTGGGGGACCATATGGGATGCTGGGAATCAACCCGGGTCAACCGCATGCAAGGCAAACGCCCTACCTGCTGTGTTATCTCTCCAGCCCCTAATGAATTATTTTTCAATAATCCCATTAGCCATCTAGTTGTAATAAGCAATACAAAATAAATTATTTGGGCCTGCTAAGGAGACAGGCTTGGGGGCACGGGTGGGAAAAGTGGGACAGTGGTGGAGGGAAGGTGACAGTGGTGGTGGGATTGGGGTTGGAATATGAATGCCTGAAACAAATGCTCCATGAGCAACTTTGTAAACCACAGTGCCTAAATAAAGTGGAAAAAATCATTTTTTTTTAAATAAAAAGGGCTGGCATCTGCTTTGCATGCTGAAGGGCTCAGTTTGATCCCTGTATGATGAACCTGGGCCTGCACCCCTCTCCCCTCTCCCCTCCCCAGGACTGCTGGGAGCAGGCCCAGAGCAAGGCCAGGTGTAATGGAAAACAAAACAGAAAAACAACCTTGTGCTAGTAAGTCAATGAGAGACCAGGGGCCTGGGGAGAGGGGACTCAGCATCCTGGATCTGATCCCCACCGCCCCCGTTAATGCCAACACTGACAATAACAACACCCGAAGGAAGGGGACAAAACTATCCCACGTGTCCTAGAATCTTCTCTCTCTTGCTCTCTTAAAGGAAAACCTCACCTCCTGACCTGGACCTAAGGGGTTTGTAGCTCATCCATCCTGGGGAAAAATTAGGCTTTTGTCCCTAGAGATGCCTGCTTGGCAATGGGCCAGGATCTTGGGCATAAGCTGAGTCCCAGACCCTGCACACTACCCACGCTCTCCCCTGGCCCCCAGCACTGGCTCTTAAAAAAAAAAAAAAGGTTTAGTAGCCCAGGGATGGTGCCCAAGGATGGACCTCACACAGGCAAGCAAGAGCTCCACCCCTGCCCGGCACTGGTTTCTGGCAGAGGACAGCGCTCTGGTGCCAAGGTCCCCCTCCCTGCACACACCATCCTGTCCTCAGATTCTCCCCAGGCTGCCCAGCCGGGCCATGAGTAAGAGCGCCCCAGAAGTCAGTGCCCAGTGGCCCTGACCCTCAGAGTCTTCCCCACCCTTCTGAAAGATGATCCTGGGCTCTGACCGCACAGCCGGGTTCTCAGGGATCTGGTTAAAGCATCTGGGACTTGGGGTTCCTGGGAAATCGACCTGAGGGAGCCGGATTGTAGCAGGGGCGGTGAGCAGAGGCCGGGCTAGGTTAGGGACAGGGGAAGGGGCTAAAGGAGGGCGTGGCCAGCGGGGCCCTGGCCAGAGATGGGCGTGGCTAGAGATGGGCGTGGCTAAGGGCAGCCCCACCCCAGGAGCCTGGAACAGAGCATCCCTGTATGGGACCAGAAGGTACTTGCTTTGCCCCTCACCCTCAATCTCAGGCCCTAAAGTCCCCACCTCCTGGGTGAGGGGTGTTACTGTAGAACCCTAGAGGTTTGAGGCCTGGTTTTTCAGCTGTAACCAATGCCCCTGACTGATCAGCTCTTCCCAAGGCAGGAAGGTGCTGGGTGGCTGCTCCCCTAGCTCTCTCTCTACACACACACACACACACACACACACACACACACACACACACACACACACACACACACACACACACACACACACACACGGGGCTCCGATTCCTGGGTGCTCCCACTCTCCTCCAGGGCTGCACCAAGCCGCCTGCAGAGGCCACTCTCTCCCCAGCTCCTTACCCCAACGCGACGGGGTCGCGGGAAGAAAAGGCCAAGGGTGTTGTGCAAGGCTGGAGTCTGGGCTCTGCCCCAGTGAGGGTGTGGGCAGGCGAGAACGCCCTGGGTCTGGTCCCTGATGCTCAAGGAGGGACCGTGCGGGGCTGACGTCAGCGGGTCGTCGGCACTCCAGCCAAGGGTTAGCCGCCCTGCCCGTCCCTGTCTCCACCCCCTCAGCCCCACACCCCGCCTGGCGCCCTGTACCCTGGCTGAGTCTGGTTGGCGGGCCCCGCAGCTGGGCCATCCTGAGACTCACAGCCAGGCTTGCTGGGGCAGCACTATCCTCTCCCCGGGACAGCTGGCCAACAGTTGCCCCAGCATCCCCGGTGAGGCCCCTGGGTCCTGCTCTCTGAGGTCACCCCTCGATGGCGCCTGACTCTGGCCACCCCAACTAAGTGATGGACTTCCCAGAGCTCAGTGTCAAGGGCGCTCGCAGCAGCCCCAGGCAGCCTGCCCTCATGGGGCCGTCAGCACGCAGCGTGGGGGTAGGGGACAAGGTGGGGGTCATCTGGGACATCTTCACAGATGTGGAGCACACAGGGGACATCGGGCACAGGGGCCTCAGCTGTGCCCACTGCTGTGACAGCTGTGCAAGCCTGCATGTCTGTCCTCAGGAAGGGAAGGGCAAGGTGGGGGGGCTACAGGGTCATGCTGCAGGGGGCTGGGGGACGGGCTCTCCTCTGGTTTGAGGACATGGGGGTGGGAGCAGGTGTCAGGGTCACCTCTGGTTGAGCAGCCTGGGTACTGTCCCTCAGGGGACTCTGCCCTGGACAGTGTCCCTGCGTGTCAACAGAGGGGCCCAGAGCTCGTGGAGAAGCCAGGCAGGGGTGACCTCCCATGGCCTTCGCTGGACAGTGGCTCTGGGCCGGATGGCACTGCTGTGGGGAGGTGGCGGCAGAGGACCCCCGGCACTGGCCTTGGAAACTGTCCGGGGAAGTCATAGCCACTGGCCTAACTTGCTAACTCAAGGCCCTCATCACTGACCTTCCTGGGAGACTCCGCCGTGGACTTGGCCAGGCGTCCTCCAGGCTCAGAGTCCCTGGGGGTGGTGGATGGACCCCACGGGAGTGTCGTTACCGCATATGTGGGCTTCCCTACATTGGGTGTGGGGGGCCCCGTCAGACACGAAGACCCCCAGCTTTGCCCCGTAGTGAGTGTCCACAGAGGGAACCCCGGGGTCCCCGCAGTCCGCTGCCCTCAGAGGGGGCAGGAACCAGGTCTCCTGAGGACTCGAGCTGGACAGGAACACTCCTCCCCAAGTCCCAATGGCGCGGGCCTTGACTTCTCACCAGGACCCTGCGGTGTGGGGCCCGGGGCTCCAGCCTCCAGCCCCCCACAGACCAACACAAGGTCCCCGCGCAGCCCAGCGTACTTACCGGAGTCCGCGGCTCTGTCTCCCCGCTCTCCCTTTTCTCCTTTTGGGCCTCGGTCCCCTGCCGCAGGAAGAGAACGGGCATCCATCGAGACGGAAGACGGTGCGGAAGGGGATGCTGGCGCGGGGCAAGGCAGGCGGGAGCAGGGAGCCCTGGCAGACAGGAGGAGCAGCTGGGCAGCAATGCTGCCCGCTCCCCTGGGGGTCAGAGGAAGCGCTGCCTTCCTGCCGGACGGGAGCTGTGAGCTCCCAGCGTGGACCACAAGTGGACATAGCTCAGTGAGAGACCGAGCAGGGGCCGGGAGATAGGAAGTGGGGAGGGTAGTTGCCTTGCATGCGGCAGGCCTGGGTCCAATCCTGGCACCCCTTGTGGTTCCATGAGCCTGCCAGGAGTGATCCCTGAGAACAGAGCCGGGAGTAAGTCCTGAGCACTGTTGGGTATGGGCCAAAAATGAAGGGAGGAGAGTGGAGGGGGAAGGGTGAGAGAGAGAGGGAGGGAGAGAGGGAGGGGGAAAGAGAGAGAGGGAAGGAGAGGGAAGGAGAGAGAGAGAGAGGGAGGGAGAGAAGGACGGGGGGGGGAAAGGAAGGGAGGGAGGGACAGAGGGAGGGAGAAGGGAGGGGGGAACGGATGGAGGGAGAGGGAGAGAGAGAACCAGAGGGGGGAGAGAGAGACCCAGAGAGGGAGAAAGAGAGAGGGAGGAAAAAGAGAAGGAGGGAGGGAGAGAGGAAGGGAGGGAGGGAGGGAGAAAGGGAGGGAGCGAGACCCAGAGAGGGAGAGACAGAGGGAGGGAGAGAGGGAGGGATAAAGAGGGAGGGAGGGATAGAGGGAGGGAAAGAGAGAAGGAGTAGGGAGGGAGGGAAGGATAGAAGGAGGGAGGGATAGAGGGAGGAAGAGAGAGAAGGAGTAGGGAGGGAAGGAGAGGGAGGGGAGAAGGAGGGAGAGGGAGGAAGAGGGAGGGCAGGGTGGAGAGGTGCTGCAAAGCCAGCAGGGAAGCTACAAAGCAGGAGCGAGACATCGAGACATTGTGGGGGTCTCGGAATTCCCTTTCCAGTCTGTTCGACAGGACAGACTCTGCCTGCGGGGCCAGCGAGGGGTCCGGGGTGCCCGGGACTGAGCACGGGGCTCTCAGGAGGAGGGACGTGAGGGGACGCATGAGGCTGGTGTGGGGGGAGCAGAGAGGGGCGCGCTGCCTCACCTTTGAACCCGCGCATGCCCATGGGGCCGGTGGGGCCCAGCTTCCCATCGTCACCCTTGGGGCCCGGAAGTCCTGGGGTTCCTCGCGCCCCCGGCACGCCTGGGGAGACAAGAGGCTCAGGGTGGGTCGGGCACTTAGCCGGTCAGCCCCAGCCACCCCCACCCCCGCCAGGGTACCTGGCACCCAGAGAGGCTGCCCCACTCCAAACCGCCAGTCCACTGTCGGGGGCGCGGCCAGCACCCCATCCTGAGGGGACGAGAATGGCCAACATTTGGGGGTGAGACACTCTCCACGGGCCAGGCACTGTGCCAGACGCTCTTGTTTGCAGCCACAGCTGGCAGTGCTCAGGGCTACTCCCAGCTGGATGCTCGGGGCAGGTGGGTTGTTCCTGAAGGTGATTTGGGGACCCTGCGGTGCCAGGGATCAAACTCGGGGTTCCGGCAGGCTAGGCCAGCACCCCGACTGTTCAAGTCATCTCCTGGACCCTTCAGCTCCTCTGTTCTGTCTTTTCACCTAGGGGATCCTGCGGCCCAGAGAGGGGATGTCACCTGCCTGCCATCACACGGCAGAGGGCCGGAGGCGGGAGGTGAATCCCGCTCCCCCGAGGCCCCGGGGTCCGTGAGGCCAGGGGCTGACGCGTTCAGAGTCAGAGGAGAGAGGAGAGAAGTGCTTCCAGGTCTGGAAAGCAACACCCCGCCTCACCCGCGCTCACCACTCAGCTTTCCCGCCACAAGCTCTAGTGGCTTTTCTCTGGCTTTTTCCATGTCAGGAAGACCCAGCTTTCCTCCAGGCCGAACTGGGCTGGACCATGTCGGAGTCACACTGGCAGGGGCCCCAGAGGGCTGGGTGCGAATGGGTGGGTCCCTGTGTCCCCTCCCCTGCCATCTGCCTGACCCTGGAGGCTAGCAGGATTGGGGGGCGGTTAGGGGGGAGGAGGGAGGAGGACAGAATTTGGAGTCTTGGGGGGCGTAGATACGTGACTACGAGACGGGGTGAGGCAAGACACAGGGTCCCACCTGCTGTGCAAGGATGCAGACCTGCCCCTCTGAGCCTGGGGGTCTCCCCGCAGGGGCAGTCACGGGCGGGGCACCCACTCTCCTGGAGATGTGGAAAGGGCAAGACTTGAGGGTGGGGGGCTGGAGCAATAGCACAGTGGGTACGGCGTTTGCCTTGCACGCAGCCGACCCGGGTTCGATTCCCAGCATCCCATATGGTCCCCTGAGCACCACCAGGAGTAATTCCTGAGTGCAGAGCCAGGAGTAACCCCTGTGCATCGCCAGGTATGACCCAAAAAGCAAAAAAAAAAAAAAAAAAAGACTTGAGGGTGGGAGATGGCTCCTGGCACAGCTCCTTGACGCCCCTTCTAAGGCATGTTCACAGCTGCAGACCAGAAAGTGGGAGCCACTGTTCTAGAAGCTTCTACATGCTCCCAGAAAAATGCTGCTCATGGTGGATTCAACAGGCGGGAGGCAAGTCTGACATGTAGGACAGATGTCGGAGGGGCTGAGGGGGAATGGCCGCGCAGCGGGGGCACCAGCCAGGAAGATACCTGTCGCTTCCCCGTACTGGCCCTTGGTGCAGTGAGCACTGGACCCGGGTCCTTCCTGAGACAAGCATCCCATACCTGCAGTGTCTCGGGGGCCCACCCAACCTAGGAGGAGCGGCGGGAACTCTGTGCCCGGGGCCCTCCCGCCCCCTGCCCTTCCTTACCTTGGAGCCCCGGGATTCCCGGGAGGCCGGGCTGGCCTTCCTTGCCTTCATCCCCCTGCTCTCCTTTGGGGCCTGGGGGGCCTGGAAGGGTCACAAACAGCATCAGTGTTAGAGGGGCTTTCCAGAACAGGCAGTCTGCAAAGCAAGCAACAGGGAAAGGAAAGGACAGCCGAAGGTGCCCCCAGCCCCCCGACCTAGAGATGCCCCCAGGCTCCTGACCCCAGAGATGCCCCCAACCCCCTGACCACAGATATGCCCGTGTCACCTGACCCCAGAGAATCCCAGCTCCTAACCCCACAGGTGCCTGTGCCCTGTCCTTCACTCAGGCCGAGTCCCACGTGGCACCTGGCATCCTGCCTCCCTGAGGCTGTTCGTGAGGGTGACACTGGTACCCCTGACTCCTTCCGGTGTCTCCTCTCCCCAGGCCACAACCCGAGACCAGCAGTGCCAGGGCGCTCTTATGCTCTGTGGGCCCAGCAAATTCCCTCCAGCACCAGCGGCAGAGGACAGAGAAGCTTGGAGAATCTCCTCCCGAGCTTTTCTCACACTTTGTCCCGTGTGTGTGCCTCCCCCTTCTGGTTACCTCTCCAGCTGTGCCTCCCCTCTCTGGCTACCTTCCTCTCCCCCCAAGTCTTTCTGTGATCACTTAAGTTACTGCATCTTTCGAAGCCACACACACGTTCCGACAGATGCTGCAGTACAGTAGCACAGCAGAAGCCCCGTCGAGCCTGGACACAAAGGCCAAATGGGAGTGCAAGTTCATAGCCAGCCCGTGGCACAGCGGGAGGAGGAAAATCAGCTCAGGAGCGACGGAAAGAATCTGTTAACCCGGGGCTGGAGCGATACCACAGCGGGTAGGGCATTTGCCTTGCACGCGACCCACCCAGGTTCTATTCCCAGCATCCCATATGGTCCCCTGAGCATTGCCAGGGGTAATTCCTGAGTGCAGAGCCAGGAGTAACCCCTGTGCATGCATTGCCAGGTGTGACCCAAAAAGAAAAAAAAAATCAAATCTGTTAACCCTCCTGGAACAAACTCTCAGGTGCAAATGTGTGTTCTGAGCCGGGAAGGAGCAGAGTGGAAGTATGTGTGTATATGTGTGTACACGTGTGTACTGCATGCATGTGAGACACGTCATACATGTGCACTGCATGTGTAGTGCAGGTATACTGCACGCATGTGAGCACACGTCACACATGGTAGGCACGTATGCTGCATGTGCATGTATGTGTTTATGCACATACTCAGTGTGTATGCACATGCACCTGTCAGGTAGGACAGACGCTAAGACGGACGGACATAAGCACAGCAAAGATGCACTGCAGATGTGTCCCTTCCTCCAAAGCCAGGCAGACTCTGTCTCCTCGGCTCAGGTGGTGACTGCATTGGATGGGGACTGGGAGGCGAGGGAGGGCTGCAGGCAAGGGGGAGGGGGCCTGGCGGCACCATATGCTGCAGCGGCTCAGGGGACACGAGGGTCAGACGTCACCGAAGAGCTGAGAAGGTGCCTGGAGACTTGAGCCACAGGACAGGCCGGGCCACGGCAGGAAGGCACACAGGAAGCGGAAGGGCCTGAGGAAGCCGTGGGCTGAGGCTGGGGGGGGGGCAGTGTGAGAATGCCCGCCCTGGGGGGGCGCTGCTGGGAGCTGGGCACAGGGGCCACACAAGGGTGGACAGTGGGGAGTGGAGTGGGGCCTGGGTGTGGGGAAGGGAGTGGCAGCTCCCCACGTTGGAGGTGTAAGTGGGCAACTCTGGCCCATGAGTGTCTCTTTATATTAAATTTTGGGGGGGCTCCCAATCAGTGCTCAGGAGCACTGGGTTCCCATGGGTGACTCTTGGCCATCTGGGCCAGCAGTTCAGTGCAAACACCCGAGGGTGTGAGACTGCTCGGTCTGCAGTGCTCGAGCACCAGGTCCAGGCTTGCCATGCTGGGGTCTGCAGGGCTGTACCGGGCCATGCTGGGAACCACATGGTGCCGGGAATTGAACTTGGGCTGGGGACATTCTTGGCATATGCCTTACCTGCTGTCCTATCTCTCAGCCCCTCAGTGCTCCCTCATTGAAGTTCTGGGTGCCAACCCTGACAGATGGCATCAGCCTTTTCCAGTCAGAGCCAGGAATTGCCAATGTGTGTCAGTCTCTCCCAATATGTGCCAGTCTGTGCCAACCTGTGCCAGATGGCTCCAGCCTGTGCTGGTCAGTGCTGACCTTGCCAGATGTCACCAGCCCATACCACCCCGTGACAGTTGATGCCAACCTGAACCAGACCGTATCAGTCTGCACCAGCCTGTACAAACCCATGCTCACCAGTGCCAGTCAGTGCCTGTGTCCACCTGTGCCAATCTATGCCAGTCAGTGCACATCTGTGCCAGGTTATGCCTATCTGTGCCTGATGGTACCAGTCAATGCCAACCCAGTCAGTTGGCTCCAGTCAATGCAAACCAGGTGGTGCCAGACTATGCCCACCTGTGACAGATAGTGCTGGTCAGTGCCAGCCAGTGCCAACTGATGCCAGTAAGGGCCAATATGTGCCTACCTACATCAATAAGCGTATGTATGTGCCAACCTATGCTAGGTAGCACCACTCAATTTTAGTTACCGCCAACCTGGACTGGCACATGTCAACATGTTCCCCATGATGCCAAGCTGTACCTACCCACGTCATTCTTGCCAACTTGTCAGATGGTGCCAGAGTGCCCTGCGGAGCCAGCTCTGCCCTCTCGGGCTCTCAATGGTTTTCTGCGGGAACCCGGCCCTGCCCTCACTGATGGACCAGCCTCTGCTGCGGAACAAAGCAGCTTCCCTGACCGTCCTGGCCTCTGGGGTGTCCTGTGGCCATGGGAAGCCCCACTTAAACTGATGCTTCAGAGGGACAGAGGGACAAAGGGACAGAGGGGCTCCAGGGGATAGTAAACACCCCCGGGTTTTAGCTGCAAGTCTCCAAAAGGGCCAGGAACGTGGCTCAGGAGAGCAAATGCCCCACAGTAGTGAGGCGCTGACTTCCATCCCCAGCACTGCCTAAAGAAGATTCTAGAACATCATATGCTGTTCTGGTGCTCCTTGGGGGGGAAAATGGGATAACATCCACTCAAGCCTGGCCAAAATGGTCTGGACCAGAAACAGCTCTTATCAGTCCCCTGACACTGAGGTCCCTTTACTAGCTAACCTTGGCTGACCCCTGCAGACAGCTGTTTGCCTGCTCCAAACCCGGAAACAACTGGAGAAGGCAGGAAAAAGGCGGGGCTTGTCTTGGGAGGCGGGGCCTGTCCTGGGAGGCGGGGCCTGTCCTGGGAGGCGGGGCCTGTCCTGGGAGGCGGGGCCTGTCCTGGGAGGCGGGGCCTGTCCTGGGAGGTGGGACTTGTCCTGGGCTCCCAGCCTGCAGCCTACCAGGTGTCTGGGTCAGCCCCCTGAATCCCAGAGTACCGTCATTGTAGAAAGGGGTCCCTAGACCTCCTGAGAGCCGCTTCTGAAGAGGGGGCTAGGACTGGGCATTTCGACCCCCTGCTCTAAACTTGTGGGGGGACTGTCGTTGACCAGGGGAAGCTGGGGTGGGCTATGAGCAGGGGGCGTGGCTCTGGCAGTGTCTGGAAGTGGGGTTTCAGGAGGGACAGAGAGGGGCCTGTGGAAGGGAGGCCAGGCCTGTGGGACTCGGGGGGTGGGGGCATCCCATCCTTTCGTCGAGTGGACACATCGTACTTAAACCAGGAGACCAGCTTTCTTATTCCCGGGGCTAGCCTTTTTTATGCAGAGACCCCATTTTTCTCTTCCTTTTTTGTTTAGGGGTCGTGCCCGGTGATGCTCGGGGGTTACTCCCGGCTCCGCACTCAGGAATTTTTCCTGGTGGTGCTTGAAGGATCCTATGGATGGCGAGGATCAAACCCAGAAGGGGCCAGCACCCTCCCGCTGGACTATCAATCCAGCCCCCGAGACCAGCTTTCTACAGACCCTCAGGCCCAGGGCTGAGTCAGAACCATCCAGCTACAGCCACTAGCTGGAAGGGCCTGTCCGGGCAGTCCTGGCCATTGTACTCCCACGTCCACCCCTGCAGCCCGGGGTTGGTCATCCCTCTCCACAGCCACGCTCGGGCTTTCAGTGGACATTCAGGGTCATGTTGCCAGCCAGAGGCTTACCCAGCCGAGAGGATGCTCACCTTGGGAGTGGACCTAAGCCACGTGGGCCTTTAGGACCTGGGGTAAGGGTGTGGGTCCTAAGGGCACCAGGCTGGAAAGGCGGGTATGTGTGAGGGGGTGGAGGATGCTGGGGGTGGGTGTGCTGGGGGAGGAGATGCTGAGGGGTGGAGTGTGTGTGTTGGGGGCAGGTGTGTTGGGGGGCGGGTGTGTCGAGGGGTGGAGTGCATGGGGGCGGGGTGCACTACCTTTGGCGAGCGTCAGGTTCCTCAGCGCCAGGGAGTGCTCCCAGTCCTTGAGTCGCAGGTCCTCGGTGACCGTGTTGAGCACGGCCAGCTCCTGGCGCAGCTGCCGCTCCAGGCTCAGGTGGCCGAGGCGCAGGCGCCGCGTGTCCAGGCTGGTGTTGACCACCAGCATCTCCAGGTCCTGCAGCCACGTGCCCTGCAGCGCCACGTCGTAGGCCAGGCTGCGGTTGAGGCCCCGCAGCGCGCCGCCCACATCGGCCAGCTCCTCGCCCAGGCCGGCCAGGCGGCGCGCCAGCCCGTCCAGCAGCCCCGCGTGGCGCCGCAGCAGCAGCTGGGAGCGGTTGCTGTCCACCTGCAGCTGGTAGCGCTCCAGCTGCGCCGCGTCGCTCTGCTGGCCCGTGCGCTCGCCCAGCGCGGCCACCGCCTGCTCGGCCTGCGCCGCCTGCGCCTGCAGCACGCCCAGCGCGCCCTCCAGCCGCGGCACCGTGCCCGCTAGCGCCAGCAGCGAGTCCGTGTGGTTCTGCAGCGCCTCCTGCACCTTCCACAGCTGCTCCTCCAGCTCCGCCTGCAGCGGCGCCTGCAGCAGCCGCAGCTGAAGCTCCCGCAGGCTCTCGTTCAGCCGGTTCACGTGCACGGCCAGCGCCTTCAGGTCCTCGGGGGCGCTCTGGGGCCTGGACACTGCGGAGAACGGGGAGAGGGGACCCATGAGCTTCCGAAGCGCGCAGTAGGTGTCCAATAAAGATGCGTGCGTGGGAAGCAGAGGGAGCTAAGATCCAGGCAATAGAGCCTGGCGTTGGCGAGGCCACTGGGCCCCCCTTGCATCCCCACTAGAGTCACCCGCCTGGGGAAATAGCCGCAGGCGAAGGCTTGGCGATTCATTTATTCTTTTTTGTGGGGAGCAGTTTGGGCCACACCCAGCAGTGCACAGGTCCTACTCTGGATGGGGCTTGGGAGGACCCTCTGCAGTGCTGAGAACCAAACCGTGGTTGGCGTGTGCAAGGCCTTCACCCTGTCTTACCTTCGTATCTCTCCAGTCCCTGGGCTGGGGAGCTTTTTTGGAAGGGGTCAGGGACAACAGCCTGCTCTGCTCTGGGCTTACTCCCAGCTTTGGGCCATGCCCAGAGGGCTTGGGGGATCATAGAGGGTGCCAGGGATGGGATCCAGGTCAGCCACCTGCAGGGCAACGCCTGGCCCATGTACTGTCTCTCTGGACACTATGTCTTGGGAATTTTTTAAGAGCCTGAAAGCAATCATGGTGCAGGTTCACTGATGTCAGGTATGAGGTGAATCCACACAAAATGTCACCTCTACATGAAGCGTCACCTCCACATAAAAGGTCACCTCCACATGACATGTCATCTTCACATGAAATGTCATCTCTACATGAAATGTCACCTCTACATGAAACGTCATCTTCACATGAATGCTACCTCCACATGAAATGTCACCTCCACATGAAACACCATCTTCACATAAAATGTCATTTCCACATAAAATGTCACCTCCACATGAAATGTCATCTCCACATGAAATGTCACCTCCACATGAAGAGTCATCTCCACATGAAATGTTACCTTCACATGAAGTGTCACCTCCACACGAAACGTCATCCTCGTATGAAATATCGCCATATGAGTGTTATATCCACATGAACATCACCTCCACATGAAATGTCATCATCACATGAAGACATCTCCACATGCAATATCATCTCCATATGAAACATCAGCTTCACACAAAACATATTCATATGAAACATCATCATCACATGAAGCATCATCTCCACATGAAACATCACTGTCACGTGAAACATCGTCACATGAAATGTCACCTCCATATCAAACATCACAACACCTTCATGTGTTGGCGTGGCCGCAGGGTTCCTTCATGATACTGTCCTGCTCTTAACTTCACTGCTTCCCCTCTGTTTGCAAGGTGGCTCCACGCAGTGCCAGAGGGTCCAGGCCACTACCGCGATATCTGACCCCAGACCTAAGGGTTCGTGCTCAGGCCAGTGCTGTGGGCTGCCTGGGCTGTGCCAGACTGGGATGCATGGAGGCCTCCTGGACTACACCCAGGGGTGCTCAGGGGCCTGTGGTTCTGAGGATCAGAATCAGGGCCAGGAACATGCAAGGCTTTAAAGCTCTCCCCACTCAGGGGTTCCACTATGAAAGAAGCCCAGTGACTAAAGCGGAGCTGGGAGCAGGGTCCCAGGCTGCCTCCTCCCCATACATTCAGGTATGGCCCCCTCTCATTAGACAGGGATGCCTGATCTAACCATGGGTTTCCAGATATGCAGAAGGATCAACTCCTTCATTCTGCGCCTAATACCTCTAGTGATATGGCCACACCTGGGCCCTGAAGAGTCTCCTGTGCACCTGAGATGTCCACCGTGAGCCTGGAGTCTGCAATTTTTGATGACAATCTCCCCCAGTTTATAGAAGAAGAGACTGAGTCAGGGGTGGGCACATGGCTCAAGTACGAGGCATGGGTCTAGCACTGCTGTGTCCTCCCCTGCCAGCACAGCCAGGCGTGGACAGAAGTGGCTCGAGGAAGTGAATCCATGCGTTGTTCCCATCCCAGAAATACAGAAATTGTCTGCTCGGGAGGGCCTCAAGAGGGCCTGAACTGGAGTCTGAGAGCAGATGTGTTTGTGTGTATATGTGTGTGTGTGTGCATGTGTGTGTTTGTCCGTGTGTGTATGTATGTGTGTATGTGGGAGGAGCACGTGTGTGGACACATGTGTATGTGTGTAGTGTATGTGTATGTGTGTGGGCAAGTGTGTGCGCACATGTGTGTCTTTGTCCATGTGTATGTATGTATGTGGGGGGAGAGCATGTCTCTGTGGGCATGTGTGTGAGCATGTGTGTATGTGTGTGTAGTGTATGTGTATGTGTGTAGTGTATGTGTGTATGTGTGGACACATATGTGCACACATGTCTATGTTTGTCCATGTGTGCATGTATGTATGTGTGTGTGCGTTGGGGGGCACATGTGTGTGTATGCGTGTGCACATGGGCATGTGTGTCTGTGGAGAGGGCACATGTGTGCACTCAAGTTATAAGCACCAGATACAGCACAGCAGAGAGCAGAGAGGCGGGTCTTAGAGACAAGGCATCTGGGTTTCCAACGGGGAGAAGGTCCCAGGGTTCAGAGAACCACCCACTTCCCTCCCGCCTCTCCCAGGGGCCCCTGACCCTCTGTCAACCCTGCGGCCACTTCTCTGAGTCCCACAGCTGGGGCTGACATGGATTCCCCAGAGCCCCGGCTCCCTGAACCCTCCACCACAGCCTGGCCACATTCATTTGGGTCTTTGCTGCACAACCAACAGTAACGTAAACATCGGAATAAAGGGAGGAAACATGCCCCCGGCCCCGCAGAAAAGCCGTGTGGTCCCCTCCTCCTCTCCTTTTAGTGCTGCAGAGTGGGAACTGGGAGAACCCGGCCCCCGCCCTCCTCCTCCTCACCGGGCTCCCTCATACGCGTCCACCCGGTCCTTGCCATTTGACTCTGGGTCATGGCATTGTTCCTTAAAGGCCTGTGATTCTGGTTTCACCAGCATTTCCCTGTCCTTCCTGACTCAGGCCTTGTCATCCGTCCACTCTCTGTCCTGCCGCTGACTCCCCGACCGTGGTAAATAGGTGCAAAGTCCACTCCAACTTCTGGAACACTGACCCCAAAAGTTGGAATCGATCCAAAGGTGGGGACATTTTTATGACTCGTAAAAATTCCAGCCAAATCATCTCCTCCCAAGTCACACGAATGTTTAACGTCAATACAGATCTTTGCTGTTTTAAACTTTATTTTTTGTTATTCTGGGGACAGCAGTGCTGGGGATCGAACCGACGGCTTCACACATGCAAGGCAAATGCTCTGTTGCCAAGCCATGTCCCCGGAGAGATTACCCTGCAGAGTGGGGGCTGGGAGAACCCGGCCTTCGTGGTTGCCACTTAAATGATGCTGGCGTGCCCTCAGGTGACTTATGTGAAGCAGAGAGGAGAGAGATGGCTACTTTCTCCTGATCCACTTCTGCCACCCTGGGACCAGCCGGGAAGTCGAAGACCAAGAAAGTCTGCTGTGAGCCCCTGCCCCGCACCTCGAGTCCCACAGCCCCACTAGGTGGCTGTCAAGCACACCAGATATCCACTTGTTCTGCACGTTCCCTGCCACCTGATTTCTTGAGTCATGGACTCAGGCTGAAGCAAGGAATTGCCCTTTGCAGAAAAAGAAAGTTAGCCCTAGATCTTGCCCAGACCTTTTTTCTGTGAGTTGTCTTCTCACAGAAAAAAATTCAGGAGGAGACAAACAGCAAAGTAAAAGCAAAATTTTTTGGAGGTTTTTAAAGAAGGGTACAAGAAGGGGAAAGACGAAGAGAAAGGAAGAGAGAGTGACACACTCAAGAGAGAGTGTGACTTTGGCTTCCCAAAGGTGGAGAGAGAGTCCCACCACATACCCAGCATTAGATAGGAAAGCCTGACAGTCCACATCTTAAGGGGGGACATGTGGGCCACACATGTGCCTGGGCATCACATGCTCTTGGCCGTGACACATGGGCACAGGCAGCACATGGACTCGGGCAGCATATGCACATGCTTCCTTTGTGCAAGTTGATTTTTCTAGGGTTTCTCCCAAGCTAGGGTGGCTTAAAGGGGGAAGGGGTGGGATTCACTGATGGTTGTCTCTGAAATTCTTTTTTTTGGGGGGGTCACACCCGGCAATGCTCAAGGGTTCCTCCTGGCTCTGCACTCGATTTACTCCTGTCCTTGCTCGGGGGGCCCTATGGGATGCTGGGGATCCAACCCAGGTCGGCCACATGCAAAGCAAATGCCCTACCTGCTGTGCTATCACTCGGGTCCCTCTGAAATTCTTTTTATTGACCTTTGTTCCTACTGGGGCCTCTCTTGGAGGGGGGTGGGGCGGGGGTGTCCAGCCTTCTCTGGTCTGCGCTGGCACCCAGCGAAGGTCTTACCAGGCCTTAGTTCCTGTGTCCAAACAGTGTGTTCCGACAACCTTGGGGCTAGTTGGTTTCATGATTTCCCAGAAATTCCACTGCCCTGAGGGCCCCTCCCGGTCCACCTGCCCGCCCCCCAGCTCTTTAACTGGGTCCAGATGGAGCGGGAACACAGCGGGTAACGTGCTCATCCTGCTCGTGGCCAACTTCTCAGCTCTGACCCCCCAGCACAGAATATGGTCTTCTGAACTGCTGAACTCACACACACATGCGCACGCACACACACACACACACACACACACGAGAAAAAGGAAACGAAGGAAAAATTCCACAATCACACGGTGCCACCTGGTCATTTTCCATGTCAGCACGTTTGCATTTGAGAAGAGGCCACTGTTGTTGGGGTAGGGAGCTTCCCGGCAGAGCTGGGGCCACCAGGGCTGCACCCAGCAGTGCTCAAGGGGCCATCTGGTCTTCGGGACGACAGAACCCAGGACCCTGTGCGTGTCAGGCTCGAGCTCCAGCCCTCTGAGGTGCCTCCCGCCACGGAAGTGCCCCAAGAGGGGTTGGGGAGTGCGGTGAGGCTGTGGCACTTAGGGCCTCTAGCAGCCCCCCAACCCCCCGCCCCACCTTCCTGGGATCACTGACCCACCCAGAAACGGATCCTGTCCCTGCACAATCACTGCGTGTTCTGTGTCCCCCACCCTCTGCCCCATTTGATTCCTTCCAGATGTCTGCTGTCCCCAGCTCCGAGCCGTCTCCCCCAGTGTGACTCCCTTAATTCATGTTTATGCAAACAGCCCATTTATCTCTCGGTTGGCGGGCCGACTTTTAATGTGCTTTAATTATTCTTCAACTTTTAGACTTGCGCAAGCGGGGCTGGGGGTGGGGGGTGGGAATAAACCACAGAGTAACGGTAATAGCTGGCCTTTCCCAAGAGCTGTGCGTGTGGCTGGCGCTACTCCAAATGCTTTTCCCGTTCTGATACACGGGATCTTTCCAGGAACCCCTGGGACCTACATGACTGTCATCCTGTATTTCAAGTGGGGTCATCGAGGCACAGAGGTTCAGTCACTGTCGAGCATCGTAGATGGAGGGGCTCACTCTGGGCCCCAACATTTGGTTCCGGAACTCCCAGCTGATGGGTTGGTGCATCGGGTCATGACTAAGAGGGATGGAAGCCCAGAGTCAACTTTTATGTCTGTTTTGGGGCCACACCTGGCTCTGTACTCAGGGATCACTCTTGGCAGTGCTCAGGGGACCATCTGGGATGCCGGGAATCGAACTCAGGTTGGCCGCAAGTAAGGCAAATGCCCTCCCTGCTGTGCTGTTGCTCCAGCCCGGAGCCAACGCTTGCCACCCACGCATCTCAGGCACTTGGAAGGAGCTTTGGAGAGGGCGAATTCCCCAGCACCAAGCTCTGTCAGCTGCTGAGCAGGATTCAAGCAGAGATACAGAGTCAGGTTCTGAGGGGGGCCGGCCCTGAGGCCAGGCTAGGGGGTTTGGGGTGGGGAGGCGGTGTTGCACGGCCTGCAGCTTCCCTGCACGGGCACCTGCCACACCTACATGCACCCAGCTGCAGCTCACCAAACACAAGCGCTCTTGACCCTGGTGAAAAGCCAGCCCCTCCCCCTGCCACAAGATTCCGACCAAGTTTGTATTCAGACGCCCCAACTTCTCCACCCCACCCCACTCCGGGGCGTGGCAGGGCTAGCCATGGTCCCATTTGCTGGAGTGAAAGGACAGAAGGTAGGGAACTTGCCTTGCTTGTGGCAGACCCAGGCTCCGTCTCCAGCTCCCCACTCCAAGGTCCCCCGAGCTCTGCCCGGAGTAATCCCTGAGCACAGAGCCAAGAGCAAGCCCTGAGCATTTTGATTGTTGTTCAAAACTATAACCCCCTCCACACACACAAAAGTTGCTGGAGGCTGAGCTGGAGAATAGCACAGCGGGGAAGGCACTTGCCTTGCATGCACCAACCTGGGGTTGACCCCAGCACCGTGGCTGGTACCCCTAGCCCCAGTAGGAGTGACCCCTGAGCCCAGAGCCATGGGTAAGCCCTGAGCATCACCAGGTGTGGCCACAAAACCAGACACAGAAAAGAAAACCTCCCAATGTCAGGCCAGGAAGATGGCGCCAGGAGCTAACAGCTCCCTTTGCCTGTGGGAACTCAGGAATTAACCCCTGAGCACTGAGCTGGGAGTAGCCCCCCGCCCCCAATCCAAACCAAAATCTAACCCTCTGCAGGGAGATCAGTGCCGGCTCACCAGCCACACTGTGGAATCGCAGACCGTGTTGGTGCCCGGCCTCAGCCCGGTGCTCCCCGGCCAGCCCAGGCCAGTCTGGCATCCACGCCAAAGCCCCTGGCGGTGTGGACGTCTGTGAACATCTGCGGTAGGTGTGAACTAACCAACCTCCCATCTTGGCCTGCAGGCACTGCTCTGTTTCAGCCCCGTGAGAGTCCTCCCAGCCCTTTCCACTGGAGAAGGGAAGTAGACACTTAACAAGAAGCCGTGAAACGGCCAGCCCGCTGGACTCCACGCCAACAGTCCTCCGGCTGCCCACTGCAGAGCCGAGGCCTGTGGAATCACCCATCACTGATCTGCACAGTACCCTTGATGGCTTTCTGGAGGGGGAAGGGGTGTCCGTGCTTGGTGACCCTCAGGACTTACCCCTGACTCTGTGCTCGGAGGTCACTCCTGGCATTGCTTAAGGGACCAATGTGATGGCTAGGAGGAAACCCAGACAGGCCCGTGCAAGGCAAGTGCTTTCCCACTGCACTGACTCCAGCCCTGCTATATGCATTTAACACACACACACACACACACACACATACTACACACACTACACATACCACACCACACATACACACCACACCACACACACCACACACACATCATACACACACCACACATACCACACCACACATACACACCACACCACACATACACACCACACCACACACACATCACACACATCACACACACACTACACACACACCACACATACCACACCACATATACACACCACACCACACACACCACACACACATACTGCACACATACCACACATACCACACTACACATACATACCACACCACACACACATCACACACACATGCACGCACCACCGCCCCCACACCCCACACACACCACACCACACACACACACCACACCACACACACCACACACATCACACACACACCACACATACCACACCACACATACATACCACACCACACACATATCACACACACACCACACATACCACACCAACACATACATACCACACCACACACACATCACACACACATGCACGCACCACCCCCACGCACACCCCCCACACACAAACACCACACCACACACACACATACACGGACTACACACACACACACACACACCCCACACACACCACACACACCACACCACACATACATACACGCACCACACCACGCATACCACCACACACACTACACCATACCACACACACACACACACACACCATACATACACACACGCCACACCACATACACACATCACACATGCACGCACACATGCAGCCAGAGAGAGAAACTGAAAGGGCTGAGTGCTTTGCACGCCAGAGCCCGGGCTCCATTCTCGGCATCGTGGTCCCTGAGCACCGGGCTGAGAGTTGGGCAGCCCCTGCCCCACCATGCCCGTGGGTGCTCAGGCACACCCCAGTCCCGCCCATTTCCAGAGCCAACCAACCTCGGACACGGAAGCTGTTTGGAGGCAGGACACGCAGCTGAGGTGCTCTGCCCCATGGGGTACCCAGAGAAGGTCATGGGGGGGCTCCGAGGAGACATTGGGTGGGTCACCGCCAGGCTGGTCTGTCCCCACAAGGGCGCACACCCCTTTCCAGACCTGGGCTGTGCTTTCAAGCTCCAGTCCCCCCCCCAGGGCCCCCACAGCGGCCCCAGCATTACCCCCCTCCCCCATCCCTTCCAGACCTACAATGCAATTAGGCTACTTGGGCCCTCGGGGGTGCCAGGGCTGTGGCAACACTGCCCCTGAAGGGACCCCAGGACCCGTGGCAAATTTCTTCCTCCCTGGGAAAGGGAGTCAAAGACACAGGCAGCTCCTGCCCAGGTGACTGGGCCAGCCAGAAGGCAGACAGGATGGCTGGCCCAGGGCCCACTCAGCTGGACAGAAGCAGAGGACGATGCAAGCTCCTGTCCTGGTTTCCAGGGGTGCCCGAATGCCTGTTGGCCAGGCAGGTGCTGCTCTGTGTGTGCACATGTGTGCATGTGCACACGTGTATGCATGTGTGCATGCATGTGCACACATGTGCATGTATGCATAAGTATATGTGCATACAGCACCTGTGCACATGTACATGTATGTGTGCACATGTATATGTGCAAGTGTGTGCATTGTGTACAGCACCTGTGCATGTGTGCACATCACCCACATGTGTACGTGTGCATGCTTATACATGCATGTACACGTGTGCATGCTTATGTATATGTGCATGTGTGCGCGTGTGATTTTCTGGAAATAAATGCCCTAAGCCTGTCTGGCTGGGGAGACAGCGCCCCTCCAGGGCTGCCCAGACCGAGAGGCCCCAGGGCCCCTGGAGGGTGTTTTAGAGCTTCTCTGCACCCGCCCTCCCCCCAGTCGTGTGAGGCCACAGCCTGCAGCCCCAGCTGGGTGCGCTTGCTTCTCTATTTCCATTTTTCGAACAATGTGTTCCGAGATGCTTGTTTTGCAGCCACTCGGCCCGGTCCCTAGGGCCCCGCCTGGCCGTGCTGCTGGCAGGTGTCCGCAGGTCGTCCTTCTGGCTCGTGGGGCCCGTCGTAAGCTGTCTTGAGGAAGCTGGGACCTATTCGCACTAATAAGCATGTCAGGAATCACAGCCCGCCCGCTGGCTCTCAGCCCGCCCGAGTCTCTGCACTCGGAGCAGGAGGTCTGCGGCCCCCGCGGCACACGTCTGGCATCTTTCTTCAAAACAAGCAGCATCGCGGTGCTCTGAGCCAACTGTGGCCCCAGGAGCCCCATGGCCAGCGGGACTCGAGGGCCAACTGGTAGGATGGGGACCAGAGCAAGGGAATAAGGTTTGGTTGTGTGTGTATGTGTGTATGTGTGTGTGTGGGGGGGGGATCATGGTGGGAAAGAGTTGGGGAAATGTTTATCTGACTGCTGGTGACAGAACAAAGTCAATAACTAATATTTTCAGGTTCTGAACCCCAGCTGCCCTCTCTTTAAAACACCACACTGCCCCTGAGCATGCCAGAATAAGGGCCCCACCGCCACCTTCCAACTCCCTCCCTCTCATCCTTTCCTCCTCCCTTCCATACGTCAGGACAATAATCTGTTATATATCCATTCATCCACCTACCAAGTTACCCTTCCTTCCACTTACTCATCTGTCTCTAGTTCCTTCCTGTCACACATCCTTCCATCCAGCTACCAATGAACTCACTTATTTGTTTATCCATCCATCCATCCACCCACCAACTTATCCATTCTTTCTTCCATGCATCCACCCATGCATTTACACATAAATAGGTAAATAGAAGGGAAGAAAGAAGCATATGTAGGAATCCCAGCTGACCTGCCAACTCTCAGTCCACCAGAGTTTCCCTTCTACAAAAGGGAAAAATTCTAATGACAACTTTTAACAAATCATGAAAGGAAGGAATGCTTCTCCCTCCCTCCCTCCCTCCCTCCCTCCCTTCCTCCCTTCCTTCCTTCCTTCCTTCCTTCCTTCCTTCCTTCCTTCCTTCCTTCCTTCCTTCCTTCCTTCCTTCCTTCCTTCCCTCCCTCCCTCCTTCCTTCCTTCCTTCCTTCCTTCCTTCCTTCCTTCCTTCCTTCCTTCCTTCCTTCCTTCCTTCCTTCCCTCCCTCCCTCCTTCCTTCCTTCCTTCCTTCCTTCCTTCCTTCCCTCCTTCCCTCCCTCTCCTTCCTTCCCTCCCTCCCTCCCTCCCTCCCTCCCTCCCTCTCTCCCTCCTTCCTTCCTTCCTTCCTTCCTTCCCTCCTTCCCTCCCTCCTTCCCTCCCTCCCTCCCTCCCTCCCTCCTTCCTTCCTTCCTTCCTTCCCTCCTTCCCTCCCTCCCTCTCTCTCCCTCCTTCCCTCCTTCCCTCCCTCCTTCCCTCCCTCCTTCCCTCCCTCCCTCCCTCCCTCCCTCCCTCCTTCCTTCCTTCCTTCCTTCCTTCCTTCCTTCCTTCCTTCCTTCCTTCCTTCCTTCCTTCCTTCCTATCTATTTATATGCCCTTCCATCCATCCAACCACATGAATCATTAACAACCACAATAACAAAAAGCACTTTCATCCAAGCAAGCAGAGTGTTTCCAATTCAGCCATTTACACGAAGAGGAAGAATTATTTTGAAGGTTCCTTGGCCCCCACACGCTCACATGACCTGCTGATTGCTTCAGTATTGCAAAAGAGCCCCATGCAAGGGTGCCAGTGGCCACCATCAATCACGGCACCGCGTCATGTGGGTTCAAGAGTCTTTTCTACAAAAGGGAAAAATTCGAATGACAACGTTTAACAAATCATAATTTAAAACAATCACCGCGCATACCGCATGTTTTCCACATCTTGAACTCTGACAGCTTTGTCGGGGAGCGACTGACGGCGGGAAGGAAGCGGACTCTGGAGTTTCAGACAGTGGAATGCAGAGTGCTTGGACAGGGGAGAAAGCACGGGGCCTCGGACAAGAGCACTAGCTCCCCGAGTCCCCCCAGCACCCCCTCTGGGGAGTGCGGTGAAGACTGAAGCCAGGGGAGCAGAACTGAGCGTGCAGGAGGGGCCGGGCGCCGGGCTTCCCGAGGCTGGCGTCTCGTGGAGGGAATGAAACGTGTGGGAAGAAACCCCATGCTCGCAAACCCCACTGCAGAGCCAGACTCAGCTCGGAGGTGTGGGCGCTGCCGTCCATCCTGCCGACGGCTGCGCTGTGGCCACATTCCCAGGGGGACGGCAAACCCTCACAGAGCACCCCAGTCTGAAAAACGCCGAGTGCCACAGCGTCCAACTTCCTCTCCCTGGCAGCCCTCACCCCCATTTAGGCCAGCTCTAGAGCGGAGGTGGCGGGTAGAAGTGGGGCCCCCCAAACTGAGCTGGGGGATGGGGGTCAGGAGACTGAGACATGATCTCTGCAGGCAGGAGGGCTGAGACTGATCCTGGGCCCTGCCGGGCCCCTGAGCACGCTGGGGGAGCACCCCCACCCAGCTGGGAGTAGCTCTGGGCGGCAAAGTAACCCAAAGGGGGCTCCGCCCACGCTGTCCACCAGTGTCCACCTGTGGGTGTGGCTTCCCGCTCACAGAGCCCACGGCCTTCCCTGTCCACCAGGTGAGTGCACGCCCCCCCCAGAATCACCAGGTGCAGGCCCCGGACTGAGGGCCCTGTGGCCCCAGAATTGCCAGCGGGTCCCTGGCCTTCTGAGCACACTGGGGGGCGCCGTGTCCCCCCAAAGTCAGGATGGAACCATTTGTGACCTCTATAGATCTCTGAAGCACAGAAAAGAATTCCAGGGGCTCCTGCAGAGGGGCCTGGGCTGGGGGCTCCCGGGGGCTCGGGAGAGGCTGGCCGGCTCCCAGCACATGGGCCAGCATGAGTCACGGCCCACCCAAGGCCGCTGATAGATGGGCCGGGAGGACGGGCGGGCTCGGTTGTCGGCAGGGAAACTGCAGGCCCAGCCAGGGATCGGGGTGCTGCAAACCTCTCCTGGCGCTGTCTCGGCCTCACAGGACCCATTAGGGTCAGGCACACACACCAGTCACACACACACACACACACACACAACAGATACCTCCCACGCACACTCACACAAACACAGCAGATCCCCCCATACTCACACACAACTACATATGCTTAAACACACATACTCACACACAGATACACATATTCACACACTCATACAAATGCTCACCTACACACTCACACACTCACACAGAGCAGATACTCCCCACATACAGCCACTCACACACTTACCCACACACAGATACACACACAGAGCAAATACCTCCCACACCCACTCACACACACAACTTTATATACTTAAACACACATGCATACACATATACACACACTCACACACTCAAGTACACACTTACACATGCACATACACACTCAATACACACTCACATAAATATACGCTCACATACTCACATAAACACATACTTTCACATACACACACAACTTCACATTCTTAAACATACAGGTACACACACTCACACATAATTTCACATACACACATGCACACATACTCACATATACGCATAACTTCACATACTTAAACACACATGCACACATATGCATACAACTTCACATACTCACACAGACATGTACATACCCACTCACAGATACAAAACTTCATATACTAAGACACATATACACATAACTTCACATGCTCACACACGTGCACACACTCATACACATACATACACAGCCCACAGTCACAAACACACATATGCATATACACACACCTGGTGGGCCCGGCCTGTCAGTGGTCATGGCCGGGCAGAGAACAGCTGGCTGGCAGCAGGAGAGTGTGTCTGTGTGTGTGTTGGTATCTATGTGTGTGTATGTGTCTATGGAACATGTTAGTGTGTCTGTACGTGTCTGTGTGTCTGTGGCAATGAATGTGTCTGCGTATCTGTGTATCTTTGTATCTCTGAGCCCATGAATGTCTGTGTGTGTTTACGATCGTGCCTCTGTGTATGTATGTGTGTGTATGTGTATATGTGTGTGTGTGCATGCATGAGCGCACGTGCTCGGCAGCCCTGTCCTCCTGCTGTCCCCACCTGCCTCTAGGCATTGGGGTGGGTGGTGTGAGGGGTCACAGCCGGGTGTGGAGGGACAGCAGGACATCAGCCAGGACCAGGGACTGAGGCACGCAGCATGGGCAGGGCCGGCTGACGTCATGGCTGGCACCCACCCCAGTGTTCTGCACTCGGGGGCTCCTGGGGGCCGGGGATCAGACTTGGGGCTTCGTACGTGTGAGGCAGATGAGCCCATCGGAGCCCAGCCTCGGCCTCTGGTCTGTGGCCAGTCGGGGCAGGAGCCCGAGGTGCACCGGGCTGGGGGTGCAGACAGGCACGGGGTGGGGACAGTCTGCTTGGCACGGCCCCAAGCTGCAAGTACCTTCATGTCTACACGGGGGGTGGGCACTTAGGGTCAAAGGTCAAAGGGCAAGCCCACACCCCCCCAAGGTGCCACCCCAACCTCGGGTGCTCGTAGGGGTTATTCTCAGATCTCAGCCATGGGGACCTCGGCTCCAAGGTCTCCGTCACGGCAGGAGTGGGGGCCTGAAAAGAGGGTGAGGAACTGGCCTGTGGGGCCCAGGGCGGGGGCGGCAGAAGGGCCTGGATGGAGTTCTCAGAACAAGGGTGGGGTCACTGGGAAGGGGATGCCTGGTAAGAGACCTGGGTCACGGCACCCCAGCCACGGGCTCCTCATGGACAGGGCAGCACAGGGGCCAAGGAAATGCTTGCCCATGCACAGCTGGACAGGGAAGCCCCCCTCTCCCGGTCAAAAGTGCACGACACCAGGAACCCCATCAATTGCACATGGAAGCCACCTGCCAATCATAGATCAACCACGCTGAGAGGACTGAGGGAGGGAGGCAGAGATAGAGAGAAGGGGGAGGAGAGAAGGAAAGAAGGAAGGAAGGAAGGAAGGAAGGAAGGAAGGAAGGAAGGAAGGAAGGAAGGAAGGAAGGAAGGAAGGAAGGAAGGAAGGAAGGAGGGAGGGAGGGAGGGAGGGAGGGAGGGAAAGAAGGGAGGGAGGGAAAGGAGGGAGGGAGGGAAGGAGGGAAGAGAGAGGGAGAGGGAAGAAGGAAGGGAGGGAAGATGAAAGAAGATCAGAGAAAGGGAAGGGAGGAGGAGGAAAGAAAGGAAGAGGAAGGGAGAAGGGAAAGGAGGAGGGAAGGAGGGAGGGAAGTAAAGAAGAGGGAAGGAGGAGGGAGGGAGAAGGGAGGAGGGAGGGAGGAGGGAGAGAAGGGAAGGGGAAGGAGGAGGGCATCTGGAAGAGGGTGGCTGGGACCCAGGGACATTGGGACGCCCGAGGCAGGGGCCCAGGAAGACAGGACTTTCCGGGAGGGTCAGGAGTCAAGGGCCTGCGCAGAGACCAGGGCCTCCCACCTTGGCAGACCCTCCTCCTGCTCCACCCTCACTGGTCCCTCTGGGGGGGTCCTGGCCCAGCCCCTGCCCTTTGGAGAGGGCCGAGGGGAGCTGTCCAACCACGTGGGGACCGTGGCCTGCATTCCCAGGCTTTTCATAAGGAGGGTTCGTTAAACACCAGCAACACGGCAGGAAACAGAGAGAGGAATGTGAGCTACTCAGCGCCCCATGGGTGCTGGCGCCCAAGCCCCTCCCACGGCTTCGGGGTCACTCCAGCCTGCATGGAAGCAGGCACAGACAAGGTCCTGGCTGGGCCAGGACACCCCTGTGTATGTCCATAAACATATGAACATACACAGACTGGCATGCATGTATGCACATACATGGGCAGCCATGAACGTATGCACATACATGGATGGGCATGTAGAGACAGGCATGCATGTATGCACACAAGGCAGTCATGTACATAAGCACACATGCATGTTAGCATGTACATAGGCATGTGTACGTACGCAGGCACACATGTGTATGTGACCAGTCTTTTCCTCACAGCACTATTTCCTACCCCCCGCCCCGTTTTACCCCCTGAAATGGTGTATAACAGCCTCTGTCTCCAGGTACAGGACATACAGCGCCTCAAAGGGGCCAGGAGAGTGTTAGGGCCCAGGGCTGGGGGGTGGGGCGCCCGCACCAGCACAGACCCTCAGACCCAAATAGCCAGAGTGAGAACTGTGGGATGCAGCCCAGTTCCCTGGGCAAGCCTGGGAGTCCCCCATTACCCTCCCCTCGGGTGGTGCCCGGGGCCTCCCCCCTTTTCCTGTGCTGGACTCACCCTTTTCCTCCCTAGGAACCATCTCCTGAGCCCCGGGGAGGTGTGGGGGCCTGCGGCAGGCCTGCTCTTCACGGCAAGGACAGTCCAGCCTCTCTGCCGGGCTAACACGGGGCATGAGTGCTGCGGGCAACACCTTCCCCACCCCTGAGACGGGCGCTCTTCTGCAAAGATGCAAGGGCTCTGCCCGCTGGACCCACCTCTCCTGGCTCATCGTGTGGGTGGGGATAATGCAGCGGGGAGGGCATTTGCCCCGGTGGCTCAACCGTCTTCAATCTCCAATCTCCAGCACCCCGTATGGTCCCCGAGCACCACCGAAGTAATTCCTGAGCACAGACCTAGGAGTAACCCCTGGAGTACCACCAAGTGTGCCCCTCACTATATGTGTGTGTGTGTGTGTGTGTGTGTGTGTGTGTGTGTGTGTGTGTGTGTGTAGACACACATATATATATACATGTGTGTGTATATATATGTGTCTCTCTCTGGATGTTGGCCGTTGATGGGATTACACACACCTGGGTTCCTCTGCCAGTAACTTCATGCATGAGGCCTGTCCGAACATGTGGAGAGGGGCCTCCAGCATGGCTGCAGCTAGGTTCCAGTGGTCTTCGGCCACCGGGAGCTCTGCTCGGGGTGGGGAGGGAAGCTGGAGCCCATCCCCTCTGAGGGGCCCTGGGGAAGACAGCCAGGCGTGCGGGCAAGAGACTCTGCCTCACTCTCTTCTGAGAGCTTGCTTTTAAGTCTCTCTCTCGATGTTGGCCGTTGATGGGATTAGCTTATCTTTAGCTTATTTCTCCCTCTGGGAGAAACTGGCAAGCTTCTGAAAGTTTCCAGCCCACATGGGACAGCCTTACAAGCTTCCCATGGTGTATTCATATGCAAAATCCAGTAACAAGCTGGATCTCATTCCCCTGACCCTGAAGAGCCCCCAGTGCAACATCGTTAAGAGGGCCGAGTCGAGATAGACTTCTAAGATCTCAGGGAAAGGACGAAATGAGATGTTACTGAGCCCGCCTGAGAAATCGGTGATTAACAGGATTTCATGATTTGTGATATATATGTGTATATATACGCACACATATACATATGTATATATACATGTATATATACATATATATACATGTACATATATGTGTGTGTATATATACACACACACATATATATCTCAGTGTGGCTCAGAGAGGTGTCAATAATTTTCTCAGCTCATAAATGATCAAACTGGTCCTTGAGCTCAGGTCTGCTGGGTTCCCAAACCCCTCCTGGTTCTTTCCTCTCTGCCGGGTGGGTGGTGAGGGTTGGTTTGCTGCTCTGGGTCTAAGCTTCAAGGGTAGGCGGCATTGGCGCCAGGCTGGGAGGTGCAGACCGTCAGCAGACGCCCCCAGAGGCCAGGAAGAGCTTGTTCCTCCCTGGGCAGCGGCCCAGGCCAGACTCAGAGCCTTCAGCTAGAGACAACCCCCTGGGGACACGCAGCAGACAGAGGTCAGAAGCAGGAGAGTACAAAGCCCCTGCAGCCAGGAGGAGGGGCGCCCTGCATGGAGCGGGGAGCATGTGAGGCCGAGCAGTCTTTGGGGCTTTTGTTGGTTGTTTGTTGTTTGGGGGTCACCCCCACGATGGGTGGGAGCTGGACCTGGTCATAACCAGCCAGGAGAGTGAGGAATCCCAGATTCCAGTTCCGCTCCCCTGCTGGGGTCATGGGCCAGGTCACTTTTCTGAGCCTCAGTTTCCTCATTTGTGGCCTAGGAACAGTTTTCTGGATCCCTTGGATTTTTACTGAGAATTCGATGTCCTCCTGATACCTTTATAATGGGTGTGAGATTTCTCTGGAGACCCTGAAGCGCAACCCAGAAGAGAGAATAAAGGGCTACTGAGTAAGCTAGGGGGGTCTAGAAGGGGGCTCCACCCATGTTTCCGGTAAAGGACCAGCGAGTAACGAATGTGAGCTGGAAGCACATCTGGTCATTACATAGAAGAATGCGTGTGGCTGGGTCAATAAAACTTTATTGACAAAAGCAGGCAGTGGCCACACTTGACTTCCCTTTGGCTAGCAGGTGGCATCTCCCCTTACTCTGCCCTGTCCTACCTAATCATTATAACAACTTCCTTGTGGGCCCAGAGAATATATTTTTGCATCTGCAGGTGACATATCAATTGCCTCTGTCCCCCCCCCAACTGCCACCCCCCTCCCTGACCCCTGACCCCACTTTTGGCTGGAAGCTTCCAGCCAAGTCAGAGGGCAGTGAAGCCTTGACTGTATCACTGTCATCCTGTTGCTCATTGATTTGCTCGAGTGGGCACCAGTAACGTCTCCATTGTGAGACTTGTTGTTACTGTTTTGGGCATATTGAATATGCCACGGGTAGCTTGCCAGGCTCTCCAAGAAGGGCAGAGGAATCGAACCCGGGTCAGCCGAATGCAAGGCAAACGCCTTACCCACTGTGCTAAAGCCTTGACAGAGAAGCTAAACTTCATGTCACCCTTTGTCTTTCTTTCTTTAACTTTTTTTTTGGTTCCACTCTGCAATGCTCAGGGGTCACTGCCGGGTCTGTGCTCAGGGGTCACTGTTGGCAGGGCCTGCGGGGTTCTGGGAATGGACGCAGCGTCAGCCAGGTGCCAGTCTAAATCCTTAATCCCTGTGTTGTTTCTCTGGCTCTTGCCATTCTCTTCCTTTCCCTCTGGACAAACTGAGGCCGGGAGATCGACCTGTGGGGAACCTGGGTGAGGCTGGGAGGGCCAGAGGCCCGAGGCGAGGCTGACTCGGAACTCCCCAGGAGGCCGGGGGAGGGTGTCATCTGTGGCTGGGGCCCAGCCACGTGGCGCGGGGCCGTGTGAGGAGGCCGGCCCGGAGGGCTGATGACAGGCTGGGAAGCGGTGCGGGGACAGATGTCCGAGGCCGGTCCAGAGGCGTCCCACAGGCGGCCGCACTTGGCAGGGACCAGCTCAGTGACGCTGCAGGGGGTGATGGACAAGCCGTGCGTGGGAGCAAACCCCAGGCAGGGGGCCGCGAGGGGCGGGTCCTGGAGTCCGCCCTGTGCAGGCAGCTCTGGAAGGAGGCGGGAGGGAAACAGTGCATGTGTGGGGGCAAGGGCAGGGGGCTGGTGTGGGGGAGACGGAGCCCGGCATGTGGGGGTCAGCATGGAGGGCAGAGGCCAGCCGTGCTGGTGACCTGCTGCCCATATCCCCCCACCCCCACCCCCACCCCGCTGTACTGCTCTGTGTCACTGATCAGCAGGTTCCACTGATTTAGGGGGTGCGTCTCCATCCACACTGGCCACGCCCCTGTCTCCATACTGTTGTCTGAGTCCATTTATCCTCTGAGGCTGGAGTTTCCTGGGGCCTTCTGGGCAGGACAGTAGGGAGCCCCGCCATGGCGTGGAGGGTTTGGCCCGGCAGTCACGGAGCTCATGGGCAAGGCACTAAATGCCCACCTTGCCTGTGTAATCGCCACGGGTTTCTATGCCCTTTGTGTTTATTTATTTTTGCGGAAAAAAAACAGAGTGTGAACACTACATAACACTTTTTTTAAAAGGTTCTAGACCTTTGGGACAGGAAATACATAACGAGGTGTGACATTTCTGTCTCGGTGATTGAACGGGGTCGGGGGGAGGTTAAAGCGGGAACGGGGGGCACAAAGCTGAGCTAGGCCCAGTGTGGCCCGGGCAGAGCGTTCTGGGGGCCAGAGGGTGAGCAGGCCCAGGGGGGTGACGAGCACATGCGCACATGCATGCACACATATGCACGCACATGCACACCAGTATATGCACCTGCATTCACACCCATGCACATACCCTTGCACACACATATGCACACATGTACACACACACATGCACACACGCGCGCACACACACACACACACACACACACACACGTCTCCAGGCCACAGCTGAAAGGGCGGGATTGGCTGAGTCTGGGGTTTCAGCTCGTGGAGGAGCGAGAGAGGGGCCAGAGAGCGCCTGGCGCCCAGCTGTGCGTGCAGGAGGACAGGGACAGCCAAAGGACTCGAAGACAGAGGAAACTCTCACTTGTGTCTGTCTGGGAAGCCGAGAGGGGCCGAAGACGGAGCACAGGCGGTGACCCAGGTTTGCTCCGCAGCACCACAGGGCAGCCTGGCCCCTCTGCCCCCCACCCCCACCTCCACCCCAGGGCCGTCCCAGCTGGCACGGGGCCGTGGAGCATGCACATTTCTCAGAAACTGCTGGGCTGGGGTCAGCACCAAGTCCTCACGCTTATGGACCAGTCACTGGGCCCTCGGCTAAGGGGCGCTTCAGACCCGCCCACAGACACTCTGCTGAGGGGGCCCGTTGGGATGCCCCCCAGGGCCAACACGATCCTGCAGGTAAAGCTGGGGAGGAGCCAGGCCAGGGCACTTGTGCTACGCCAGCCACTTGACTCCAACACGCCCGCTTCCCTCTGTGCACAGGAATCTTCCGGAATCTCGGGGTTCAGAGGGGATTCCCACCACGCAGACCCTCCCCATGTGGACTGGCCGGGCATCATTCCCGGGGAGGGGCACCCAGAAAAGCAGCTAATTTATTTGGTCACTTTAAATCTTACTGAGGTAAAGGTCTCGGGTCAAACCAGCTATGGGTGGCTGGAGGTGGGAGGCAGGAGCAGATTGGGGCGAGCCTTCAGCCAGTCCTCTCTCTCTCCCTCTGCCCTTCACCTACACCAGGACAGACGGCAGGACAGTGGGGTGTCACCCACGCACAGGCAGCTGGAGGCCCCGAGGGGACGGGGAGCCGCGAGGCACAGGCCTCGAGAGGCCCAGCGAACAGTCACGGCGAGCAGGCCCGGCCAGGGGACGCGGGGCCCAGGGCTCCAGTGCAGGTGCCAGAACAGGACACACGCACTGGACAGAGATGGGCATGGGGACAGGACCAGGTCGCTGTACCCTGGAGGGGGCAGGCAGCAAGGGACAGGACCAGGACATCAATCATACTCTGGACAGCACGTGGGGGATGGGACGAGTGGCCTGGTACTGGGGGGACGGAGATAGCCGGGCGTCGAGGAGCACATATGCGTGTCTTGGGGCCTTCACACGGCACCCAGGGCCCCGGGTGCAGCAGTAGATACATGTTACAGCAACAGTTTTCCTGAGCTGGGGAACACGGTTCCGCCCTTGTTCTGATGGAGCCTCGGGATGCCCTGGTCGGTCCCTTTGGCCCCCGGGCCAGGAGCAAAGTGCTTCTGCTCAGCGCGGGCCAAGAGGACTGGCCCAGGCTGGGCACCGAGGCTCCGCTTTTCTCCCTGGGCATTCGTCCCTTCCGTCACCCTTGCTCACGCTGCCTGGGAGCCCCCACCACACGCATCTGTCCCTGGGGTGGCCAGGCTGCCTCCGGGGAGAAGTGTCAGTAGCCCTGTCAGACACGAGTGTCCCCCTATCGCAGGCCCGTCACCTATCGGCCTCAGCACCAGAACCAAGCCCCCGCCTCTTGGCGGGGCTGGAACGCTTTCCAAACATTCCGGAAATTTGTTATGGTCGAGGCTGCCAAAACCACAAAAGCCAGATCCCAATCTCTCCCTGCTCGGAGCAGACCCAGATCATGTCCGACTCATCCTCCAGGGGTCGCATCCAGGGACCCTCCCCATGTGGACTAACACGCCCCAGCCTGCATGTCTCTCTCCTTGCAGCTGCTGGCTGCCCCCCCCACCGGCCAATGGTTGGTGGACGAACCCCACGAAATGGAGCCAGAGGGCGGGGCCGGCTTGAGGGCTCCACCCAGGTCCCAGTGACCAACGTGGAAACCAGGGAGGTCCTGGCAGCTGCCCCTTGGAGCCCAGTGCAGAGCCCTCTGCCTGCACTTAACCCCAATTCCAGTGGGGGGCAGCACCAGGAGCCCCCCCCCCCCTTAACTCCCCGACCTGGCACTGCGCTGGTGAGCCCCTGCTGCAGTAACCTCCTGGCCACCACCTCTGCTGACCCAGAGTGTCCGCCAGTCCACATCTGGCCTGGGCACTGGGATCTCTGGGGACTCCCTGGAGTGGCCCTGAGAGGTGTTTATTGGAAGTCTCCCCATCTAACTGGGTCCCCAGTTCAAGCACAGAACCTGGCCCAGAGTGGTGCGGAAAAACCCTCAGTCACATCCCCACTGGGTTCTGGAAATTGGGACTTTTAGGGCGAGGATGAGGAAGCATGGCAGGTTAACCTCGAGTCCTGCTCTTTCTGTCAGCGCCCTCCTCCCTCGCCCCTCTACTGATACAGCATTGAGCAGCCCGCACTTGAGGGCTGCCTGGCTCCTGTAAGCTGGGGACCCCCTGTCCTGCATAGAGTCCAGTTCACAAAGTCTACAAGCTCTGCTTCTCCCTGGCAGGAGAAGGCTCCCCCACCCATCCGCCCTGACCCAGCCCGTCTCCAGCGTGTCTTGCCAACAGAAACTGGGCTGAAAAGCCTGGCTGGACCAGGGCAAACCCCCGGCCCTGTGGTTGCGAAAGGGCAGCAAATGGTCCACGACTATGCCTGGCCCCGAAGCGAAGAGCATCACATCTCTGCAGTACCCCACCTCCCTCCCGCCAGGCCCCAGGAGGGCGCAGCGCGATGTGCGGCCCGAGCGCTCTGCAGGCCACATGCCTCGAGCCCCGCGTCTCCTAGCAGCCCGGGTCTGGGAGTGCCCGAACCCCGAGATCCCAGTCCAGGCCACGTGTGTCATTGCAGCCAGCACAGGGGCAGCATCCCGGGCAGCACCGTGACAGCCCGGAGCCCCGCCCACCGGAAGTCCCGGACGCGTCCTCTGGGTCTCCATGGCGACGGGGGGCGGGGCCGCCTCCTCCCGGCCTGGGGACCGCGGGAAAGATGCGCGCTCTTACCTGCCAGGATGAAGATGCCTACAAGCAGCAGGAAGACGAGCAGGTAGAGGCCGAGCACGGCGTGCCGCAGGCCCGACAGGGAGCCCAGCGGGCTGCAGCAGCCGCTGCCCGCCCGGCGTTTTGGGCTCGCTCCTCCTGGAAGCGAGGGAGAGAGGCGTGAGACCCCGCTCTGGAACTCCGGGGTTTGCGGGGAGCTGCTCACAACAACCCCCCCACTTTAAATTTTTTTTTATAAAGTTGTTCACGATGATTTATTACAATATTCCAGCACCAATCCCACCACCATTGCACCTTCCCACCACCATGATTTCCAATTTTCCCAACCCCCACCCGAGCCTGCCCCCAAAGTAGACCCTAAACAATTTATTTTACATTGCTTGTTATGAATAATTCGCTAAATATGATCAAAAGCTATTTCTTTAGAGGAAAGGGTGTGAAAATTGTTGCATCTCACGCACCCCGGAGCTATGAAGCTCTTGTATGAATTGACTAACATCCCGGACACACTTCTCAGCGCCTGGCTCTGTCCATGCAGCCCCTGTGGAAGGTCTCCTTCTCAGTCCTCCAGCCAGGCATACCTGCAGCTCTGCCCCGCCCCCCCACGCCCCCCGGGAGTTCCCCAGCTCTGGCCAGCATCCATAAAGGAGACACCCCCCTCCCCGACCTCCCACTGGCCAGGAAGGAGTAGAAGTAGGAGGGGGCCAGGCAGGGACCCTCCCCACTTCACCCCAGCAGCAGGATGTGTAGGAACAGGCTCAGTCATAGCCACGTCTGAAGCAATGATGTCCCTCAGGTTGGGTGACCACAACAAAGTGCTCTGGATTCTCAAGGCTCATAAGTAAACAAACAAGAGGAAATCTACCCCCAAGAACCTCCCTCTGGTGTGTCAACTGCACATTTACTTGCTGGCTCTGCTGACACCAGGGGTCCAGATTTACAGGGAAACATCTAAATTCCATCCTCTCCATCTGTCCAGTGATCCCAGGCTCACCCAGTTCTGGCCGACATGGAACCCCAGACTCTCAGCACCCCACAGTCCCTGTGGGGGCCTGTTTGATGTGACCCTTTCCAGAAGCACACAGAGGGCTGAAATACTGAGCAGGTTTGTCTGCCCTGGGACAACCTGCAGGCCAGGGTGGGGGCTCCCCCACCTCCCCGCCAGATCCCTACATACCCCGGCCCCCAGCCCAGCAGGAAAACATGTGCTGAGGAATTTTCTCAAACTCTGCCTGATCCCAAACTTATGGGAATAAACTCACCAGGAATAATTAGGATTCAGAACTGCTTTTGAAAGACAGAGCCATGTTGGCGACCGAGAGGTCACTCCGGGTTTGGGGGACAGGGAGTCTTTCTGGGGAGGGGCAACTGGTCACCAGCGCCCTGGGAATTCTTGACCATTCAGGAACATTCTCCCACTCATTTACTCCATTTTATTAAAAAATGCGGTCATTAAACCGGCTAAGGAGGATGGTTACATAATATTTCCATGAAACCTTGGGACAGTTGGGGACGAGTGGTCAGGAAGTACAAATTCAATTACCATCCGCATCAACTCTTCAATGTAAGCAGCTTTAGAAGTTGGCCCCGTTTCCCACCAAGGCCAGCACAGACCACATTGTTCTCAAACTCGCCCCAAATCACTGCTGGCCACAGTTTTCCATCCCTCCCACACACTAGGAATCCGTTGGCCCCCAAACACGTGGGCTTCTTGGGACATTCCTATTTTTCAGAGGGAAGGGGGCATCTGAACAGTCCGCGTGTGGCGCTCAGGAGCTATTCCTGGCTCCATGCTCAGGAGTGACCCCTGGTGGTGCTCAGGCGACCGTATGTGACCAGGTGACCAGATATTTTAACCAGGATTGTGTCTGCGGAAGCCACATGCAAGGTGAGTGCCTTACCTCGGGTACTATTTCTCCAGCCTCGATTTAAATTTTTCAATTTTTATTATTTGGGGTTGGAGGACAAAGCCAGCAGTGTCCAGAGATGGCTCTTGGCTCTGTGCAGTGGTGCCAGGGATCGAACTGGAGGCGGCCACATTCAAGACAAGCACCTTAACCCCTGGACGGTCTCTCCAGAACCAATGTGGCTGTGGTATGTCAGTGGGAGTCAAGTTATTGCAACTACATGGAGGCCTGAGAGGGTACCAGAGGCCAGGAAGCAAAACCAAAGGGCTTGAAGCACAGGCTTTGCATGAGGGAAACCATGTTCGATTCCCCGCACTGCGTGGTCCCCTAAGCACCGTCAGAAGTGACCTTTGAGCACTGAACTGAGAGCAGCTGAGTCATCGAAGATCAAAAAAAAAGAAAAAATTAAGTAAAAACAAGGCCAGGGCAAAAGTACGCTCACCTTTTGCCTTAAAAAATAAAAACCGGAGAGGTAAAAGGAGTGAGTTTCTGAGCCATGGAGGTTCGTGGAGAAACCTCAAAAGCATGTTTGGAAGTGAAGGACCGGGCTGGAACCACAGACGGTCATGGGAGAGGCGCAGCTATGAGACCAGGTGGGCCCAGGGCTTCTGCACACACAGGAGGCACGAGAACGGGAGGTCTTGGTGGCACCATGACGGTGGTTCCACGCAGCGACACCCTTCATCAAGCCCAGAGCCCAGAGCCTAGAGTAAGCCCTGACTATCGCTGGGTGTGGCCCCCGAACAAAAACCAAAGCCCGGAGACCAAACTCAGGCCCACGGACTCCCCAGCTATGAACTCGGGTGACAATGGTGCCGATGTGGCCAGTGTCCTATCTGGTGATGAATGTTGGTAAAGGAGGAGTCTACGCATGGGGGGAGGGAGAGGGGCGCAGGAAGGACATGAAAAATGGGAGCTGGAGCGACAGTATGGCAGGCAGGGCATTGGCCTTACACACGGACGACCAGGTTCCATCCCCGGCTCCATCTGTGGTCCCCTGGCCCTGCCGGGAGCGATGCTGAGTGCAGAGTCAAGGGTGAGCCCCGAGAACCGCCAGGTGCACCCCCAAAAACAATTTTTTTTTGCTTTTTGGCTCACACCTGGCAATGCACAGGGGTTAGCTCCTGGCTTTGCACTCAGGAGTTACTCCTGGCGGCACTCAGGGGACCATATGGGATGCTGGGAATCGAACCCGGGTCAGCCGCATGCAAGGCAAACGCCCTACCCGCTGTGCTATTGCTCCAGCCCCCCTAAAAACAATTTTTTAAAAAATGAAAATGTCTGTACTTTGCTCTTACTTTCGCTGTAAATCTAAAATTGCTCTAAAAAAAGCTAAATATGCTTTGAATAGTGGAGGCTTTGACTCGGGGGCGCTGGGGTCAAAATGCTGACATCAGTTGAACATTCACCCGGATTTGTCTCCTGGGTTGGGCCAGGATCACTGGTGCAACCAGCAGAACACCTGGAGGTGACGGGGTGTCTCTGTGAGACCAGACGGGGTCTGTCTCCCTCCCTCCCTCTAGAACATTCCTTTGGTGGTCAGCCAGCTGTCCTCTGAGGCTTTAGCCACCAGCCAGGGTACCTGAAGCAGATCTGCCAGACGGAGCCTGCGGGGGCCCTCACTGTGTTCAGAGGCTGCCACAGTGTGTGAGCACTGCATATTGGAGCCCTTCTATCAAACTGTCAGCCAGCCTGGCGGGGAGGGACCTCCAAGTCCCTTGAACACCCCCCCCCCAAGAAATAAATGAAGCTGTGACTTGCAGAGAACCGCCCCCCCACCATTCAGGCTAGAGATGATAGTGTTGGTCTAGAGAGGAGCTAGCTCTGATGACTGGCAGGAAGTAGTTAGAGGGTTTTAGAGAGCTCCAGAGCATTCCAGAGTGTTCTAGAGAGTTCTATCCTCACTGGTCCCCTGGCTCGGCCAGGACAGGTGGAGAGGGGAACATGAGGTGAGTTGGGACCCTATGTTTTGTTTTTTCATTTTGTTTTTGTTTTTGTGATTCTGGGGTCACACCTGGCAGTGCTCAGGGCTGACTCTGCACTCAGGGGTCACTCTTGGCAGGGCTCAGCGGACCCTCTGGGATGTCAGGGATCAAACCTGGGTTGGTCACATGCAGGGCAAGTGCCTCACCACTGTGCTCTTTCTGGGGCCCCAGGGACCCTAGGGTGTTGTGTGCCCAGGTGAGTTGGGTCCTGGCCACATGAACAGCAGGGCCCATCATTCCCTGCCTGGGGGGGCGGGGGTGTGTGCGCAGCTTGAAGCCTGAGATGCTGGCACATGGGCTGATGCTCCAGCCCCCTGGGCCAGTTTCTTCTGGACTTTGAGGCCCACCTTGTCACTTTATGACTTTCCTGGGGGCACTGTCATTTTCCTTAGCTCCTATCAGCTCCCCGAGTTCCTGTCTGCAAACCCCTGACCACAGGCCATTGGTGTTGGTCTAGAGAGGAGCTGGATCTGATAACTGGCAGGAAGTAGCTAGAGGGTTTTAGAGAGCTCCAGAGCATTCCAGAGTGTTCTAGAGAGTTCTATCCTCACTGGTCCCCTGGTTCGGCCAGGACAGATGGAGACGGGAACAGGAGGTGAGTTGTTTTGTTTTTGTGGTTCTGGGGTCACACCTGGCAGTGCTCAGGGCTGTAGGGGGGCTCAGGGCTGGGTTGGGACTGGTTGGCGGGTGGGGGGACAGGAGACGGGTCAGAGGGTGTGAGGGTGAACTGGCAGGACCCAGGAGATGCCAGGGAGTCCCCAGCTGGAAGAAGGGGGACCCAGGCTTGTGGAAGATGCCCAGGAACCATCAGCTCATGGGTGAGGAGAAAGGGGTCTCGAGCAGACAGGCTGGAGCAATGGCAGGCTCAGGGGCTGCCTGGTCTAGGCGGGGCCCCCCTCTGAGGGTTCCTCATTCCGGAGGAGGCGTCAGCTGTGTAGGAGCTGACAGCCCCAGGGAGCAGAATCCCGATGCTCTCCCTGCAGGCACCCGGAGCCTTCCTGGGTGCTCCGGCCTGACACGGGAGCTGCTCTCTGTCCCCCCCCCAGCCCCACTGGTTCTGCCCCCTGGATCTGAAGCACCCAATTGGGGCGGGGCTGAGCCCCCCCCACCCGAGGTGGGGCTGGTCTGGTGATGTCACTGGGGCGGGCCGTGGGAATGCAGGGCTGAGCCGTGTGCCAGATGGAAGGAACCAGCCCGAGAGGCACTGGACGGACTGCAGGCGCCTGTGGGCCAGAGCGGGAGCTTCCGTGGGCTTCCGTGGGCTCGGGGACGCCAACCTCCACAGGGACGTCTCGGCAGACAAACGCGCCTCTCCCCCAGGACTTCCGACCTGGCATCTCCAAAGACATGGGGGGTCTTGCTATGTGGCCACTCTGACAGATGCCCGGGGTTGCAGTGGACACCCGCCACACTCCAGCGCCAGCCCCCTTGGGCCCAAGATGGGGGGTGGGGAGCCCCCTGCGGGGTGGCCCCACTTCGGGGTGCAGGCACCTTTGCAGACCCCAGGTCTGGAGCTGGAGGGGCACGGAGGTTCCGGGGGGGGGTCGCAAGGGGCAGACTGGCACTCAGACCCCGAATCCCCCATGAGCCCTGGGCCTGCTCCGCTGGGCCTCTACCTACTCATCTAGCAATGGGTCCACGTCCTGCTCACCTCACAAGGGTACATGGCCATGCCCAGGTGTGGGGGGGAGGGCACAGGGGCCAGCACTCACCGTCATCACACAGGTTCAGTTTGGATAGGCTCCTGCCATCGAAGGGCTCCTCGAGCAGGGAGCCCGAGTCCCGGTCGCTCACTGTGTGCAGGTACATGGCCTGTTCCCCGCCGTGTCTGCAAGGAGAAGGGGGTGCTCAGAGCTCGTCACATACAGCTGCCCTGCCCCCACCCTGCACCCCGGGACCCCCCACCCAGGCCTTGGGGCTTCTTTCCCAGGTGGGTGCTGAGGACGCTGCATGGTGGGGCACGGGCTCCTTTAGCTTCTTTTAAAAAAATATTGGGGGGGGGCCCGAGCGATAGCACAGCAGGTAGGGCATTTGCCTTGCACAAGGCCGACCCGCGTTCAATCCCCAGCATCCCATATGGTCCCCCAAGCACTGCCAGGAGCAATTCCTGAGTGCAAAGCCAGGAGTAACCCCTGAGCATAGCTGGGTGTGACCCAAAAAGAAAAAAAAATATTGGGGGGGGGTGACTGGAGCATATCACAGCAGGTAGGACGTTTGCCTTGCACACAGCTGACCTGGGTTCGATTCCCAGCACCCCATATGGTCCCCCAAGCACTGCCTAGAGTGATTCCTGAGTGCAAAGCCAGGAGGAACCCCTGTGCATCGCCGGGTGTGACCCAAAAAGCAAACAACAAAAACTTGGAGGTCCACACCTGGGGGTGTTCAGGGCTAACTCCTGGCTCTGTGCTCAGGGCTAACTCCTGGCGGGCTCCGGGGTCCCTATGTGGCCCTGGGGTGGAACAGGGCTTGGCCGCTTTCAAAGCTAGGGCCCTTCCCAGCGAATAATCTCTCCGGCCCCCAGTTCACTCTTAAGCAGTGGCTTCTTGGGGCCAGAGAGGCAGCTCAGAGGGCAGGTTCCCAGGGTTGCACGGTGCCCCGAGTGCCCTGGGTGTGGCCCCAAACCAAAGCAAAACAGCAACTAAATATTCTTGGGAAGTTGAAAGCCCTGGGAAGACAGATGGGTGCCAGGCCTGGACACAGGCCTGAGGGCAGGAGAGCCTGGCCGGGGCCCACAACTGGCAGGGTGGGGGGGAGGGGGGCGCGGGCGGAGGGTGGCGTCTGGGACGGAGACCAGGGCTCGGCGGGCCGGCCGCTCCCACTGCCCCGTCTCCCATGGCCGGCACGAGGCAGCACTGGCCTCTGCTGCACAACTGTCCTCCTGCCTTGGCATCTTTGAGTGAGAAGCCGCATTCCTCATGCTCAGGAACACCTGGCACGTGTGCACATATGTATATGCACGCGTGTGCACACAGGCACACACACACTCGAGAGCACAGTGCACAGGCTCCCAGCGCCTGGAAACCCTTCGTGCAGCCTTGGGGTGGGGGGCCCCAGCCTACAGCCTCTCTCTTCCCTGCCCCCAGCGTTCCCCGTGCCAAGACCACCCCCACCCAGCTTCCTGGCGGCCCTGCCGTGGTGTCCAGTTTTCTGGTCTCCACCTAAGTCCTCCACCCCATCGGGGCCCCCTGGGTGGGGTCCCTGGATCCGAGGCTGAGCTGCAGGGGACCCTCGTCATTTCTCCAGCTCGGAGCAGGGACCCGCCCGCTGGCATGGGCCCTGGAGTTTGGGAGGGTCAGTGGAGGAGGCCAGAGCCTGCCGGGGTGTGCTGGGAGGTGGGGGTGGTCAGGCACACCCCACCCTCAAGCCCCTCGCCCCTCCCGCCTCCCCCACTGTTATCTGGCTCCTGCTACAGGGCGACCGGCCCACCCCTCAGCTGGTGGAGCAGGCGCCAGGGGGAGGGGGTGGGGGCAGCCAGATGTGAGTTTGGGGAGCTGGGGGAGGCGCCACCAACAGCTCACGTGTCTGCTCCTTGAGAGTGAAACCCAAGAAGTCTCTGTCCACCTCAGATTTATTGGGGCTGATTTTTCTTGGGGAGGAGAAAACCGAGGTGGGGGTGCCCCGGAGGTGGGGCCTGGGAATGTGGGTCTGGGATGGAGGCTCGGGGCCGTCTGTGCTCCTCGGCATCACCAGCAGCAGCAAACAGAGTGACCCCTTGAGTGTGTGGCACCCAGGTCCCCCCGGAGTGTGGAGAGGGGCACGGGAGGCGTCCGTGTCCCATCTCAAAGTAAGCCGTGCCGTGCCTCAACGGGCGGGGCTGGTGGGCATCAGAGAGCGCTGGGTGCCCCCCCACAGGACCCCTCACCTGCACCCCTCGCCCTGGGCCAGGCTGCGCCCCGAGGCTGCTCTGTGCTGGAGAGTGCCAGTCTCTGGGTTAGCCGCCCAGGCCCCCGGGACCAGGGCAGACTGGGATCTGGGCGGGATGGGACCTGTGCCATAGCTCTGGAGCTGGCGGGCTCAGCCAGGGGGGCAGGAGGCAGAGGGCTGGGGTCCCTCCCCCAGCTCAGCGGGCATCATCTCTGAGCTGGGGGCACCACTGCACACCATGAGAAACCTTGGGCTTTCAAACAAGGCTGCTCAGGGTGGGTGGGTGAGTCTGGGGAGAGCCCCTCCCCCTTGTCCTATGGCCCCGCGGGCAGCCAGGTGGGGGAGGCAGCTCTGCTCCTAGGGTGCCCTCTCGCCACCTGGCCAGACTGAGCCCATAGCTTGGGGTCCCTTTGCAAGAAAAAAATCCTGAGTGCAAACCAGAGCCAGATCTACAGCCGGACCCTCTGACACTCTCTGTGGGCAACTGGAGGACGATGGAGCACTAGGGCGGGACACGCACCTCCAGCGGCCAACTCGATGCTGCCTTGCTTTGTTCCAAAGCCACCGACAGTCAGGAACATAGCCCAGAACACAACCTCTCTCTCTCCAGGAAGCCCACGGTCCCCTTAAAGCCTCTTTGCCACCTGAATCCTAGATGTGCCGATGCCTTATCCATAAGCTCTCCCTCAGCCGGTCCCACCGCCGGGCACACGTGCACACGCATGCACATGCGTGCACACACGTTCGAGGACCTGTCGCCAGCACTCTGCTCCCAGAAGGTTCTGGAGCTGGAGCACTCACCGGGCAGCAGTGCCACTGAGACACGGCACCCTCCCACCCCCAGGCTGATTGCTGGAACCTTCCCTCCCACCACAGCACAGACCGAGGATGCCAAGTGCAGTGCTCACTCCACCTGGCACGTCCCAGTCTCTGGCTGATGTCGGTCGCAGGTGCTGGGACAAAGGTACGCCAAGACTCACCTGAGGGCCGTGCCCCTCAGTTCCTGGCATTCGCCGCGGTGGCCCAAGAGTTGGCCGGTGGCACTGCACTGAGTCGCCGGCAGCCAGACCCAGAGGGCGGCATAAACAGAGGCTGCCGGGGCGCCCGGGGACTTCTGCAGCAGGACCAGGTCAGGAGGCGCCACTGGCTAGTGGGGGCCGAGCGAGGAGAAGGCGGTGACCCCGGCGTCCCCTCTCCGTGCAGCGCCCAGAGATGTTTTGCGCAGGCAGCTCTGCGAGGTGGCGACTGCGTTCTGCACCGCCCCTCTTTATAAAGTTCTGGGAGCAATTGCAGGAGGCTCCCCTGGGGACTGGAACGCAGCCCCCTCTGGTGGCCAATCTCAGCATTACAGGCGTGCCCGACTCCTCCCGGGTCCCCAAGCCTGCCTGGCCCCTGGGAAGCAAAGGTCCAGCTCCAAGGCTTCAGGGTGTGGGGAAAGCTCCGAGGGCGGGGACCCAACGAGCACGCAAGGAACCCAGTCTTGTGAGGTTATCGATAGGAATGGCATCGTTCAGTTTCTCTGCTTAGAGGAATTGTACGTCTTTTTCCTGTAGTCACGTCCACTGCCCAAAGACAGAAGATCCACGCTGGGGGGGCTGTCAGAGGAGTGAGTGTGGGAACCACTTCCCACAGGCACTGTCAATGCAGTCCCACCATGAAGCCTGCCCTCACAGCGCCAGCCCGTGAAGGAGGGCGCAGGATGCAGGAGTGAAACGCGATAGCTACTGAGTATGTGGGTGTGTGCAAGTGTGCGTGTGTGCAAGTGTACACGCATGCAAGTGCGTGCAAGTGCGCATGCTCGAAAGTGTGCATGCATGCAAATGTTTGTGTGTGCAGGTGTGCATGCGTGCAAGTATGCATGCGTGCAAGTGCATGCAAGTGCATGCAAGTGCGTGCAAGTGCATGCAAGTGCGCATGCGTGCAAGTGTGCGTGCAAGTGTGCGTGCATGCAAATGTTCGTGTGTGCAAGTGTGCATGCTTTCAAGTGTGTGCATCCAAGTGCATGTGTGCAAGTGTGTGTGTGCGTGCAGTGCATGTACCTGAATGTGTGTGTGTGTGCGTGTGTGATCCCCAGCAGGTGGACCTGAGCCCCAGAACTTTCAGCCATGCCTGACCAACTGCATTCCCCCAAGGATCTCCCTTTCTTCAGATGCATTGAGGTGGGGGTGGTGCTGGGGGTAGCCTGGGGTTAGCACACCCTGTAACCCTCGACCTTCGCTCTGAAGGTCACGTTCATGAACACACTGGGTTCCAGAGGGCTAGAAATTCAAACTCAGTCCTCGGGGCTGGCGGCTGGTGCCTGAGCATGGTCAGCCTGCAGCAGTCAGCAAAGGTGGAATTTGGGGGCCACCTGCCTCCTATATAGCTCCAGAGGTGGGTCCTAGCAGTGGGAGAGAGAAATAATGGGCCAAGAGTCCCAACAACACTCATCACAGACAGAAGCAGGCAGGGGCAGAGGAAAAGCACTTTAGGGCGTCTGTGGAGTCGGCCTGGTAGTGCCAGATGTTTTTTATACTTTAGCCCATTTACCCTGATCACAAACCCACAGGTGACGCTTACTGCCATCTGGCTTTACAGAGACATAACTGAACCCCTGCTCCGGGGCCAGCCACCCGGGAGAGGCATTGGCACTCCCCTTCCAGTCGCCCATCAAGTCACCAGCATTCCCAGGAATGTAATTTCCAGGGGAGGTGTCCCCTCACTGCTCATACCCCAGGCTCTGCCCTCAGGGTCACTCTCAGTGGCACTTAGGGCACCTGGGGGTGCTGGGAACAGAGCCAGGGTTGGCCGCATGCGGGGCAGGCGCCTTAAGCCTGGTGCTATTAAGAATGGAATCCTGTAAAAGGCCACAGCTGGGACCGGAGTGACAGTACAGCAGGTGGGGCGCTTGCCTTGTAGGAAGCCAGCCTGGATTCGATCCTTGGTATTCCATATGGCTCGCTGAGCACTGCCAGGGTTTATTTCTGAGCACAGAGCCAGGAGAAACCCCTGAGCAAAAAAAAAAAAAAAAAAAGGTAACAGCTACACACATCAGGAGGGAGGCCTGGGCTCGTGGTGCTGGTTGCAGAGAAGTGACATTAACAAACAGAACTGTGGGGTGGCGAGACCCTGTGAGGGTCCATCTCACCTCAAAGGAGCCCTTGGTCCCAGTCGTCACTGGTGTTCCTTGCAGGGGAAGGGAGGAGGGCCTGGCACCCCCAACATGGGGTCGTGCTGCTTCCTGCCCGTGAAACCCACGGCGAGAGCAGAGCTGACAGCCTCACATCTGCCCTCGGACCCGCAGCCCAGCGGCCCTGCTGAGTTGAGGAGCTGCCTTCCTTGGATGACCCGCAAGCCTTCACCCCGATTCTGCTTTTCCGGAGCACTGGGAAAGGATCCGTCTGCATGTTTGTCTGCTTGGTCTGCTCTCAGCATCAGGAACCAGCAGGCGGCGGCCCCGGATGGGAACCAAACAGCAGCTGGAGGGAGGGGAGGTGCAGAGAAGGCTGGACAGTGGGAGGGGGCAGAGGGGGTCTGGGTTCCCTCCCGGAATGGGGTGAACTGGGCCACCGTTCTTATCTGCAACCTCGTTTCCCAAACAGAACTGTTCACACCTATCTTTAATTCACAGCTTCTTTGTAATTAGAAAGAGTGTTAGCCATACTGAAATAACAAACAATTGCCCATCACCACTATTTTTGTTTGTTTGGGGCGGGGTGGGCCTGCACCTGGCTTACTCCTGGCTCTGTGTTCAGGGATCACTCCTGGCGGGGCTCAGGGAACCACATGGGGTGCCAGGAGTCAGCTGTGTGCAGGGCAAGCCTGCAGTGCTCTCTCTCTCTCTCTCTCTCTCTCTCTCTCTCTCTCTCTCTCTCTCTCTCTCTCTCTCTCTCTCTCTCTCTGGCCCCCGTCAGAATTCTTTGTAACTGTATGGGTCAGGGACCAGGAGAGCAGGTCAAGAGGCTGAGGGGTTGGGGGTCCAGGTGTCCTCCTGGAATCACAGGGTCCCGGGAACACAGAGCCACGAGTGGGTCCCAAAGCACAGCAGGGTGTGGCCATGAAACAAAACAGAAAACGCCAAAACAACCAGGACAGCGGTTCAGAGGCGGACTCACCCCAGGTTACGCAACCCGCGCCGCCAGCATCCCTGGGACTTTTGCTCTTGCAAAACTGGAATTGCTGCTTATTAAACACCAACCCACCCCACCCCGTCCCAAGAACCCCCACCCCCCACCCCCCGTGCTCTGTTTTTCGTCTGTGGATCCAACTCCTCTTGGGAACTTGCACTGTCTTCATTTGTGGTCCAGTCTGACAAAATCTATTCTTTATCATTTTTCTTCATGACTTTCTGTTTAGGTTTGTTAGGTTTTGTTTTGCTCACTTGTCTCGGGGGGCCCCACTCAGCGGTACTCAGGGTTTATTCTTGGCTCTGTGCTCAGGGATCACTCCTGGGGGAGCTCGGGGGAAGCGATGGGGTGCTGGGGACCAAACCCAGATCTATGGTGTGCAAGGCCAGCGCCGTACCCACTGTACTCTCTCTCCGGCCCCTCCTGTGTGGCCTAGCTTTGTGAAATGGAAATATTTAAAAATAGTCCTTGCCCCCTGGGGACAAGCCAGAATTGCTTTGTTTTGGGCTGTGGTAGACTTGGCAGGGACACGACGCTCCTTTGGGGCGCCTAGCCCAGCCACGTCACCTGTGCCTATAGTGTAAAGGCTCACACTCAGCCTGCCTCGCCCACTGGTGAAGAGAACCACCCCTCCCCCACTTCCCTCGGACTCCCCGGATACACAGGCAGAGTCGGGGGTTCTGCTCAGCCGGGGACCTGGCATGGAGACTCGAGCACGCAAAGCGAGTCCACAACTGCAGCTCTGGCCCCTGGCCTTCACGTTTCTGTTTGGTTTTATGTCACACCCAGCACTGCTCAGGATTTACTCCTGGCGTGGTGCTCAGGGGACCCAAAGCAGTGCCAGGAGTGGATCCATGGCCAACTGTATACAAGACAAGTGCCTTAACCTCTTTGCTACTTCTCTGGGTTACTCATGGATCTGTGCTCGTAGATAACTCCTGTCAGGGCCAAGGATCTTGGCTGGAACTGGAAGACATCATATACAATGAAGTCAGAAGACTATTTTGGTCTTGTTGGTTCTGGTCATTGATAGCAGGTGTGATGCGATGTCTTTGTGGCATAGCTCTGTGTTTCCCTGGTGACTCGTCATGTGGAGTTCCTATTTAATTTGTATGTCTTCTTTGGGGACAGTTCCTGTGTCACTTTGAAAATCAGGCTCTTTTCTGCTCATGATTTGTAGTTCTTTATAAATCCTGGCTCTGACGCCTTCAGACACACATATTTGCGAATACTTTTCCCCTTATTTGGGGTTGATGTAGCAATTCCTGCACTTGTTGCTCTGGGCATCATCATTTTTTGTTTTTATTTATTTATTTGGGACTGGAGTGATAGCACAGCGGGTAGGGCCTTTGCCTTGCACGCAGCCGACCTGGGTTCTATTCCCAACATCCCTTACAGTCCTCCGAACACCGCCAGGAGTAATTCCTGAATGCATGATCCAGGAGTAACCCCTGTGCATTGCCGGGTGTGACCCAAAAAGCAAAAAAAAAAAAAAAAAGAAAGAAAAGAAAAAAAGAAACTATTGTATATGTTGCATGGTCTGCCAGTTCCAGTGGCTACTTCTGATGCCCTGCAGCAGAAGTGGAGCCTCAGGGGTGGAGGGCAGGGCAGAAGGAGCGAAAGTTCCAAGGAAAAGAAACTTTAGATCATAAATCAGAGCCGGTCCTGAGCAGAATCTGTTCTTCATCAGTTAAGATTTGCCTAGTACTTTTGCTTGTGTGTTTGTTTTTGGACTACGCACAGTGATGCTCAGGGCTTAGTTCTGGTTCTGCACTCAGGGATCACTCCTGGTGGTGCTGGGGGGACCATACGGGATTCCTGGGCTTGAATCCCTGTCGGTCACGTGAAAGGCAAGTGCCCTCCCCGCTGTGCCAGCTCTGTAGCCCCCTAGTCTTTTTATTTGCTCCTCTATCACTTTAACTCTTGTCTTAAAAACAAACACCTGTGACTTATTAAGTAGGAACAATGAAATGATCTCTCAAAGAGATGACTGAGACAGGCTGAGTGAAGGACACAATTCTGGGTTTAGAGCCTTAAGACGGGACTTTAACGTGACAGCCCTCAGTTGTGTGTCTTGGGGGTGCATCACCAGCCTTGGTCTCTGTGCTCTGGTGCCCAAGAAGACAGTGACCCCACCAGCACAACTGTCGGAGGATGGCATGGCCAAGGCAGTGGTGCAAGGCCGGTTTCCTGAGGTGTTCTCAGGATTCCTTTTAAGAAAGAATGAAGTGAGAGTTCTTGGGGCAATCAAAGGGCACTCTTTTCTGATAGGCTGGCTCTCCACCGGGGCGGGCCCGAAACTCTTGATTGGCTGGCTGCTGAGGTCTCGTTGCAAGCAGAGAATGGACAGAACCCACGGCCCAGACGCCCAAGGCCCCACATGCTGGTCCACCCTCCCCGGCTCTCCTCCTCTGGACAAGTCGATGACATCTCTGCATCTTCCTTCCCCTCTCTGGGAATCATTATTCCCTTCCAGCGCCCCAGCTCAGGGGTTGCAGAGACATTGAAAACGCCAACACCCTTGGCAATCCCCAGTGCCCTGGGACAGAGAGGAGGTTGGAAGTGCCCCTTCCTTTGCTGGTGTCCAGCTGCTGGTCACTGGCGCTGAGCCCCCAACAGGGACCATGGGGGGATTCCTCGCTCCATAGCCAGTGGGAACTCTGCTCGGTCACCTGCCCCATTCATTCATTTCCCTGGAAACGGGAGGGGGTGGGCAATGGATCAAATGGCAGCTGGGTTTGCCCAGCCTCCTCCTGGATACAGGACACTCACCCACTCCCCAAGACCTTGCTCTGATCCTTGAATTGTCAAACCCAACCACCCAGGGCTCCCTGGGTGAGGTTACATGGTGAGGGTCCCAGAGGAATGCCGTTGGGACCGACATGCTGCCCGTTTTACGTTCCCATTTGGATGTTGAATTTACAGTAGCGAGGACGATTTGTAATTGGTCACCAGACATGTTCGCCTCAGGAAATCCCAAGAAGTCATCCCAAAGTAGGGTGAGGAACCAGGCCACAACTCCCAGGAAGAGAGACCATGGGTTGGGTATTAAATAGCGAAACGGGGAAAGCCTGTCCTGCCCTAAGATGGGGGGAAAGGACTTCCTCAAGGCACGTCAGAGAAAAACACACACCAAGACGTTCGGGGACATCAGGGTTGCGGTAGGGCCCACAGAAGCTCTGGGTCACAGCTGAACCATCCTAACTCAGGTGTCCCTCTATGACGAGAAACGAGAAGTGCCCCCTCACCCCATGCCAACCAGAGCCTGGGTCTGAGGGGTCGCCAAGGGCAGGGTGGACCCGGAGACCTCTGACATGGTTTCCGAGTCTAAGCAAAACCTTTGCGCGAACAAATGCCTCAGCTTTGTTAAAGAAAACCGACTCCCCATGGCCTTGGTCGCTTGGCTGGCCTCGGTGGGAAGCAAGAAAGAACATTCCGGGCATGCTTTTAATATTCAGGACTAAGAACAGGAAATATTATATTCACTAAACATAATAAAGCCATAATAATAAAGATATTTGGACTGCCTGTTGTGCCAGAAGAGGGAAAAAGAAGGAAAAGGAGCAAAGAAAAATGTCGGAGTGTAATCAATGAGCCAGGATGGGGTGGGGTGGGGGAGGTGGCAGTGAGACCTCCCAGGGCTCCAGGTCCCTCGTGCCAGAGGAAAGGTGTCCCCTGGGCCACAGAACGGCCCCACAGGAGTCAGAGGGCCACCCAGAAGTTGAACAGGGTAACTTGTAGATTCTCAACCGGTCATCCTGGTTTAAGCCCCATTGTCACCCCAACCAGGAAGCACCTCCTGCTCCTAGACCCTCAGACCCCCTGGAGTCTGACATATTTCCATTTTCCCGATGTTGAGCTGTTGGCGAGGCACGGTGTCCTCGCCCCTATCCCCTATAGCTCCATTCCTTCCTTGGGGATTCCAGAAAGTTCCGTCGGCTATTGCACGGTCTCGAAAGCTGTTCTCCATGGCGGAGGTGCTAGATTGAGTCGAGCTGGACCCAAAGCCCACCTGGTTGGGAGACGTACTTTATTGGATTAAAAACACCACCAGCAGCGCACGGGTAACTGAGGCGTCTCACTCCGGCTTGCTCTCGGCCCCTGGAGGGAAGCTTAGGTCTCCGGGGGCCCGGCTTGGCGGGGGGCCCCGCAGGAGGAAGTCTCGCATGCCCCTCCTTAGCGTGGCGTCCTCGGCCACCTCCCGCAGGCCGCGCCGCAGCCGCTCCATCTCTTTGTACTCGCTCTTGATGTCTGTGGGGGAGCAGGAGTCAGGGTGGGCACAGGCCCTGCCCGAGACAGCGATGCCCGAGTCCCGGCTCTGAGCGCCCCAGATCCCCGGCCAGGATGGGGGAGCTGGACCCTGCCTCGAGGCTGCTCCCCGGGCAAAGGTGGGAGACACCCCACCCAGCCCCAAATCAAGGTCTGGAGGGTCACGGGGGTGCTCAGTGGCAGAGCATAGGGGAGCCCTGGGCTCCGTTCCTGGCAGGCACACACGTGCACGCGCACACACACAACACACATATACACGCATATACATGGAGTGACAGTACAGTGGGGAGGGCGCTTGCTTTGCATGTGGCTGACCTGGGTTCCATCCCCAATACCCCGTATGGTCCCCCGAGCACTACCAGGAGGGATCCCTGAGCACAGAGTCAGGAGTAAGGCCTGAGCACTGCTGGGTGTGGCCCCAAACATGAAGGTCTGAGAAGTCCTTCTGCGGCCTCACGCGTTGCTGGCCGAGGACTCAGTAGGAGGAGGTACAGGCCCCCCCACCACAATGAATCAGTCCCTCATCTTCTCGCTCCTGTCCCACCAGGTAGTCCCAGATTTGCATCTCTTGTCTACCCATGTAGAATTGACCTCCCTGCAGTGCTCCGGGTGTTGGCCCAGAGGCTATTCTGGATGTCCAGTGGGTGGGTCATTGCGGGGAGGTCCTTTATGATGCTTGGGGGTCTGGGAGCCCCTCCTGGCAGCTCTTGGCCAGCCAGGCCGGCAGATCAATCTGAGGCTTCAAGGATTAGAGGCAGTTGGAGCTCGTGGGGCTGCGACCACCCACCAAGGCCACCCAGCAATGCCGGGAGCCTCAGGGGCAGCACCCCGTGGTGTCTGGGGCTCGGGGCGGTTGTTGGTCCCCGCCAGGGTCTCACGAATGAGGCTCGCATGCAGCCAGTGGACTTGAGTTGGGCACCCGCTGGCCTCACCCAGACGGCCAAAAGCCGGGGTGACACTAAAGGCTGGTCCCCTCTCCCCCAGGTGCTCCAGGGACACCAGGGCGCTGGGAATGAAACCGGGTTGGCCACCTGCGAAGCAAGAGCCTCCCTCCATCTCTCCAGCCCCCCTGCCCGGACTGTGATGGTCACGTTCCCAGGGCCACTGGCCCCGGCTGCCTGCACGCCTGTCGCAGCTTCCCCCTGCGCTGCAGACGCAGCCCCTCCTCGCGAGTACGGATTCCTGCCCCACGTGCCCTCTGCCCTGGCCCTCCTCCCTGGGTCTCCATCCCTGTCCTGGACACTGCCCTGACTCTGTGGCCCCCAATACAACCAAGAGCCCCCCAGAGACGGGCACTGGGGTCTGCTGCGCTCAGAGACTTACCCGGGAGCTCCATGCAGTGGCCGCTGCCCTGGGCCGCGGCGAGCGTGAGCATGGCCCCCACGCTGCCCTTCACCTTCTCCGAGATTTCCTCCTGCGAGACAGAGCACCGGCCTTGGCGAGGGGCACAGCCAGGGGGAGGGGCCCCCAGCACCAGCCAGACGGGATGGCTCCAGTCAGAGTCACACCCGGGGCCACACCGTCACCCGGGGGCTGGGCCAGCCCCTGCCAGGCTGACGAGGAGGCGCAGAGAGGGAGAGACTAGGCCCCCCGCCCCCACGTGTCCTTGCTGCCCGGGTCCTCCAACGGGTGGGAGCCTTACAGCCCTTCTCTGAGCCTCCCGCCCTCTGGTCACTGAACCCCGAGGCCGACCAAGGCCCCCAGCTCTAGTCTCAGACGGGCGAGGACCTCCCTCCCCCCTTCTATCCCCGCTTGCAAAGCGCATCTGGGACTGTTGGGGTGCAAAGGTGAAGTCTCCTGCCCCCCGTGGCCCCCTCCTCCCAGGCCCTGCAGACGCCCAGTACCTGCAGCTGGACGCACTGGAGCCGCAGCCTGTCCCGCGCCCTCTCAAACATGCCCCCCGCCACCTGCCGCTCCACGCCCCGCCAGACGGTGTCCTTCAGCCGCTCGCAGGCCCTCTGGCCCGTGATCTGAGCTGCCTCTGCAACAGTAGCGGCCACGGTCACAGCACAGCAGGAAATGGCACCCCCGCCCCCCGCCACGTCCCGAGGACTCGGAGCTGCACACACAGCTGGGCATGGCTGTGCCACAGGACACGTTCTGGGGAACACGTGTGCATGGAGCGTGGCCGCCACTCCTGAGGGCAGTGCCCACGGCCTCTTCACTAGGACTGTACCCAGGGACCCCCACCTGCATTCCTGTTATGGACCCAAAGGTCATCCCTAGGGCCTGGGATTGCACGCCTCTGCCCACACATGTGTGTGCATGACACAGAGTGCACACATGCAAACACTAGTGTAAACATGTGCTGCGTGGCACATACGTGTGCACGCACATCACAAGGGCTGCTCACGCAGAAGCACACACGTGTATACATGTGGTGATTGACTTAACACACAACATATATATAGGTGTGGCAAGGATCGCACATATGTGTACTCATACACACGTGCATGCACATGGGCATGTGGCACGTGATTGCATAGACGTGACGTGTGCCATGCATGTGGCTGCATGCATGTGTGACTTTCCGTGCACATTACACATGACTCGGCATGCACATACACAGGTATAAGGCATATATGCACATGTTCTGGGACTGCATATGTGTACATACATGTGTGCCCATGTTTCTTGAGCTAGCAGAGGGAACGCTTAGCACACGATGTGCCACAAGGACCAGCTGTTGTTCAGGAAAGGGCGGGAAGAGCAAAGGCCGACACTTGCCCCCACCACCCCAGAAGACAAAGCCACAAACCGGGGGGCGCAGAGCATGAGGGGTGTGGGAGGTGAGGGGAAGGTGAGCGGGAATGATGCCCCGAGAACTCCCACGCCTTTAGTCGGGTTCGCTGAGAGGCAGGGAGGCACGTGGACAGCGAGAGGCCTGGCCAGAACCCACAGAGGGACGTGGCACACCAGTGACCCAGCCTCTGGCCCTCTTGCGCAGGGAGCTGAGGGGTGGGGGTGGGGGAGGGGGCTCGGAGCCGGCACCAGCACCCCCAGGCAGCGCGAAGCCCCCGCCCGCTGTGCCCACCTTGGTAGCTGGCCTTCAGGTCCTGCTGCACGGAGGCGTGGAGAGCCTCGTAGACCCGCCTCTTTCCGTGCAGGATGTGGTCCTCCAGGGCGCCCAGGATGGCGCTCACCTGCCGAGCCACAGGACAAACGCCATGGGATCTCCTGGGACAGGCGGGTCAGCGTCCCCGGGGCCCCTCCCGCCAGCATCCCCGCAGCGGGGCAGCTGGCAGGAGCTCTGTGCTCGGCACCTCGAGATGCCGTGGGTGGAGCCATGGCCTCACGCCCACAGCAGCGCCCGACCCTGCTGGCTGAGCTGACCCCGGTCACCTTGGGGTGTGCGCCTGCTTGTCTAGTATTTCCGGGTGATTCAAAGGGTGGGGGGGGGCACCCTCTAATCCATACACTTAAGTCCTGAACCCCCGGGGGCTGGGAGGACGTCATGGGACCTTCGGGGGCCTCGGGTTGGGAGGAGGCTGCGTGATGGGGACCCCCAGGCCCTCAGTGTTCAGGGCGGAGAGGGAGCAGGGTCTGCCCCACCCCTGGCCGGCAGCGCAGTGCCACCACTGCCGAGGGCAGCAAGGCCCAAGCCAGAGCCGGGCCCGGCCCCGCCGAGGGCAGCGAGAGAATCCAGGCGAGAGGCCCGGGCGCACCCCGGCACCCACCCGATTCCCTGTGGCCTGTTTCCTTTCTCATCTGGGGGCAGGGGGCTGGGTCACACCTGGAAGTTCTCAGAGGCTGCTCCTGGCCCAGTGCTCAGGGCTCACCCCCAGGCATGCTCAGGCAACCGTGCGGTGCCGGGATCAAACCCAGGGTTCCCACATGCAGAGCAGCATTGGGCACTTTGGGCCTCTCCACGCCCATCTCCAGAGCCCGTGGCCCAGACTGCAGAGGCTGGGTGGGGCGTGGCCCCCCTATTTCTTGCCATGCACCTGCCAGTATGCTCCAGGAACCGTGTCCAGGCCTGGGTCGGGGGGGCAGCCCCCCACCCTGCTGGAGAAGCCCCCCCACCCAAAACCCAGACCACCCAAAGTCCACCAGATTCACCTCCTGCATTAGGAGCCTGTGTTGGCCGCTGCCGCCTCTCCGGCCGCTCTTGGCGCCCACCTGCCTCGTTTTCTCCTGCAGGGAGCACTTAAAGGCCTCCAGGCACCGCGACAGAGCCGAGCCCTCGGCCTGGCCGGCCCTAGGGAGAGAGCGAGGGGCAGGGGTGAGGCAGCAGCAGCCTCAGGAGAGGAGGAAAGTGGCCTTTGTAAAGACCAGGGGACACGTTGACCCTTGCCAGCTTCCTCCAGGGGGCCAGGAGCAGTCAGCACCCATCACAGCCCAGACCTGCGAGCTCAGAGAGGGTGAGGCAAGAGTCCAAGGCCACACAGCGAGGAAGTGTCATTACCAGGCTTTGGGGCCCCTGACTTGCGCAACCTCAGAACTAGAAGCTGTACCCCAGAACCAGGCTGGGGTTTGGACTGATGTCCCCCAAGAGAGGTAGAGAAGGTCCCTCACGCCTGGCCAGGCGGGAGGGGGACAGCGTGGGGTGGCGGTGGGGAGGACTCTGGAATTCTCCCTACAGACCTGTAAGGGGGTGGGAGGCTGTGGGGGACCTGGGCTCAGCTCAGGGGGTCAGCCTGGGGTGGGGGGTCTGACCTTCCTGGGCAGGGGGAGAGGACAGGAGCGAGGATGGAGCAGGGATGGGGCGGCCGGCCAGGCTGCATGGGGAGGGGTGTCTCCTGATGCAGAAAAGGACGGGAAGTCGGGAAGGGGCGTGTGCCAGGGAAGGCCGCCCCGCTGTGGTGGCCGCTGAGCCCGAAGCCAGCCCAGAGGCCTCTGCCAGCTGCTTCTTCCTTGTTGCTCTGGGAGAAACGCACGAAGGCCGAGTGTTTGCTCAGCTCCGCCGTCTCCAACCAGAACCCCCAGGCCCGGGAGTGGAGCGAGCGGGCCAGAGGAAATGTCTCCCCCCAGGCCCACAGCCCTGCGGAGGCCTGAGAACCCAGCCAGTCTCCCAGCAGGTGCTCCCAACCCCCACCCCGGAGCTTGTGTTGGGCCCAGCTTTTCCCCCTTGGCTGGCAGAGGGACGCCCCGGGCACACCCCGGTCCCTTGGGCACCCAGGAGTTAGGGCAGCGGGAAGAGCCCTGTATGTGGCCGGTCAGGGTCAATCCCAGGCACTGCCCAGGGGCCCCTGAGTGCCCCCGGGAGCGATTCTGAGCACAGAGCTGGAAGTGAGCCCTGAGCACTGTCCAGTGAGGCCCAATGCCCCTCACACAGATAATAAACGGTCACAGTGAAGGGCCGTTCCCTGCCCCCCAACAAGGCAGAGGGAAAGCGCGTTTACCCAAAGAGGCGTCCGAACACCGGGTCCACCTGGTCGTACATGGGCTGAGCCAGGGCCTGGTTCAGATCCGTTCTCGGCAGGTGCCGGGACGCATAGGCTCCGCCCTGCAGGCACGCGGCTCTCAGGGTCTGGTAAAGCCCCCGGTTCCCCTGTCTCCTCTGCGGCAGCGGGAGAGAAGCAGGTTCAGGGCGGGCGCGGCGGCACCCTGGGCCAGCACAGCGGCGATGCCAGCGGGCTCTGCAGGGGAGGCCCCGGCAGCTCCTCCCCACCCTTGCATCCCCGCAGAGGTGGGTGGGGTGAGAGCCCAGCCCCTCCGCGGCAGAGAAGCTCCCCGCACCGGGCCACACACACCGGGGAGGGGAGCTGTCCCCCCTTGAGACCCCGAGTCCCGACTCTGACTCTGCCGTGGGGTCTGGTCCCCGTGGGCCCCGCCCCTCCCCCACGCCCTCCTCTGCTCTCCGTTGCCTCCCAAAGCCCAGGCGTCCTGAGAAAGAGTCTGGGGGCCCGAGGGGGCGGGATGGGGGCGGGGGGCGGCTTGCTCACTCACTGTCAGGCATGCGCCCAGGGTCCGAGGGTAGGAAGCCCTGGCTGCCCGCACCCCGGCTGCCAGGGGCTCCTCCAGGAGTGCGAAGCACTGGCCCACGGCCCCATCCAGCTGCCGCACCTCCTCCTCGGCGCACCTCCGCAGCTCGCTCAGCGGCCAGGGCTCCAGCTAAGGACGGGACAGGGTGGGGGGCACGAGGGGCATGAGCCCCCCGTCCTGCCCCCCAGGCCCCCTCAAAGCCACCTGCTCCCCATAGATGTTGCTTCTGTGAACCAGCCGCCCTCCTGGGTCAGTGGGGGTGGGGGTGGGCTCTTCTGGGGTCTGTCCTGTGGTTTGTGGGGTGCAGAGCAGAGCAGGGCGCCGTCTCCCCTGCGGCCCGACCCCCCCACACACTTTGTTTGTGCGGTGAGCCGGTCCCACACAGACCGCCCGCCCGCACTTGGCCATCGGCGCCACCCACAGCCGACTCCAACCCCCCCTGCTCTGTGCCCCGCTGGGAAGCTGGAAGTTTCGGGAAGTTGGACGGTCAGCCCCTTCTCCAGGGTATCACGGGACAGGAGGCAAGTGGGGAAAGGCTCAGATTTCAGGAGAGGTTTTTGACTCTCGCAGAACCGGCCCAAAGACAGGATAAGAAAGAGGGTGAAACAATGCTCGAAGGGAAAAGGAGAAGAGAGAAAGGAGAAACGTGCCTGCCATCGAGGGAGCCTGGGGTGGAGGTGGGGAGTTGGGGGGTGGTGGGGGGGGAACCGGGGGACACTGGTGGTGGGGAATGTGCACGCATGGAGGGATGGGTGTTGGAACACTGTATGGCTGAAACCCGACCATGAACAGCTTTGTAATGGTCAATCTCACAGATAGCACTGTAGCACTGTCTTCCCGTTGCTCATCGATTTGCTCGAGCAGGCACCAGTAACGTCTCCATTGTGAGACTTGTTACTGTTTTTGGCATATTGAATACAGCACAGGTAGCTTGCCAGGCTCTGCCATGCAGGTGCTATACTCTAGGTAGCTTGCCAGGCTTTCCAGAGGGACGGAGGAATCAAACCCTCTTGGAGAGACCGGCAAGCTATTGACAGATAATCAATAAACATTTTTTTAAAAAAGTATTGTGGAGTTACATGCCTGCTTCAGCCAGCTCAATCAGTGGCTGAATAAATGGCAGTACTCCTACATTTAAGAAAGAAAGCAAGAAAGCAACAAAGCAAGAAAGGAAGGAAGAAAGGAAGGAAGGAAGGAACGAACGAACAAACGAACGAAGGAAGGAAGGGAAGAAAGAAGGGAAGAAGGGAAGAAAGAAAATCAGAAAGAACAGAAAGAAAGAAGGGAAGAAAGGGAGAAAGAAAGAGGGTGAAGAAGATAAACATTTGCTCTCGCACCACTTTCACATCAGAATAAGGTTGGAGGGGTGGGTCCCCCAAGCCCGGCTCAGAGGAACCGGGGGCTCCTCAGCAGTTCTCAGCCACAGGCCAGGGTGAGTTCCCGGGAGGCGGGGTCCCCAGGGCTGCACCCCCGCCCTGATCCCGGAGAAGCTGGGGGCCGTGTGGTGTGGGTGAGGGACAGAGCAGGGGACGGTCCATGCAGGGCCTGGGATGGGGAGGAGAGGGACGTCTGTGAATCGACTCCCCCACGCAAGCCTGCCCCTGGCCACGCCTCTGCTCCCTGCCCTCCCCCGACCTAACCTGCGCCCCTGTCCCTTAGGAGCCGCCTGGACCATTGCCCTGAGCCGTCCCCTCTGGCCTGGTCCCCACCAGGTGCCACCTCGGTCTCTGTCTTCCTCGTCTCCCCGCCCCGCCCCGCCCACGCTGCCGGTCCTCTGCTCCTGCGTCTCCCCCAGTGTCCTCTCGGACTTGAGGCCAGAGCGGCCAGGGCGGCGCCTGCCGGTCCCAGGGAATGTCCAGGGCAGCTCGGGGACAGCGCGTGTCGAGCGTGGGGGTGGGGGGACAAGGGGTCCCCTACCAGCAGGATCTCTGGGCTGCTGAAAGTGTCCATGAGCTGCAGGAGGCCGAGCGCGTCTGCCACGAGCCTGTCCACCCGCCGGCGCGTCCTGTCCAGGAGCCTCGTCCAGATGTGCTGCCTCAGGGCGGGGACCTCTGCGGGCACACGGGCAGGGAAGGGAGCGGGACCGAGACCTCTCACCCGGGGCGGAGTGAGGGCACAGCAGGGGATGGGGGGGCGCGCTCGCTCTGCTCATGGCCGCAGGACTCCATCCCTGGCGTCCTGTAGGGTCCCCGAGCACTGCCAGGAGTGATTCCTGAGTGCAGGGCTGCGAGGAACCCCTGAGCGTTATTATTTATTAATACTAAATTATATTACTAACAAACATATTATATTTGTATAAATTCTATTATTAATATAGTTGGGGGGCCACACCCAACAGTGCTTAGGAATCACTCCTGGTGGAGTTCAGGGGACACTGTGGGATGCCAGGAATCGAACCTGCGTCGGCCACATGCACGGCGAGTGCCCTGCCCGCTGTGAGGTGCAGCCACAGACATCAAACAAGGCACAGGCTGGCTGGGCCCCGGCACTGCCCTTGGCGCTTTGGACAGCTGGACCCCAGTGTCCCGCCCGGAACCTTGACTGTCGGGGTCGCCTGTCTCTAGCCGGGCCACGGGTGGGAAACATCTAGCCCTGCGCAGCCCGCGGGTGCCAGGTCTGGCTCCCCGCAAGCCCCGGTGCCTTAGAGTCTAGGAGGGCCCAGCCTCCAGGTGGATGCTGCCCCTTGGGCGGGATCCCGGGCGAGGCTGCGAGGGACACCGAGGCAGCACCCCTGCCCTGCCCCGAGACATGGCCCGTGCGTGGACCTTACCCGTCTCCGCCTCGGCCAGCAGTGTCTGCTGCCAGTACTGGCGGGCGCTGACCGTGTACACCAGGTCCGGGGCTTCCAGAATCTGGGAGTTGGCAGGCAGTCTCCTCTGCAGCGAGGCGGGCGGGGCAGAAAGACGGCCACAGTCAGCCGCCCTCTGTCCCCTGGGCTGTCGCAGAGGACAGACACCCGGATGGCAGGGCTCGGAAATGGGGCAGGAGCCTCTGAGGGGGCGGCGCTCCGGAGATGAGCTCTGGGGTGGTCTAGGGCGTGGGGCGCCAGGTTCCCGCTCTGCTCTGCTGGGCAAGTGTGCTCAGATCCCCCTGCCCGCTCTCAGCGCCTCCCCCTCCCTCCCCCTCCCTCCCTCCTCCCTCCCTCCCTCTTATCTCCCTCTCTCTTACCTTCCTCCCTCCCTCCCTCTTACCTCTCTCCCTCCCTCCTCCTCCCTCCCTCTTGCCTTCCTTCCTCCCTCCCTCTTATCTCCCTCCCACCTCCCTTCTTCCTTCCTTCCCTCCCTCCATTTATCCCTCTTTCCTTCCTCCCTTCCTCCCTCCCTCTCTTCCTTCCTTCCTTCCTTCCTTCCTTCCTCCCTCCCTCCCTCCCTCCCTTTGTCCCTTCCTTCCTTCCTTCCTTCCTTCCTTCCTTCCTTCCTTCCTTCCTTCCTTCCTTCCTTCCTTCCTTCCTTCCTTCCTTCCTTCCTTCCTTCCTTCCCTCTCTCCTCCTGCCCTCTCCTGCCCTTCCTTCTTTCCTGTCTTCTTTCCTTTCCACCTTTCCTCCCTCATTCCCTCCCTCCCTATCTCCCTCCCTCCTTCCCTCCCTCCCTCCCTCCCTTCCTTCCTTCCTTCCTTCCTTCCTTCCTTCCTTCCTTCCTTCCTTCCTTCCTTCCTTCCTTCCTTCCTTCCTTCCTTCTTTCCTCTCTCCTTCTGTCTCTCCCTGCCTCCCTCCCTCTCTCTTCCTTCTTTCCTTCCCTCTCCCTTCCCCCTCTCTCCCGTCCCTTCTCCTTTCTTCCCTCCCAGCTCACCCCCTGCATCCCTGTGACCTGCACTCCTTTCTGGAAGCCAGCAGAGGGGAAGCTAACAAGGCCTGGGGCGGGGGGCAGGGGGCAGTCACTCACCTGGAACTTCTCCCGGAGAACCCTGCTCCACTGGCGCTTTATGGTCTCGTTTCTCTGCAGAACAGCCTCCCGCTGGCTCTGGGTGCTTCTCTGGGTTGTGCAGGGGAATGAGAAGTCCAGGAGTTGGGGTGTGTGTGTGTGAGGTGGGGGGGTCTCCGTGCACCGTGGGTTAGCTCGGCCCTGGATGCGGGGCCACAGGCGCGCGCCCTCCGAACACTTCTGCCCTTTCCGAGTCATTGCAAAGGACGGCCCCGTGCATGTCTGCTGACAGGCCGCATGCAACACGCGAGTCTTGTGTCCCATCACAGCCCCGGGAAGCTCCAGAGGCAAAGGGTACTGGGCCGTACTTACACTTCCCGCTTCTCTCTCCCTGAAAGGAGACCGGAAAGGAGCAGTTAGGGCAGGTGGGTTGGGGGCTACCCTCGGCGCTGTGGGCTTTCCCGGGACCCCAGCCCCTGGCCCAGTCGGAACACAGCCCCCCCTCCTCAGGGGCGCCTCTGGGTTCCCGCACACACAGACGCCGACTTCTCCCGCACCCCTGGGACTCTCGGGAAGCAGGGCCGCCCATGCCCAGACTCGGGGGCCACATCCCGTGCCCAGACTCGGGGCTGGCCCAGCACCCAGCCCCGGCTTAGTAAGTTCCTCGGATTGTCTTTGGCATCTGAGGAAACCCCGGGTGGGAGTTGGGGGTGGAGAGAATCTTGGGAGGGGCAGGAAGTGATGCCGGAGAGTCTCGCCCGGACCACGAGACTGGGGAAGGGGTGGCAGAGGGGCCCCGGTCCTGCCTGTGAGAGACCCCAGGGTCCATCTGTGGATCCACGGGTCCCCCCAGCACTGCTGGGTGTGGCCCCCCGCAACAGTAGCAGGAAGGACGAAGCTGGCGGGGAGGGGGGCAGTTCCCTGTTTCCTCAGCCGAGCGCCCTCCTGGGGCCCCTTGTCTGCGTGGGGTGAAGGAGCTGGCGGGTGGGGGCCGGGTCAGGCCGAGCAGAGAGCAGGGGTAGGCGCAGCCCAGCCCGCAGCAAGCCTGACAAACACCGGCTTCTCTTTCTTTCACACCCAGTGAGGCTCAGGGGGCTCTCCGGGCTCTGCACTCAGGAATTACTCCTGGCGGTGCTCGGGGAACCATATGGGATGCTGGGGATCGAACCCGGGTCAGCCACATGCAAGACAAACATTCTCCCCACTGTACTATCGTTACGACCCCGGCTTTTCTTCCTTCCTTCCTTCCTTCCTTCCTTCCTTCCTTCCTTCCTTCCTTCCTTCCTTCCTTCCTTCCTTCCTTCCTTCCTTCCTTCTTTCTTTCTTTCTTTCTTTCTTTCATTTTTTGCTTTTTGGCTCACACCCTGTGATGCTCAGGGGTTCCTCCTGGCTCAGCACTCAGGAATTACTCCTGGCAGTGCTCAGGGGGGACCAAATGGGATGCTGGGGATCAAACCCAGGTTGGCCGTGTGCAAGGCAAATGCCCTCCCTGCTGGGCTATTGCTCCAGCCCCAAACACCAGCTTTTCTGGCCCGTGACTGGACACGGAGAAAAGCCACCCCCCACCAGGCAGACCACACAGAAACCGCCGTGTAATGGCGTGTAATGGCTCCACCGCAGGCCTGGGGGCATCTCAGCTTAGAATCAGACTCCTGGGAACCCTCTCATCTGGCTGCTGGTCTGACCCTTGAGACCTTTGACCCCCAGGGGTCTCCAATCTCAGGTGTCGGCACCTCTGAAACAGAAGTCGGGGGCTTCCAAGTGGTGCTGGGCAGGCCAGCATTGCAGAATACCCTCCTGACTGGTGGAGAGCACATTTCCCACGTGGGGGACCAGCAGTGCTCTGTGCATCTCCCTCACACGAATGGCACCCCAGAGCCATGGGGACTCATCACAGCAGATGGAACAACCCACCTGACAGTGAGGAAAGCACCCCGAGACTCCCATTTCCAAACATCACTTCCCTCAGTTTCCAAGCCCCTCCCTCAGCCCCACATCATGTGCCAAGGCCCTGTGGTCACTGTCGCTGCTGCTGTTGCTGCTGCTGCCCAGCTCTGCCCGGTACCTGAGATGCTCTGCCAGGTGGAGTTTGTCAGTCTTGGTCACCACCAGGGCCACGTGCCTGCAGAGGCCCCGCTGGCAGGCCCTGACGCTCTCGTCCAGGAGGGCTGTGGGTGCGCGTCCCCTCAACACTCTCTCCACGTCGCTCAGCACCCAGATCACCGAGCACTTGTCAATGGTCTGTAAAACGAGGGGAAGGGGTGAGTAGCAAGGGGCCAGCCAGGCTCACCACCCTGCTGGCCGGAGGGGCCAGGACTTACTCCAAGTCCCGCCTGGCCTTTGCTTGTCCTGGAGACGCTGTGAAGTGCCACTGAAGGAGTCCCCTCTGCGGCCCCCAGCACCCGCCCTTGCCAGCCAGTGTGTCTCGGACTCTCTCAAACCCCGCCACGCTGTGGGGGGTGGGGCGACCCCCGAGCATGTGGCTGGGCCCCTGCTCGGCCTCCTCGGCGCTGGAGTGGACGGAGGGTTGCAGCCCTCCCCGCTCAGCCACGCTCTGCCCCGACGCGGTGGCTTCAGAGCGCCGGCCCTCTGCAGCTGGCACCAAGCAGGCCGCCACCAGGGGACAGGAGGGCGCCAGGAGTGGGTTGGTGTGTGCTGGAAAGGCCGTGACCGTGGAGCACAGGTCACTCGCCCCTGGACAGGGCTGTGGAAGGTGTGGCTCTCGCGGGGCGGGGGGCTTGCTGCCTGACCCCTTATTTTGCATATAAATAGGGGGGAAAAAACCAAGGGTCTGAGGCAAGGATTGGGGTCTTCCTCAGACACACCTTCACACAGAAATGTGGACTGACCACAGGCATTGCAAATTAAATGCTTCCATGAACTGTGGTGAGTTTAGTCCTCCAGAGGCCCCTGGGCAGTAGCTGGTGGCACTTTTGCCCGCTCTAACCGGGGGAAGGCAAGCGTCTTTCAAGGCTGGAGGCCGGGTGCTGGACGCCCCACGGTGCCCTGCCTGGCTAAGGACTGTCTGACCCCGGGGGACACAGCTGTCCCGCAGACCCCGGCAGAAGGGCCCTGGGAGGGCCCTGGAGGAAGCAGACGGCTGCGGGACAGAGGCGGAGAACCCGCTCACCTTTCTCCACGTCTCCTCCCTCTTGCCGCTGAGGTCGCCCGCGTCAGGGATGTCCAGCAGCACTGCCCCCGCTGGAAGCAGGTGAGATCTGGGCAGCGCCACCTCCACGTGCTGGACCAAGGGCCAGAGCCGGGTCTCAGCCTCACCCCCCTGCCCGTCTTGGCCCCAGGTCCGGATGTAGGGCTCCAGCTCACGGGACAGCTCTGTGGCCTGCAGGAGGCAGGAGAGTCAGACTCCCCCCTACACTGGTCGTTGGTGGGGTCACTGAGGGGGCCCCGGGGAAAGGGTGGGCCTGGGCGCAGGGGAGGGGTGAGGGGAGACATGCCCCTAGAAAGAACCTTCCCACTCCAGAGTGAGGGGCCCTCCCTGGGCAATACCCGCCTCTCCACAGTGCAGACAGAGCCCAGCTCTCAGGGACAGGCCCTGCCCGCGCGGTCAGGTAGGCCTGACTGGGGACGGGCAGTGACACCATGCCCGTAGGGGAAACGGGCCTGATGTGGACCCTCAGGGCTTCAAAGTCCCGTCTCCCCAGCACAAAAGTGGGCCTGAGCAATAGCACAGCAGGTAGGGCATTTGCCTGTGTGCGGCTGACCCAGGTTCAATTCCCAGCATCCCATATGGTCCCCCGAGCACCGCCAGGAGTAATTCCTGAGTGCAGAGCCAGGAGTAACCCCTGAGCATCACCAGGTGTGACCCCGAAAAGAAAACAAAATTCCCAGCACAAAAATATCATCTTGAGCTGTGGACGTGTCAAGATCTATAAAAACTTGGGCCGGGAGAAAGGGATTTAGGCCCCACCCTATGAAGCTCAGGGGCTATTTCTGGCTCAGAGCCCAGGCCTGACCCTGTCAGTGGTCTGGGGACCAGATGTGGTGTCGGGGATCTGAGCCGGGGTCGGCGCCATGCAAGGACATAGCACCTGTGTGATGGCTCCCGCCCTCGAGAGCGGGAGGAAGGATCTTCCAGCCTGTTCTCCACCTGGGGAGATACACACAGCTGTAGGGTGGTGAGTCCCTGAGCGACACCTCAGGAGAGGGAGGATTTGGGGGCATGGCAGGATTTAGGGTTCGGGAAGCCAGGTGGAAGTCTTTAGATTGTTGAGGTCTATTTCTTAGATGTTGGGGTGCAGGGATGGAGCAATTTTTCAACATGGTATTGTTTAAATACAAGAAACGGGTAAGGTGCCTGCTTTGCATGTCGATGACCCATGTTTAATCCCCAGCACCGCATATGGTTCCCCCTGCCCCGCCCCCGAGCACAGAGCCGGGAGTAAGCCCTGCTCATGTGGTCCAGCCTTCGCCCCCCCCCCCACCTCTGGAGAAGTAATAAACTTCGTGTCAGTCACTAACTACATGCAATTTCCCAGGTGCCATGCCGCAGGGGACAGGATGCGAAATCCGTACATGATACACAGGCACACATGTGCACACGCGGTACACACACATACACACGCATGCACATACACGCGCACACACATGCACATACTACAGACTCTGGCATCACCTCCTCCGCCCTGAGGGTGATGATTCTGGACGCGGGAACGTTGCCGGGCGTCTGCCGCAGCAGCTCCTCGTAGCTCCTGCGCTCGGCCCCGGGCCCGTACACCAGCTGCAGCTTCCACAGGGCCTCAGCCGCGTCCTCGTCCTCAGGGCCGGGTGGCGCCCGCCCCGCCCCCTGCAGGACCCGGCTCAGGTGCCTCAGCTCCTCCCTCCACTCCTGCAGGACAGGAGACAGGCCCAGGCCCATGACCCAAAGGGGAAGCCCTGGCCCCACGGGGACCCCTCACCAGCCCCCTTGTTCCATTGGCAGGCAAGTGGGGCCCCTGGGTGGAAATGGGCCCCCCAAGTCCATCACAAGTGGTGACAAGGGTGCTGAGACCCCCCATCTGGTCTTACTGAACTTTGAGGAGGAGAGGGAGGGAGGGAGCGGGAGAGGAAGAAAGGGAGGAAGGAAGGAAAGGAGGGAGGGAGGAAGAGAGGGGAGAGAAGGAGGAAGGGAAGAGGGAGGGAGGGAAGAAAGGAGGGTGGGAGGGAGGGAAGGAGGGGGGAGGAAGGAGGGAGGGAGGCATGGAGGGAAGAAGGAGAGAGGGAAGGAAGGATGGAAGGAAGAAAGGGAGGGCAGACAGGCAAGAGGAAAGAGGGAGAGAGAGAGGGAGAGAAGGAGGGAGAAAGGGAAGAAGGGGGAAAAGAAGGAGAGAGGGAGGCATGGAGGGAGGAAGGAGAGAGGGAAGCAAGGAAGGAAGGAAGGAAGGAAGGAAGGAAGGAAGGAAGGGAGGGAGGGAGGGAGGAAGGAAGGAAGGAAGGAAGGAAGGAAGGAAGGAAGGAAGGAAGGAAGGAAGGAAGGAAGGAAGGAAGGAAGGAAGGAAGGAAGGGAGGAGGTGTGGAGGGAGGGAGGGGCTGGAGGGCAGAGGTGGGCATCACCTGGGCGGAGAGCAGGTGGACCCTGGCCTCCCAGTGCTGGCTGTGGTGGCAGCTGGTCTGCAGGATGCAGGAGGGCCGGGCGCCAGGCCCAGACACCGGGAGCAGCGTCTCTTGCTGGAGGAGGGCGTTGATGAGGGAGCTCTTCCCAGCCCCCGCGCCGCCCAGGACCCCGATGTACACTGGGTCCAAAGAAGGCTTTTCAATCAAGGTGAGAAGCCGGTTCCTGGGCCCAGTTTGAAATGCACATTGTCAGGGTCGCCAAAGCACCCGAAAGCCCAGGGGCTGTCCCCAACCCAACCCGCCCAGCCTGTCCCAGAGACCCCAGGGGCTGCCCCCAACCCAACCCGCCCAGCCTGTCTCAGAGACCCCAGGGGCTGCCCCCAACCCAACCCGCCCAGCCTGTCTCAGAGACCCCGGGCTGCCCCCAACCCGCCCAGCCTGTCCCAGAGACCCCAGGGGCTGCCCCCAACCCAACCCGCCCAGCCTGTCTCAGAGACCCCGGGCTGCCCCCAACCCGCCCAGCCTGTCCCAGAGACCCCAGGGGCTGCCCCCAACCCAACCCGCCCAGCCTGTTTCAGAGACCCCGGGCTGCCCCCAACCCGCCCAGCCTGTCTCCCAGGTCATGCCCAGTCCATGTGAGATCTGGGGGGATCACGGGAGCCTCTGCAGGTCCCGGGTGCTGCTGCTTCCACACTGTCCCAGACAGTGTCCCTTCGGGACATGAGGCCTCGTCTGTGCTGGGGGAAGTGGCCCACAGCCCGGAAGTGCCAGCCCTGGTGGCTCGGGGCTCAGGCCTGAGACCGGGACAGCCACTGGTGTGCAGGGCGCCAGGCTGAGCTGGGGAAACTGCTAGGAGTCGAGTGAGCATGATGCCAGGTGAGGGCCTCACCCCACCCAGCGCGAGTCACACCCTGACCCCAAAATAACACACCTTTGACCCTGGAAATAAAATAGGTGCGGGAGGAGAGGGGGACGTATCACTGGGAGGGCAATGGGTGTTCCAGAGCTGGGTGGCCCCACCATGTCCATGGGGGGCACCGGCCCTGGGCTCATGTCATGCAGGACACAGACCCTGTGACTGGGCATTGTGGGGCCAGAACAGATCCTCAGTTGCCATAAAAAGGGGGTGACAGTGCCCCCGCCCGCTGATGTAGGTAAGCTGAGATCTGTGATGCTTTCAGCCGGCTCCCCGCCCAGCGGGAACTCAGTGATGAGATCAAGGCCCCAGCTCACGCGCTCCCAGGCCCTCTGCGCGGGGCCTGCCTGGAAATCCCTCCGGGTGAGCTGATTGACTTATTTAGTTATTTTGGCTTGGGGGCCACACCCAGTGATGCGAGCTCGGGGTCCATATGCGGTGCCAGGGATCGGGGATCGAACCCAGGTGGGTCATATGCCAGGCAAGTGCCCTTCCCGCCAGCCTAGGGCTCCGGCCCACCCGTTGGTTACGGAGAAGAGTTTATCTGCGCTCAGGAGTCACTTAGCAAAGCACTGGCCAGAGACGGCCTGTGTCCCCTCGGGGTCGCTGGGAACCGTGACCTGCCCCCCCAGGGAGAGGTATTCCACTCTGGCGCCGTCTGTGGTGGGATTCCCAGGTGCCCCCCCACTCCGTGGGACACGCCGCTGCCTCACTCACAGGAGGTGTGCGGCTCCGGGGGGCACGGCCTCCCCCAGGCAGACCGACTGGAGAAGCTTCTGGTAGGCCTTGCTCAGCACCGCCCTGGTCCGGGACTCCAGCCTCTCATCTGAAATCAGGACAGACGTCAGCGCCAGGAGGCACAGCACTGGGCCCCGTCCACTCTGGCAGAGAAGGAAAAGGCATGGAAAGCCAACGCAGGGTCCTTGCGCACTGCTGACCCGGGTTCAAGTCTCCCGCACCGCAGAGGATTCCCTGTCAGGAGCGGCCCCCGAGCAGAGCATAGAGGCAGGAATCTTTTTTTTTTTTCTTTTTGGGTCACACCCGGCGATGCACAGGGGTTTCTCCTGGCTCAGTTCCACCCCTCCCTGCCTCCTCCTCTTCGGGACGTGTGGCCTCAGAGCCCTCGGTTTCTGATTTTGGGTTTGTTTGGCAGTACTGGGGCTTGAACCCAGAGCCACACACACGCAAGGTGCTAGCTCCCCCTCAGAGGCAGCCCGGGGATCCCCAACACTCACATTCCTTCAGCACACTCTGCTCCACCCGGGGACACGGCCGGGCCTGCTGCTCGCCAGCCCGTCTGCACCTCTTCTTCTTCATCGGCTCTTCCCGACCCGTTGGTGGCAACTAGCGAGAGACAGAGGTTGCGGAGTGAGCAGCGGGGCGGGCGCAGGAGAGCGTCACACGAGGCTGGGCTCCAGGCAGCGCCTGTCGCTGAGAAAGGGCCCCCACGGCCGGCCAGCCAGTGCCCTGCCCCGGCCCAGAGCCGCTGCCTCCGGGTCAGGTCCAGAAGGCAAAGGCCACGGTGCCTGCCTGAGACTCCTTGGGAGGCTCTGCACCCAGGGCCCAGCCTGGGGGACTGACCAGGTAGGCCCAGGACGCCCAGCGCAGGGCCCAGAGGCCGAGGGACCAAGGCCTGGGAGGGAAACCCAGTGAGGGGCAGAGCAGAGGGAGCAGGGCCCCATGGCGAGGGTCGCCCTCCCCCTTCCCGGAGCTTTTTGGCTTCTGGATCCAGATACGAGAGGATGAATGAAAACTTAAGGGATGCGGGAATCTGCGGGGAGGGATGGGGAGGGATCAAATGGGGTGGGGGAGGGGCTAATTTTTGTTGTAGGGCCAGACCCGACAGTGCTCAGGACTGACTCCTGGCTGGGTGCTCAGGGTGTGTCACACCAGGTGGTACTTGGAGGGTCAAAGTCGGGCCTCCTGCAGGCACAGATTGTGCCCCTGCGTTCACTCAACCCAGGATTCGCAGCTGTCGGATTCCCAGACGGGTCCCAAGCGTCGAGGGCCTTCGGTCTGAGGAGAGGCCGGGCGCTTCTTGCTCAGTGGAAGCTCAGGGGTGCTTCCGGCCTTCCCTTCCGTTTCTAGCTGCCTGGAGAGGTGCCATGGCCCCCGCAGGGGGGTCTTTTTCTACCCCACAGCAGGCAGCCGGCAGCCAGGATGAGTGGCCCGATCCTGGCCCCCCAGCGCGTGTAATTCCTGGGGTTTCTGGAGCTCTCCTTCACACTTCCCGCATTTTACGCTGACCGGTCCTTGGACAGAGCCAGTGGGCGGGAGCCGGTTCCTCCCAAGGAAACCACAGCCTTCCCGGGGTGTCGCTTCTGAAACTCGACCCTGCGCGGCCCAGCCCCCAAACTGCCCACAGGTTCCCAGGGAGCCAGACCTTTGGTTTTCTGGGCAGCCCTGGCCTGAGCCCCCCACAGACACGCTCCCCTCCCCTCTGCCAGGGGCCTTGCAGGGCAGCAGAGATAAGCTCACCCCAGGGTGCTCCCGCAGGCTGCGTGCCCGGTCGTGCTGGGGTGCGAGCCAATGTGGCCCTCACAGTCCTCAGAACTCAGAGGGGCCATTGATGTGTGACCTGTCCAGGGGCTTTGGCCCTGCAGCGCCCGGGGAAGTGCTCCTTGGCTCCAGGGACCCGTCCCAGGCTCTGAGAGAGGGTTGCTGCCTCGGGGAAGCCCTCTGTGCAAGTTCCACATCACCCTTCACTAAGGGCACCCAAAACCAGAGCATTCTATGGAGCCACCCTCAGAAAGTTCAAGATGGTGTTCTCAAAGCTTCTAAAACGAGGGTGTGTGTGTGCAGATGTGATTGCTACAGCCAGTCACTATAATAAGAGTAGTTGGAGACGTTGACACTAGTAATATGCATGCACTATGTGCTCACTGGGCCTCACCGTACATTCGCTGTGTGTGCTCACTGTGTTTGCTCACAGTTGTGTTCACTGTGTGTACTCTCTGTGTGTGCTCACTGTGTGTGCTCTCTGTGTGTGCTCTATATGTGTGCTCACTATGTGTGTTCACTGTGTGTGCTCACTGTCTGTGCTCACCATGTGCTCACCATGTGTGCTCCCTCTGTGTGCTCATTATGTGTACTCACTCTGTGTGCTCACTGTGGCTCACTGTATGTTCACTGTGTGTGCTCGCTATGTGTGCTATGTGTACTCACTGTGGCTCACTGTGTGTGCTCTCTGTGTGTGCTCTACATGTATGCTCACTTTGTGTGTTCACTGTGTGTGCTCACTGTCTGTGCTCACCATATGCTCACCGTATGTGCTCCCTCTGTGTGCTCATTATGTGTACTCACTGTGTGTACTCACTGTGTGTGCTCACTGTGCTTTCACTATGGTCGCATGTGAGTGGAGCAGCTCCTGGGGTGAGGGTGAGCAGGAGCCACCCCTAGCTTGGTGTTGAGGGGAAACGTGTGTTTCTGGGGCTTGAGCCCAGGGCCACAAATGCAGGGTCAGTGGCCCCTGCTGACCCATAGCTTGGGCCTCAAAGCAGCTTCTGTCATCTGCCCTTTCTGTAGGAGTGACCAACCCATGCCGCGACTTGCGGTGGGGGTGGGGGTACCAGACCCACAAAAGCCTCCACCTCAATCATTTCCCACCATGTGGCTTCCCCCTTTCCTTGACGTGGAGAACCAGCCTGAAAAGGTACACAGGCACCAGGCAGTGGGCAGAGACGGCTGTGCTGGCACTCCGGCCCGGCCCATTCACCTCGGACTCCCCTACCTGGTTTCAGCACGAGGAAGACGCCAAGACGCTGGAGAGGTGCTGCAGGGCAGAGGCACCTGCTCGGCACACGACTGATCCCAGGCTAATCCCCGGTAGCCATCGTTCCCCCAAGCACAGCCAGGAGTCAGCCCTTTCCCCAGGACAAAGATCAGTGCAGACTGTTGGCTTTCTTTTCTTTTTTCTTTTTCTTTTCTTTTTCCCACCCTTTGGCTCTTTGGGGTCACACCCAGCGATGCTCAGGGGTTACTCCTAGCTCTGAACTCAGGAATTACTCCTGGCAGTGCTCAGGGGACCCTGTGGGATGTCAGGGATCGAACCCAGGTTGGCTGCGTGTAAGGCAAACGCCCTCCCTGCTGTACTATCACTCCAACCCCCAAGTACTGCTAGTTTTCCATAATAGTTGGAGCTACAGAGAGTTAAACTTATCACCCAAGAAATATCTCCCGCTGGGAAGGGGGGTGGGACTCTGGGTGTCTCGGGTGCAAAGCAGGCACATATCCACGCCCCAGGGCCCCCTTAGTCTGCTTGGGACCCTCGGCCTGAAATCTGATGTTTCCAGAACAGAAGGGGGGGGGGCGCGGACAGGCTTGGGCTTTGGGTGACTTCAGTGCCCCAGTCAGGAAACTCTGAACCCCGAGCTTACGAGCACTTGGCTTAGCGAGCAGAGGGACGGAGCGACAAGACAGAGATGGGGGGACGTCATACATCCCAGGGGCCCTGGGTGCTCCTGGGAGAGACGCGGTGACTAGCTTCTCTGACCGGCTTCCACGCAGACGGCAGCAGCCGTTCCTATGCAGAACACCAGAAGCTGGCCACGCGTGGCTGTCTGCTGGGTGTGCCGGACACCGGTTTGGCACAGGTGTTGCTGCTGGTACTTATTTACATGCGTGTGAGCTGAGCCTAAGAATAGCCCCTCTGAGCGAGTCCCTGCATTTTTAGCTGCTCTGGGGACACGGCGAGGAGGGGCTTCCTGTTAAGGAACTGGGGCTTTTGACAGTGACCTTGCACCTTTCCTCCCCCTTCTGTGTGTTAGCCTTATCAGGGGCCACAAGCTGCCGTGGGCATTGCTAGGGGGGGGCAGCCTGTGGGGCTGGGGATGGAGCTCGGGGTCTGTACATGCTACACATGAGCTCAACCACTTGAACTGTCTTCCCAGCCCTGGGGATGGAGAGGGTGGTCTCAAAGGAAGAACAGGGGACAGGAGGGGTCTCGGTGGGCAGTGTTGTAATACTACAACTTCTGGGGCCCACGTGGGCTTCCTGCCTCTTTCTGAGGCTCCAGCCCCATCCTGGGTGTTGGCACTTTGCCTTCAGGCCTGACTGGGCACCGCACAGCGATTCCTAACCAGGGCTGAGCCGGGCACCCGGGCAAGCATCGTTGCGCAGAGACAAATGGAGGACTGGGACCTCCCAAGGTCCACCCCAAGCAAAGAGCTCTGGCTCCCATGATTCCCACGTGGATACACGAGTGGAAGGGTTGGCACTGTCGGTGACACACAACTCCCGGGGAGGGTTGGCACTGCCCCGTCCTCTCCTGGCCCCCTACTCCAGGTCATCTTCTACGGGACTCTGGCCTCCCCAGCCCGACTCCTCTGACATTGCTCCCGGAGCCGCCCCAGCTAAGGAGGCTGGTGAGGACGCTGAGCCCTGCTGCCCAGAGCCTGTTGGCTTTGGTGAGGGATGCTTGGAGCCTCCACACACATTAGGGTTCAGACTGAACCCCCACTCTATGGCCCATTGGCCTTCCAGAGCCTTAAAACCCACAGGGAGAATAAAAGAGAGAGTAATCATACCTCCAGACAGAATTTATTATTTGGTCTGAGGGAGCCAGGGCATACTCCCGGCTCTGTGCTCAGGAATCTCCCCTGACACAGGGAATCATATAGCAGTGCTGAGGATCAAATCAGGGTTGGCTGTGTGCACTGCAAGCGTCTTAACCCCTGGACTATTTCCCTGGCCTGAGACAGAACTTATTCTGTGGGCATTGCCCCTGGTGATGTTCAGGGCTCACTCGGGGCTCACTCCTGGCCCTGCACGCAGGCATTTCTCCTGGAAGGGCTCAGAGACCATCCGTGGTGTCGGGGATCTAACCCAGGATGGGTGACCGCATGCAAGGCGAGCACTGCAGCTAGTGGACTCTCGCCGCCTCCAGAGCCTCTTTGAAAAACCCAGGAGAGGAAAATCGATGATGCTTTCCTCTAGGTCACCTATGAAATGCGGAAAGGTGGGCTTTGGGGGAGTTTTCCTTCCCATGGGGGTGGGATGGCACACGGGGAAGAGAACTTGACAAGACCATCTTGATAAGCATGGCGCAGCCAGACAGGCAAGGGCAGCACCAATGCCATATAGGGTCCTCCAGGTGAGTTGCTAGAACATTCCCTGGATGCGATGTGTCCCAAGCCATCACCCCAGCCAAATCATTAGAGCAATGGACTCATCTCAAGAGCGGTGACCCCCATAGATACCTGGCCCGCACCCCGCACAAGGAAGGTCGTCACAAAGCAGGAAGGTGCTGTCTACACTGGTTCCGTCAGAGTCACAGCAAGCTAAATCTCCCCGGCTGGAGGTCCGAGGAAGGGAGTTGGAGAGAATCAAGACAGAGGGGCCATGGCGCAATCCTGAGTTGTGGCGGTGCTGGTGGCTACCTAGTCCGTACACAGGTGCCTGAGTCGTGTGAGAAAGAGGAGGAGGCATGAGCGAGCTGCCTGGCTCTATCTCCATACTTCCCTCTCCACTTTCCTGCACATTTCACATCACCGCTTAAAAAAAAAATCAGTGGCAAGTGGTTGCAAAAGATGGCAAAGGAGAATCCAACTTACCTGAAATCACGTTTCAGCTCTGGCCGGGGAGACTAGACCAGGCGGGTGGTTTTTCTGCTTTGGTTTAGAGATTTGGAAGCACCAGGGCGTGGGTTCGTGGCCAGACTGGCAAAAGCCACATTGACCAGGCAAACACCCTACGTGCGTGCTGTAAGCAGAAGTGAAACTCATTTGCATCCGGGGGCTCTTTAGAACAATCTCCTCCCTCGGAAGCGCTGTGAGCTGTTTCCCCATCAATAATCTGTTACAAACTTACTTTTGACTGGGAGCTCCGAGTGTGCAATGGTACCATACTTGTGTGAGGGCTGCGCCGCTCACCCTCCACCACTGCTCCAGTTCCCCCCCACCCACCCCACAGTCCTGCTCACTCGGTCCCGGTGCCGAGAGCATGTCTTGGGGTTTATTTATTTGCACTGGGGGCTGTGTCAGGCTTTTCTTGGTTTCTTTTTACTCCGTTTCTGAGTGGGATCATGTGGTGTTTATCTTTCAGTTTCCGACCCAGCGGGGCATGTTCTCATCCGCTCAGCAGCAAGCAGCCGAATTCCATCTCAGAGCAGACTAGGATTCACTCGAGTGTATGTCCCAGTTTCCTTCTCCGATCATTGGTTGCTGGGCACTCGGGGGATCTGGAGATTTCCTCACAACATTCATTACAAACAGAACTTCATACAGGCAAGTAACCCCACTCCTGACACATAGAATATAAATACATTAGTTGGAAAAATTGTTCCTATACCTCTGTCCACACAGCCCTTTCATTTGAATTCACTTGTCTGAGTTGGGGGTCTTGCTATGAGGTAGAAAATCTGTCTCCCTATTTCTCTCAGGGGGCACACCCAGCAATGCTCAGGGGTTACTCCTGGCTCTGCACTCAGGAATTAGTGCTCAGGGACGATACAGGATGCCAGGGATGAAACCTGGGTAGGACACGTGCAAATCAAATGTCCTACGTGATATACTATTACTCCAACCCCAAGGGCAACGTTTTTCAGGTTTCAGTTTTTCTCTATAAGGGGAGGCTGGTCAGTCCCAGGATAACACTCGGCAACCCTAGGTATGTTTTTAGTCCAAAGGAGGGCATCAGAGATCAAGGAAGTCAGAAAGAATGGCAGGCACATCTTTGGGGTATGGTCTTGTGTTGAGATGGTGTCTTGACACATCCATAAGAAAGCCACTGAGGGGGCTGGAGCAATAGCACAGCGGGTAGGGCATTTGTCTTGCACGCGGCCGACCCGGTTTGATTCTCAGCATCCCATATGGTCCCCTGAGCACCGCCAGGAGTAATTCCTGAGTGCAGAGCCAGGAGTAATTCCTGAGTGCAGAGCCAGGAGTAAATCCTGTGCATCGCCAGTGTGACCCAAAAAGAAAAAAAAAAAAAAACAGAACGCCACTGAAATATTCAAGAGTGTCCAGAGGAAGAAGTCAATCTCAATGCCAAGATTCCCCTTGGAGTTACTCTCTTATTTCTCTGGGCAAAATCACAGTTTGTACTTACACCCCCATCTAGCGGGCTCTGGTCTCCCTCTACTGGAAGTTTCTTTGCTTTAAAGTAAACAGTATCTCTTCCTCCCACCCAGCCACCAGCAGAAGGCACATGTGACTTTAATTTTCAAAACCATGAAGGCAATTTGGTCCCTGGAATGAAATCACACAGAAAGAGCTACTAACAGGGGCCGGAGCTATGGGAGAGTGCGTAGGGTTCCATCCCCGGCACCCCAGATGGTCCCCCTGGCACCACCAGGAGTAATTCCCGAGTGCAGAGCCAGGAGGGATTCCCTGAGCATCCGTGGTAATTACACAACCCACCCCCGACTCCCCCCAAAAATACCAAAAAACAAAAAACACCTGCCTAAGGGGCAATGACAGTAAAAAAGCAAAAGGAAAAGATGCTTCATTACTATTTTGCAGGCGCAAAAGAACCTTTACTGGTTAAGAGCAACACGTGAGCCGTCTCGGGGCGAGATCCCAGCTCCCGGAGCAGCCACTCGGCTTGGCACGGCGCCCCCCGAGTCCCTGGAACCCCCGGGAGCATCCGCAGCCTCAGGTCGCTTCCCCCCGTTGCCCCGGGAGACGGCGCGCGGGGACTTCTGGGAGTGGCGTTACGACTTTTAACGACACTTTCACGACAAGCGGGGCGCTTGGCGGCTGTGGAGTTTCCCCGTGCTCTGAGCTGCTGCTGCTGCCGGGGCTGCTGCTGCCAACGAGCCAAGATGAAGCAGAAGCGGAAAGGTGCGCAGGGGAGGGCGCGGGAGCGGGGTCGGGGGGTCGCGAGGGGGCGCCCGGCGCCTGCGCCCTGCGCCCTTGCAGCCGCGGCCTCGCAGGGGTGCAGCCTCGCAGGGGCTCGGAGGGGGTCCCGCGGCCGCCTAGTTGCCTAGCCGTGATAGACACGTTTCACTTAAAAATAAAATAAAATTAATTTGGATCTTTTTTAAAAGCCCCGAGGGGCTCGAACAATAGCACAGCGGGTAGGGCGTTTGCCTTGCACACGGTCTGACCCGGGTTCGATTCCCCGCATCCCATATGGTCCCCTGAGCACCGCCAGGAGTAATTCTTGAGTGCATGAGCCAAGAGTAACCCCTGTGCATTGCCGGGTGTGACCCAAAAAGAAAAAAAAAAAAAAGAAAAAGAAAAGCCCCGAGTTTAAAAAGAAATTTAAAAAGGAAAACTGCCTGAAGATCATGGCATTCGGTAGAGCAGTTAAAATCCAAAAGTAATTAGGATTTTTTTTTTTTAGCCCCGAGTATATAAAAAAAAGAACAATTCTGACCATCCTGGCATTCAGTGGGGCAGCTGCTGCAGTGATTCCCCGTTGCATTACGGCTCTGGGCATCTGGTCTCCTGAGTGTGTGCCCTGGTCCCTGACCCCCAGCTTCCTGCTTCCTCACCCACCTTCGTTCGTAACTAATGTCTGAGCGGTCCTGGGAGCTCGTGGCAGGCCCACGGAAAGATTGTCACTCAGATTCTAGTTCTCCCCTCGCCCCTTCTTTGGAGCACTCTGATGAAGCTGACAGCATGACAGAAATGGTTTCTGTTGGTTGAGCGTTCCCTAATAGTTTTGGAGCCGGTGTCATCTCCATGTTAGAGGCGACGAAGCTGGGAGGCAAAGAGTAGAATGACTTTCCCAGCCTGGAGTGAAGCGTGGAGAATAGAATTGGTTATGTCAGGCTGCTGGGAGCCCCATTCCCCGACTCCCTAGCAGTTAGAGGGAATCTCGGGTCAGGGTGATAGCTTAAAGGGCTGGAGCTTATGTCTTGCACGCCTGAGACCCCCTCACCAAGCCAATGTCCTGCCGCCAACTCTTCCAAGTGTGGCCCTGGTGACCCCCAGCGCTGCCCCCAGATCCCAATGGTCCCCAGCCCCTTTGGGCTAGCATCAGATCACCTGGACCAATCAACTGCCAGGACCGAGTGTTTCCCCAACCTCTGTTAGGAAGCCGCACACCTGCCCCAACCTCCCCCAAGCAAAGAAGAGAGTGGAAACTCCTCCCTTAATCTCCGTGCCCCTGGCCTCTGCCGCTGTTTCTGGTCCAGTCAGTTGCCCAGCGGTGCAGCTGCCTTTGCTTTTGCTTTTGCTTTTCCCGTCGACAGATTCTACGGGTCCCAGATTAATGGTTCATCTCAGCCAGGTGGCTTTTGTCTCCATCTATCCCCATATCCCCAGCCCTTGTTCTTACCTTGAAATGGCCTGGAGGAAGTTTATTTTAATACATATTGGGGTCTTTAGGTGGTGGGATGGTCACGGGGTGGTGGGAGTGGTGAGTATTACAGAGAGGCATGAAGCTAACGCTCCTGAAATTCCATAAAATGAACCCATGATAAAGCAAGAAGAATTTTGAATTTTTCTTAAGACTGTTCTTCATCAGTAGCTGTTCTTAAGGCAGGTTACTTTGGGCACCGTCCCCAGTGGTGCATTTGGGGCCAGAAATGCACCCCCGGGGTGCTCAAGGCTTACTCCCGGTGGTGCTCAGGGGACCCTGTGTGGGGCCAGGAACTGAACCAGTATTGTGGGCACTGCTGTTGCAGTGCAAGGCAAGTGTGTCTCGCCCCTGTACTGTCTCTTGGATCCCGAGCTGCCTTGACCCTTAAGATCATTGGAGTGGGGGGGCGGGGAGGGGGGCGCGGGGCACTGTCTCCCGGCAGTGCTGGGAGTTGCAGGTGAGATCAGGGACTTTCTCCTCTCTCCTTTTCTCTGGCGACTTTTATACACTGGCTGGCCTCCCGCCGTTCACCGCTGGAGAGAGTTGGGAGATTTCTGCCTAGGGGTAAAGAACTCAGGTTAGTCTGGCCGGTGTGGCTGCCTGTCCTAAACCTGTCAGCAGGGGAGATGGGCCACGACGGCCAGGCCCTCTCGGCGTTTGCTCTTCAGCACCTCCATTGCCCAAAGGAAGGTGCTGGTGATGGGACAAACAATCCCTCAGAGATGCGTTAAGCCCTTTAGACACCACGTCTGCAGTTTGTAAATTGGCTTCAGTTACCTTCCACTCTTGGTAGCTCTTTTGCGGGGTGGGAGTGGGAGTTGGGGCCAGAACTTGCTGTGCTGAGGCTTACTCCAGGGTCTGTACTCAGGGATCATGGTGGGTGATGCCAGGGATCGAACCTGAGTCCACTCTGTGCCAGGCTAGTACCTTGACCCCCTATACAATTTTTCTGGCCCCCTTGGCAGCACTTCCGTGAGGTGACTGCCATTCCCAATCTCTTCCCTCCATTCTGAGAACCAGGTGAAATAATGCACCTGCATGTTCTTGAACTGCAGTGTTCTGCAGCTATCGGCAGTTACATACCTGGAGATAAAGGGAGGCGGTTCTAACTAATTTGGTCCTTCTTGGTGTAAGTTCTTTCTCCTCATGCTTGCCTCCTTCCTTTATTGATCTTTCCCATGGTATGATTCTCACGTGTCTTCTAAAGCAAGTGCTTCCCATGCATGCACCAGTGAAGCCCAGGTTAACTCAGCAATAACTGAAGATGAGGTCAAATTGTAAATGCCGCCAGTGATGTGTCATAGGAACTCGAGCTGTTCATTTGGCATGATTGTGAGAAAAACAAAAACAAAAACCTGCCATTCTGTTTCGCAAAGCCAGACTCCATTTTTGTGCCTCCGAGTCATGAGTTTACAACCTGGTAAGAAAAATGTGCCAGACCCCAAGGACATGAACATAAACACCCAGACATCTGACCAGAGATAACAAGGGGGATCCAAGTCAATGCAACAGGATGTGTGAATGGCTGTTTTGCTTCTGTGCCCTTTGCTTGCCTGTCAAGGCCATGAAAATGCACCTGGTAGTGGGTACCTGGGCACGTAGGCAGGAGGGCAGAGGACCTAAAATCTCCTGGAGGGTGATTTTAAGCTTCCAAGTCTCTTAAGCTTGCGCACCCTCAGTGCTAAATCCCGTGTCTGAGTGTGTTCCGGTGTGTGAATGAAACCGTGACGTTTTCTGTCCTGTCTCTGTGTGTCTCAGTCGGCGGCTGAGCTGAGGCTTGTGGCCACCTAACCTTTGGAGGTCCCACCGCGATCTCTGGCTCCTAACAGTCGGAGTGCCGTGGGAGGAAGACAGGGGCGGCGGAAAGTCTTGAGTGAAGAGTGGGACATTTTTTCCCACGGTAAATGCCTTTCCAGGAGATCTCAGCCCCGCGGAGTTGATGATGCTGACCATCGGCGACATCATCCAGCAGCTGGTGGAGGCCCACGAGCAGGGGAAGGACATTGATCTCAACAAGTGAGTATGTCCAGCCCGTCTCAGTGGGCACGCCCTTAGGAAACCATCAGATCCGTGCTTGCTCTCGCTCGGTTTGCTTTTCAGCGAGGAATGTGTTTTTCTGTCCTCCCCGGCCCTCGTTTATGACAAAATTGTCTCATGGTGCAACTGTTAGTAACGGCAGGTGACATGCCTCGGACGCCTCCTGCATTCTGGTCACTAGCGTGGCCACGTCCTGTGACTCAGTCAGTTCTCAGAAGCTTCAGGAGACAGACCCTCCGCTCGCCCTCCCTGGGGTCTGAGCCCACGGTGTGTGGGGGCTGGAGCACCCCTTGGTAGCCCCTGCTCGCGAGGCTTCTGCATCCCCTCCCGTCTCCGGAAGCAGCTGCCTCTGCCTTTTCCTCCTTCATTCCGACTCGTGCTTTATCTCCCCGACCAGCTCCTCCTCCAGGCCTTTTAAATCTTTGCCTCCAGCGCTGGTCCCCGGCCTGATGTCGGGCAGAGAGGCTGGAAGCTGCTGATCTGCCTGGTAGGACGGCTGGGCCGTTCCTGCTCCAGGTGGGAGGGTTGGGGTGCACTGGTCTGGCCCAGGGCCTGGCTGCTGCCCCTCGCTCTCCCCACCTCCCATCTCCTCGCTGCCCCCTGGTTCCTATGCTGGGCCTCTGGTCCCCTTGCAGGCCTCGGGATGAGCCATGGGCCTCCCTGCAGGCTCCTGTACCCCGCGGGTGCAGTCTCTCGGTCTGGCTTCCTCTTCCTCTTCCACCCTTCCTGCATCTTCCCACTCGATGTAGCAGCCTCCTGCTCTGGCACGCTGACCCACTGTGCCCTGACTCAGGCATTGGGGGCATTTGTTGGCAGAAAGGGCTGGGTGGTGGTGGTGGTGGGGGCATTGCAGCCCTTGGTGCACTGAGCAGCCCCCCAGTGAAAGCAGCTGCCTTGCGGGGGTGGGGTGCATGAGTCCTTCCATCCGGTTTGCTTCTGGGGCTCCCGGGTGAGAAGGGGGCATCTCTGGCTCACGGACGTCCTGCTGGCACACCTGCCATCCGCAGACAGGACGGGGGTGACCGGGGTCCACGTTCTAGCTTGTGTTGGTTTGGGGGTCACACCCAGTGTGCTCGGGGGAGGGGGCGGGGGGACCCGGGTCGGTCCGGAGACGCTGGCCAGCCCTTGCAGCCCTGTGCGGTGGGGCTGAGGCGCGTGGTAACGCCCAGTGCTTTTCCGCAGGGTGAAGACCAGGACGGCCGCCAAGTACGGCCTCTCTGCCCAGCCCCGCCTGGTGGACATCATCGCCGCTGTCCCGCCTCAGTACCGGAAGGTCCTGGTCCCCAAGCTCAAGGCAAAGCCTGTCCGAACTGCCAGCGGGGTGAGTGGTGGACCCGGGGCTCAGGGCCCCACCGCGGGTCCGTGGACGTGCAGCCTCCTATGTGTGGGGTGGGGGTGGGGAGGCGCTGCTGTTCCACGGGAGGGGCTGGATCCGGGCGACTATCAGGAAGTCGTGTCATCAGCCCCTGAGGCTCGTCACCCACCGTCCTCCCGTGATCTCCCCTACGAGACGTCAGCAGACTCGAGGGAAGCTGGGAGTCCAGCACAGAGACCCTGTCCCCGGCCTGCTGGAGCACGCTCAGAGCAGGTGCCCTTGGTCCGGGACCTGACTGGCCTGCGTGCCCCTGCCCTGGGCCTGCATCCTGCATCCCTGCCCTCATCCCAGCCGCATGCTGCCTTCCTGCCCTCTCCTCCTGGCTCCCATCACCTGCCCCGTCCCCTCGTCCTCGCCCCCTTCCATGGGGAGAGTAGAGGAACCACCCCTGCCTGTGCCTGCACTGTCCTGGGCTCGCTGTTCTGGGCCAGCTTTGGACCACTCTATTTTTTTTTTTGGCTTAACAGTTTTATAATGTATTTATTGTTTTTTGTTTGTTTGTTTGTTTGTTTTAATTGTGTTGAATCACCATGAGATAGTTACAAGCTTTCATGTTTGGGTTACAATCTCACAGTGATCAAACACCCATCCCTCCACCAGTGCGCATTCCCCACCACCAATATCCCGGGTATACCCCCCCTTTTCCGCCCTCCCTCTGCCTCCATGGCAGACAGTATTCCCCATACTCTCTCTCTACTTTTGGGCATTATGGCTTGCAGCTCAGACACTAGAGGTCATCATGTTTGGAGCTTTGGACCTCTCTAGGAAACGCCCATGTCCTCATGCACGCCCAGAGCGTAGGTTGAACAGTGGGTTTTCGGCGTCCCCCTCAGCTCCAACCCTGAGTTCACCCGCTCCCTCCTTCCCCTGTCCACAACTTCCCCAGCAGCGGGAAACTGGGCTCCAGGCCCATTCGTGGGTTTGAGCCGCCACCCGTGCAGCCATCTCCCGGCATACCCCACTGCGGTCTGGCACCCCGAGCCGCGTGCCTCTGTGCATCTGGCTGTGGGTCTCGTGGTCTCCACTCTGAGGAGCGAGGCCCCGGGGGCTGCAAGGGCCTAGGCTGAGTGTTGCGTCTCCTCCCAGAATGGACACGTTAGTAAGAGTCAGAGAGAAGGTGTGGCTCTCAGTCTCGGTCTCATGCCGGGCTGCAGACCTGACTGTCAGCTGGTGTGTGCACTGCCCCTGAGCCTCTCTAGGGACCCCCCCCCCCCCGCTGCTACACATGTATGTGAAGGGCCCAGACCCGGCCCGCAGGCACGTCATCAGGCACTGAGGTGGGCTCCCCGAGGCCACCGCAGCATCCTGCAGCCACGTGTCACTGGGTCCTGTCCGGGAGGGTCCCTACACTCCGCCCCTGGAAAAAAAGAGATACCACCAGTTCCACGCCGTTGTGGCCTCGAGAGAGAACCGTTCTCCGGAACGTGCCGCCGACGTGTCTGCGACCCACGTGCTCCTCCTTTGCAGATCGCCGTCGTGGCTGTGATGTGCAAGCCGCACCGGTGTCCCCACATCAGCCTCACGGGGAACATCTGCGTGTGAGTGGTCTCCGCGGGCGGGCAGGTGGGCACGGATGCCGCCGTCCTGGCCACACCCCCCAAGACTTGGGTCTAAGTAGTCATCCGTCATTTCTGGGGAACAGGGGCGAGACGTCTCGGTGCCCGGGAGACGGCTCTCTCGAGGCTGGAGCTGGTAGCCTTTCTGCCGGAACCTTTGTCTCCCACGTGCAGTGCTCTCCCCTCTGGGCCGTGCAGAAAGCGGGCGGCCGTGCCTGTGGCCACACGGAGGGGAGCTGTAGGAAAGAGACCCCGGAGCCCCGTAGTGCCGCAGGTCGTGCTGGGGCAGGCGGGCGGCGGCGAGTGTCTGGCCAGTGAGCAGAGTGGGCTGCAGGCCCTCCCGGGAGCCCAGGCTTGGTTGGGCCCCGGAGCACCCTGATAAGTGTTTTAGAAATTTTTTTTTTTAAGTCTCAACTATTAAAAAAAAGTTTATTCCCGTTCACAATGAAAACACATAGTTTCTAGAACTTTAAACGCTGGCACACTATTAACTTGCTAAAAGGAAGGTGGAAATAGTGAGCTGCCTAAATCCCAAATAGCCAAGACTTGAAATGAATTTGATTGAGAAGGTCGTCGTTATAAATGACCTTTAAGGGGGTTCCTTTGCGGGCTGTAAAGCCAGTCCAGTGTAGAGCACGGGGCACCCTGAGTTTGACCCCGTGCTGCCTGGCCCCTCCCCAGACATCCGCAGGGAAGGGCCCCGTCAGAGTAAGTTGCCAGGCTCTGAAGTCCAGATCTGTGGGAGGGAGAAGATGTGGTCGCGGGGGGCAAGATGAAGGCCTTAGTTCTGTTTGGGGAGAGAGCACTGTGGGAGCCCTAGCGCAGCTTCCTATCAGAGTTTCAAACTCTCGGGGCTGGCGGGGCTGCAGTCAGCCCCAGTTTGAGCCCCCGGCCCCATGTGTGGTCCAGTGCAGCCCAGGGAGGCCCCTTCCCCAGCCCGGCCTCAGTGGCACCATGGCACCATTCCTGAGCGGGTTCATGGCCGCTAACCTGCTGACTTCACTTTCTTGTTGTCTGCAGATACTGCCCCGGCGGCCCGGACTCCGATTTCGAGTATTCGACCCAGTCTTACACCGGCTATGAGGTACAGTCGAGTGGGGCAGAGGCCCGAGAGGGCTCGGACCCAGGGCCACTGAGGTGGGCCTGGCGAAGCTTCCCCTGTGTCCCCGTGCCGAGATCCTGGGAATTCTGTCCTGTTCTGCGGAGACACTTAGGAGCCGGGGGTGAGGGGAGGGGGACAGTTTGGGGGGGAGGTGGCAAGGCCCACCGGGATCTCGCCCCAGTAATCGGAGTGAGAGGAAGGAGCACCCTCCGGGCGCCTGGTCTTCAGAGCTGCAGGGAGCGTTGATCACAGCCCTTTCGAGACGGGCCTTCCCGCTGAATTTGGCGTGGGAATATCCGGTGTGTTTCTCTCTCCCCTTAGCCCACCTCCATGCGCGCTATCCGTGCCCGGTACGACCCTTTCCTACAGACGAGACACCGGCTGGAGCAGGTAGGTGCCCTCCAAAGCATGTGGAATGGGGTTTCACCCTCCTGAAGTCTCAGTCCTCGACTGGCACCTGGCAGAGGGCGGCGTCTGTGGGACCCCTCGAGGTCAGGCCACTCCTTGACTTCAGGCTCCATTGGTTGCCTGCAGGGACTTGAAGGTTCTCTGAGCTTCCGGTCTGTGGAAAGTGGCGCTGGGCAGTGAATATTAGCCTCCATCCTCTCTGCTGGACAGTCCTGTGGCTGTGTGCCCCAGGTGGGGGTGACCGAGACAGAGCCCCTGGGGCACTGGGGTTCCCCCGACACCCTCCAGGGAATCTAGCGCCACCCAGTTCTGAAGAACTCACGTGGGAAATGTGGCTGATGCACATCAAGGAGCGTGGCCATGACCTTGCTGTGTTCTGGGTATCAGGACAGATTTTTTTTTTTTTTGACAATTTTATTTCACTTGTGCCTGTTTTTAAGAAAGAGGAACCTTCATCCTCACACATCTGGCGACATTGAGTTCTTTTTTTTTTTTCCTTCTCCACTTTAAGTCCCTGGAGCTAGCTAAATGTCTCTAATTGCTCCTCATTTTAAAATTATGCTGATGGAAACATTACAATTAGGAATTTGCAGTGCCCGGGGGGCAGGCAGCTGGGTGCTGATGAGTTCCTGTGTCTTTCAGTTGAAACAGCTCGGTCACAGTGTGGATAAAGTGGAGTTCATCGTGATGGGCGGAACGTTTATGGCCCTTCCGGAAGAATACAGAGATTATTTTATTCGGAATTTACATGATGCCTTGTCAGGACACACTTCCAACAATATTCACGAAGCAGTCAAGTAAGAAACCCCCTTTATCATGTTCTTCAAAGGAGTAGTTGGGTTTATCTCTGTAGCAGAGATAGGCCGATGAGAATCCTTCTGTTCCTCGTTCTTACAGTTACTGCTTTTTGGTGGAAAAGATCTTTTTTGGTTGATGTTGAAAATGTTCTTTAAAAAATTTTTTTATTTTTTAAGTGGGCGTGGTCTATTGACTGGGCTGGAGCAGTAGCACAGTGGCAGGGCGTTCGCCTTGCATGTGGCCGACCCGGGTTCGATTCCTGCGCCCCTCTCAGAGAGCCCGGCAAGCTACTGAGAGTATCTCACTCAAATGGCAGAACCTGGCAAGCTCCCCATGGCATATTCGGTATGCCAAAAACAGTAACAACAACTCTCACAATGGAGACGTTACTGGTGCCCGCTCGAGCAAATTGATGAGCAATGGGAGGACAGTGACAGTTGCAGGTCTGTTGACTCGAGGAACCTCAGAGGAAGGGTGATTCCCAGAGTCAGCACACAGACTTTTCATCCGAGACAGGTCTAGCTGGGGGCTGTTTGGGCCGGGTGAGTGGGAAGAGCGTCAGTCCAGAGAACCGCCCGTGAGACAGCGGGCGCCCTGTCTGGAGTGACTGCCGATGCCCACTGGGGAGCTGTGGGCTTGTGTGGTTCTGGGTCCGAGCAGGATATGCCTCATAGCTCAGCTCTAGCGGTGTCGGCTTCAGCACTGAGTTTCCCCCGTCAGGTCCGAGGCCTGAGGGCTGCCTGGACGGGCCCAAGGCGGTCAGCCTCTGTGCTCTGTGTGAGGCCGGGGCGCAGCACAGGACCAGGAGAACCGTGGCCTTGACCTTCAGCGCTTCCTCCCGGCTCCCGGCCGTGAGAGCTGCCCCAGACCCTGCTGTGCCCGAGAGTGGGGCCTTCTGCTGGGGACACGGTGGCCTCAGCTGGGCCTGGCAGCATCGGGGTGAGCGTCAGGCCCGGAGCAGAAGGACAGATGCTGGGGCAGGGGTCACGGGGCCGCGGGTGGGAGCAGGGTATGGGGCCGTCTCTGGGGGTGGGTCTTTGCTCCGCTGTGTGGTGCTGAAGCAGATGAGGCGGAAGCAGTGGCGGATCTCTGAGTACGCCTGTGATTCCCACGTTCTTCAATATTTTCTTCCTTCTTTTTTTAAAAAATAATGTGGGAGTACTGGGGCCAGAGCGATTGCACAGCGGGTAGGGCGTTTGCCTTGCAAGCGGCCGACCCGGGTTCGATCCCCGGCATCCCATATGGTCCCCCAAGCACTGCCAGGAGTAATTCCTGAGTGCAAAGCCAGGAGTAACGCCTGAGCATCGCTGGGTGTGACCCAAAAAGCAAAAAAAAAAAAAAAAAAAAGTAGGAGTACTGCTATTTGTTCAGCCATTGATTAAGCTGATTGAATTGGGCATGAATTCCACATTACTTTTTTTTTTTTATTTTATCACCGTGAGATACAGTTACACAAAGCGTTCATGTTTGAGATTCAACCATACAATGGTGGAACATCCATCCCTCCACCAGTGCACATTCTCTGCCACCTGTATCCCCCTCCCACAACATCTCAGTCCTCACCCTCCCTCTATGGCAGACAGTTTCTGCCAATACTCTCTCTAATTTGGGGCATTATGTCATGCTCGAATTTTCCCACCACCATTTAAGCCTACCCGCCAGGGGCAGATGCTAGATAATTTATTTTCCATTGCTCATTTTGAATATCATGAGAGCACACACGACCAGGGTTATAAATGTAAATTTCTAGATTATAAATGGTTGGGTTCCAGAGACATCTCTGTATGGCACTAATCCATTTTGGGATTCACTGCGGAGTCTGTGGGCAGGGCTGTTGGTGTGCTAAGATGGCACCCGGAGGCACATTGTGGGCGTGACAGCCAGGCTGCTGGGTGGGCGTGGACCTGGGGAGGGACACCAGGGTCCTCCGCCGCCATGCAGCCTGGAGATTTATTCCTGGAATCTGCATACTAGGGGCCTTGCTTGTGGAAGCTCTTGGTCGCCAGGATTCCATCTGGAGTAGGCGGGGAGACTGCACCTGCTCCCTCTGGGGTGTCCCAGTGAGATTGGCTCGGTATGGGGCCCAGAGAGATCTCTGCCTCTGTGGTGTCTTCCGGGACTCGCGGCTGTGTCTCTGGGCCAGGGCTGTTGGTGCGCTAATATCCACATTGCAACATTTTCAGCAGATTACAGGGTGGTGCTGGAATTGGTTCATGGGGGTGACTGCCAGTGCTTCCATGTGTATTGGGAAGTTGGGAGGAGGTAGCCCACCCCAACTCTGAGAAAGCCTGGAGATTTTTGTCGCAAAACCTGCGTACCAGAATTTCCAGCAGATTATATCTTGGTGAGGTCCGTCCTGAGACAGTGGAGTCAGGCCGGGGATATGGCGGTGATTTTGTATTGTGGAAGCAAGTGGCTGCTGGGGGCTCTGCCCCTCCCTCTCTCCGATTTACCCCAGTCTGTTCAGCATGCTCGGGTCCAAGATTAACTGGTTTTTGATCTCTTTCAAGATTTATCTATGGGTCTCTGAAATAAGGTCAATAAATGTCCTTGTATAGCTGAGCCAGTGGTGGTTTGTGTGTGTGGCTCCCACATACCTAGATTTTGGCCATTTAATTTCTTGGTAAACTTGGTCCCAAGTTATTGAGGTCTGGCCAAAGACACAGTGGCAAATTTGGGGGTCTCAGGAAGCCTGAAGACACCATCAGGCTGCTGATGCACTCGCCCCCGCAGGTACAGGTTGACCTGTTGGTGGCACCATACCCCCTCAACATTTTCAAAGAATGGAAATATCGAATAATAAAGATGCTCAAAGTTGCAAAGTAGGAAAGTTGAATGGAAAGTAGAAGAGAAAAGAAAAGGAGCTTCTCATGTGGTGAGGAACTTAATATAGGACTAAGTTAAGGTCAGGGAGTTTTGTGAAGGCCATTTGAAGGGCCCCTGGCATCCCTTACCCCTTGGCAAGTATTTATGAAAGGTTAACAGAAAATCACAATGATGTCCAGCTGGTCTAAATCTCTCTGGGCATTTTTGCCCCTTATCTTTGTCTCCCTGTTGGCTGAGGCTCGGGACGGAGTTTTATGGGCCTGAAAATCTCTCTGACTGCAGGGGAAGGATTTTGGGAATGAAATGTGTCGGGTCAGTGGGGGACAGGGGGCAAAGGGGAGCTGCCTGGAAGAAGGGTGCTTCCTTCACTGGCAAGAGGAAACAAACTTTCCAGGCCTAATTGGCAATTATCTCAGTTTCCCTGACAGCCGAGACTCCAGGATTGCCCGTTATCTTGTGTCCCTGTCAGCCTGGAACTCAGGGCAGAGTTTTATGTTCCTGGGAAGCCCCAGGAATGCTGAGCTGGAGCCTTCGGGGTGGAACATGTGTCAGGGTGATGGGGGAGAGATGGAACATCTGGAGAGAAGAAACTTGCTTTCCCTTCCACTGGCACGGGGGAAACTGAGGCTTCCTATTCCTGTAGGAATGATTCACAGCAGGGGACAGCGCGTGGGGGGGAAGGACAGGAGGGCTCTGGCTGAAAGGGGACACCAGCTCCAGCACTGTCCTTGTCCCTGCCCCTGGCCCAGCTGCTGCCGTGATGGCGGGGACAGGGTAGAGTCGGGAGGTCTGAGCACTGGGTTGTGGGGGCCACTGTCAGGGGCTGGGATTGGCGCTGGGTAAGGAGGGGGGTGAGAGGAGCCCGGGTTGGGGGGAGCTGCCCTGGCGGGGTTGTTTGACGTGCCCGCGAGGCAGGAGAGCATGGGTGCTGGCCCGAGCTGCACGTGACTGGCCCCGGGCCACAGCAGGGCCGGCCATTTCTGCCCCTGAAAGCAGCCTGGCACTTCATTCTCACAGCCAAGTTCCTGGCCACTGCCTGCCATTGCGTCCAGCGTCCCCGGACCTTCTGTGTCCCCCCACCTCCCCAGGACAGGGTCCGTGCCATGGCCTCCTGGCCCACCCTAACCACAAGGTCCCGACAGTACTGAACCTCCTGGCCTAATCGGCCAGTGTCATGGGAACCCCCGGAGTACTGCTTGGGAGCCCCTGAGTCGCCCCCACGCCCAACACAAAAAGGGGCGAAGAGGCCTATTTCCTCTACCAGACAGTAGTACTTCCTCAGCTGGCCTCCAGGGGGCGAAACACTTCACTGCTGGGCTCAGTCTGCCAGTGTCTGGGTTTGCGGCCCTGCCAGTGTGCCAGATTGTCTCCGTTTGCGTCTTCCCCACAGCCCCTGACAGCCCGGCCAGGCGGCGGCAGGTCCAGGGACAGGTCCAGGGGCATCAGGGCCCCACCCGCCTGCTGCAGAGACAGGCAGGCCTGCCCCTCCGCATTTCGGGAACTCGCCCCTTGGCGCCCAGCCTACTCCTGGCCCAGGGATCGGGGTCAGGTGGGCAGTGCCGAGCCTGCAGCCAGGATCAGCTGCGGGCTGGGCCGCCCCCGGTGTGGCAGAGCCGCTCTACTGGCGGGTTGGACCCCAGCAGTGTCTGGGTCAGCCCCCCACCCCCCGGCCACTCGCCCCGCAGGTACTCGGAGCGGAGCCTGACCAAGTGCATCGGCATCACCATCGAGACCCGGCCCGACTACTGCATGAAGCGGCACCTCGGCGACATGCTCACCTACGGCTGCACGCGGCTGGAGATCGGGGTGCAGAGCGTCTACGAGGACGTGGCCAGGGACACCAACAGGTGCCCCGCCCGGCCCTGCGCCCTCCCCGCAGGCACCAGAGCCACCCCCTCCTTGCTCTGTACTTCCCCTCTGGCTGGGGCCCCCTCCCGTGTGCCATGGCCGTCCCCACCAAGGGCGCCCGACACTCCCCCATCCCACGCTGCCGTGGCCTATCTCCACCAAGGGCGCCCGGCACTCCCCCATCCCACGCTGCCGTGGCCTATCCCCACTCAGGGTGCCTGACACTCCCCCATCCCACGCTGCCGTGGCCGTCCCCACCAAGGGCGCCCGACACTCCCCCATCCCGTGCTGCCGTGGCCCATCCCCACTCAGGGCACCCGACACTCCCCCATCCTGCGTGCCGTGGCCCGTGCTCGCTGAGGGCGCCTGGACACTTGTGTATGCTCTCTCCCCAGGGGCCACACCGTGAAGGCCGTGTGCGAGTCCTTCCACCTGGCCAAGGACTCAGGCTTCAAGGTGGTGGCGCACATGATGCCCGACCTGCCCAACGTGGGGCTGGAGCGGGACATGGAGCAGTTCACGGTAGGTGCGACGCTGCTGGTCCCCCGTCGTCACAGACGGACGCCCCTGTTTCACTGTCGGTTTCCCGGGTATTTTCCTGCTCAGCCTTTCCGGGTGGGGGGGGTGATGTGTGTCCGTGCCCCCATACCCCTGTGTGCTGACAGGTGACGGCACAGGGGCTTTTCCTCTCCTCAGCACCGGCAGTTCACGTGTTGCCGCTTTGGCGTGTCATGAATGGCGGTGCCAGGAAGTGGCTGACACCCCTCGGCTTTTCTCCTCCATCGGGGTTCAGGCTGCGGAGAGTGGCGTTCAGCACCCCCGCCGCTGGGCTGGCTGGCATTATCCTCTAAGGACTGTTGAGTTGTTGCTATGTAAATGCTCGCGGGGAAATTACAGCCAGTTACAGATCCCCGAGACCAAACGTGGCTAGAGAATAGTGTCGAAGAGCAGGCTGGAACCCGTCCCCTGCCCGTCATGAGTGGGAGGCCCTGTGGGAATGACGCAGCTCCGCGTCAGAAGCCGGTTCCGGGGATGTAGGGCTCGGTGGGGGCACAGGACCGGTGGGCACCCACCGCCTCCCAGCCCCGCCCGATTCCCTCCTGGAATTAAGGTGGGCTCAGTTCTCAGTTCTCGGTGGCTGGTGGCGGTGGACAAGGGAATATCTGCTTCTTCCTGGATGGCCCAAATGAAGAAGTGGCCAGCTAGGATTATGTTGAGGAGCAGGCCGTGACTGTCAGAGCCTGGCGGGGTGCTCAGGGGCCCGTGTGTATGTGTGTGTGTGTGTGTGTGTGTGTGTGTTCACATGCGTGTGTGCATGTGTATGTCAGTGTGTGTGTGTATGTGTGTTTGTGTGTGTGCACGCACCATGCCGGCCTCCTTCCACCAGTGTGCCGGACTTTGGAGCAGTGTAGTGTTCTCTGTGGAACCGAGACAAAGAGACGGTGTCTTTCAAGGGCCCGTATGGAGGGGGAGGCAGTGACGGCAGCTGAGACATCAGGGCCAGAGCGCTAGGACGACGGGGAGGGCACAGGCACCTGGTCCGTCCGGTCCCCTGAGCCCCTTGTACGTAGGGAGCCCAGAGCCACAAGCACAGCCAGGAAGCAGGACGTCAGTCTTAGGGAACTTGCTGCAGTCCTGGGGGAGCCCTCGGGGAAGGGGTCAGGGCTGCTGGGGACACAGAAGAATGGGGACAAAACGGGAGACGCTGGAAGTCGCCTTGGTCTGTCATCCCGGCACAGGGTGGAACTCGGTCTCCGCCTGCTGTGGCCAAGGGGGAGGGACACCGGGCCAGGCGGCGCCAGCACTCACCACCCTCCTCCTCTCCGTGCAGGAGTTCTTTGAGAACCCCGCCTTCCGCCCCGACGGCCTGAAGCTCTACCCCACGCTGGTGATCCGCGGCACTGGGCTCTACGAGCTGTGGAGGTCGGGGCGGTACAAGAGCTACTCCCCCAGCGACCTGGTGGAGCTCGTCGCCCGCATCCTCGCCCTCGTGCCCCCGTGGACACGCGTGTACCGCGTGCAGAGGTAGCGTGCTCATGCCCGCATCCCAGGGGGCAGAGTCTGATTTCAGAGTGGGGGTGGGAGGGGCAGCAGACCCTGAGGCGGGAAGGACGGCCCAGCCACGACGCGTGGACTCATGTCCTCGTTCTCCCATGAGCCACAGATGAGCAGGGGGTGGTCAAGAGGTGTGGGTGCGGGGGCCCGGGGGAGAAAGCGCCGCAGCATCCTTCTCCGGCACCCACCGGGCTGCCCCCAGGGTTCTCAGGCCTTCCTCCTGGTGGAGCCCGGGAGACCTCTGCAGTGCCAAGGATCGAACCCGGACCGGCCACGTGCAGGGCAAGTGCCTTAACTGCTCTGCTCTTGCCCTGCCCCTAACCTGTAAGGCAAGCCTAGGCCATGCCTTGCAGATTCGTGTCAGAGGCGGCCTCTGAGCCTGAGCTGGGTCTGTGCCTTGACCCCCCGGGCACGGGCTCTCCCTCGGCTGCTTCGGGATCCTTCTCCTGGGCTTCAGGGTGAAGCATACAGTCTCACACGGCACTCTGCGTGTCATTGTCACACACTCACTCGGTGATCTTCTCGCACAAGCTCCCCTCGGACTTCACTGTGGTTTTATGGTTTTGATCTAGGAGGTCACATGAGGCACAGTTTGGGGTGCGTGTGGGGCCAGGGATTGAACTTGGGACTCCAGTGCAAAGCCTCCCGGCCGCAGGTCCCTCCCCGCTCCCCTGTGTTGTGTTTGGGAGTCTGTGCCCGTGACTCCCTGACGCTCAGCACAGCCTGCATTTTCCCGTGAGCTCACGTGAGCTCCCTGGGGCCCACTGTCAAGGCCGGATCCGCTCCCGGGAAGAAAGCTGAATGGAGCCAGAGGGCAACATTTCTCAGTCCATCCCCCAGGGAAGGCCCAGGAGGAATGGACGGGCAGCCGTGACCAGGTGCTGGACAGATGGTGGCAGAGACCCCCGGGGAGAGGGGAGATCCAGGGGCTCCTTCCAGCTTGTTTCCAACTTCGACCCATGTCAGAGTGTGCAAGCAAGTCTGTCGTATCTTGCTGCAGAGAAACCATTGGCAAAGGGGGGAAACCTCGTGGGGTTTAACCCGGCTAAAAAAAAAAAAAGAGTAAATTTTTGCTTGGAATCTGGGAAAGGCATGTGCCTCTCTGCCGGCACCCCCCAAAGCCAAACTGTGCCCCCCAAGGCAGGCGCAGCTCCCGGCGGGCGCTTCTCTCCTCATCCACCGGGAAGCTGTTTTTCAGAAAGTAAGTTTCAGGTTATTTCTCCGTATCTGTCAGAAGGGCGGAACAGGAGCAAAAGTAGATGGGGAATTGGACGTTGCCGGGAACGTGGTGCTTCACGCTTGCTTTCGTTCGTATTCTGCGTCACTGACCCGTCATCAGGCATTGTAAACGGGCCGTTTCCCCCTCCCCCCTCACCCCTCTTCTGCCCTGACCCATTTACACTCACCGTTTCCTCCGAGTTGAGTCACCGCGCGTCTTCCCAGCTGTTCGAGGCGGCGGCAGCCTGCCGTTAGGTGATTATCGCTACCCCCAGGCCTCGCTCCCTGCTTAAATGCACGATTCTGCTGAGCACAAGCCGAGCGCCATCAAAGCCCGAGGGTGAGCAACAGCTGCCAGCCTGGGTGTGGGGTGATGGCGGCGGCCCGAGCTGGGGATATCAGTTCACAACCACAACTGGCCTCTGACGCCCCAGGAAGCCCCAGACGCCACTCGGAGGGGTCGTGATGAGCAAATCGTGGATGTTAACTCTCCCGTCCTGTGGCCTCGTGTGTGCTGGCCGTGCTGGCGTCACCGCCATGAGTTCTTTTGTTGTTGTTGTTGTTTGTTTGCTTGGCATAAGGACGCACCGAACGTGCTCAGGGATCACTCCTGGCCACCTCTGGGGCCCGTATGGATGCCAGGGATCAAGTCTGGGTCAGCCACGTGCAACACGGGCACCCTCCGTGCTGGCCTACCACTCTGCCCTCCTGAGCCCTTTTTTAATTTTTTTAAATGAATCACCGTGAGGTACAGTTACAGACTTACAAACTTTTGTGATTACGTTTCAGTCATACAATGATCAGGTACCCATCCCTCCACCAGTGCCCATTCTCCACCACCAATGTTCCCAGTGTCCCTCCTATCACCCCCCATCCCACTCAGCCCCGCCTCTGTGGCAGGCACATTCCCTTTTACTCTTTCTCTCCTTAGGGTGTTGTGGTCTGCAATGCAGTTATTAAGTGGCCATCATGTTTGGTCTGTAGTCTACTTTCAGCACACATCTCCCATCCTGAGCAGGCCCTCCAAGCATCCTTTACTTGGTGGCCCCTTCTCTGTCTGAAATGCCTTTTCCCTCAGCATGTGAGGCAGATTTCCAAGCCTCACATGTGGAGTAATTCTCCTGATCCTTATCTCTGCTCTTGGGTGTTAGTTTTCCATTCTGTTACTTTATATTCCACAAATGAATGCAGTCTTTCTATGTCTGTCCCTTTCTTTCTGACTCATTTCACTTAGCATGATACTCTCCATGTTGATCCACTTACATGCAAATTTCATGAGTTCATCTTTTCTAACAGCTGCATAGTATTCCATTGTGTAGATGTACCAAAGTTTCTTTAACCAGTCATCTGTTCTTGGGCACTCAGGTTTTTTCCAGATTCTGGCTATTGTAAACAGGGCAGCAATGAACATTCGAATACAGATGTCATTTCTACTGTACTGTTTTGCATCTCTGGGATATATTCCCAGAAGTGATATTGCTGGGTCAAATGGGAGCTCAATTTCTAATCCTTTGAGAAACATCCAGCCCTTTGGAAACTGTTTTCCAAAAGGGCTGAACCAGTCAGCATCCCCACCAGCAGTGAAAGAGTCCCTTTCTCCCCACATCTGCCCCAACACCGGTTGCTTTTGATCTTCTGGATGTGGGCAAGTCCTTGAGCCACTTTTTTATCCCTTTCCCTCTCCTCCCAGCAGTGCTGCTTGTCGTTCAGGGCTGACTCCTGGCTCTGTGCTCGGGGATCACTTCTAGTGGTGCTCAGGGACCACGTGGGATGCCAGGGTCAGCTCCGTGCAAGCCCAGCGTGCTTCCTGCCGTGCTGTGTCCGCAGCCCCTCCCGTCTGCAGTTCAGCAGCACGCATGCAGCCTTCCACGTCGAACTTTGTGGCACAAACGTGTAGACCCTGGGTTTGAGTTCTTTGGAAAATACCTGGGCGTTCAGTAGGCATGAAGAATCTTCCACTCTGGTTCCGTCCTGTGATAGAACTGGAGGGTCCCAGCCCAAGTGCTCGCTCACCTTCATGCTGGCAGAAACTGGACTTTTTTATTTGCACAGCTTTCCTTCCGGCCAGCCGGCTGCCAGTGGCAAAAAGTATTTGATTTTAAAGTAAACGCCAAAGAAGTTTAACTCTCCTGAAAACAACAGGCCGCCTGTCTCCCTGGCGTCTATGGTGTGAGAGGGAGGTCTGCCTTCTCTCCGGCCCCTGGGCTTCCCGCCCTCGGTCTGGGCGCCTCCATGCCGCTCCAGGGCCAGTGCATGTGTGTGCAGGAGGAAGGTCCCGCTGGCGCTTGAACGGTCGGATTAGCGTGTTGCAGTCCCTGTACCTTCCGAGGCCTGAGCAAGGACCAGTCTCTGGGTGTCCAGAGCAACCGTGAGGTCGGCGACAGCTGCCGTCTCTTCCCGTCTTTCTCCGAGCCCCCAGGCGGGTATTCTGGGCAGACACTGGCTTTCACCGGAGACTCAGCTGCAGAGTCTGGTCAAAAGGGCGAGGCTACCGGGCCCCTGACTGGAGCCAGAGTTCTCGTCAGGGTGCTCATGGGGCTTTCCCTGGTCACCACCTCAGGGCCGGGAAGTGCAGAGCAGCCCTCCCTGTCCGGGCAAGGTGTCTGGCGGCGGGGAACTGAGAGATGGGGTCTCTGAGGTCGAGCTGCTGCCGTTGGCACTGGGTCTGGGCACGGCCGGGCAGGAACACGCGGGCAGCACCCAGCCTGAGGCCCTTCATTGCGGTCTGCCTGGCACAGGTGTCTCCTGAGCCCCCACCCGTTCTGATGGGTGTGCTGTGTGCCACAGCACAGAGACCCCCGCGTGGTGAGTCGGGGCAGGACGACTTGGGGGACCCCCGTCTCGCACACAGGACCTGGGGGCAGAGGAGGCCTGGTGCCCTGAGCCGGAAGACAAGGCTCTGCCCTGCTTGGCCCCCTCGCCCTCGGCAGCTGTCCCCACCTCACCTCTCCGAGAGTGACTTCCTCCCAGCAGTAACCCGTCCTTGTCTTGCAGGGATATCCCGATGCCCCTGGTCACCTCGGGCGTGGAGCACGGGAACCTGAGGGAGCTGGCTTTCGCGCGGATGAAGGACCTCGGCATTCAGGTAGGACCCCCAACCCTGACGCCTGGGAAAGCGGGAAGGGAGCACAGGGCTGCTGCGGCCCTGGTCCTCCCGCACCATGTCCAGCCCTGCGGGGGTGCTTTCCCCCACCCCCCCGCACCCTCCAGGTCCCCTGCTTGGCTTTCAGCCATGCGCTCGACTCTGGGGTGCGAAGGTGCCGGGGATCAAACCAGGGTCAGCAGCGCAACTCCCGTGTTAGCCCTCTGGCTCCTCAACTCTTTAAAAAAAAAAAATATTTAGGGCCAGAGATGTGATACAGCAGGTGTCATACACTTGCACATGGCCCACCACGGTTTAATTCCCGGCACCACTTAGGGTCCCCCGAGCACTGCCGGGAGTGATCGCTGAGCACAGAGCAGAGAGTCGGCCCCGAGCACGGCCAGGTGTGGCCCAGAAACCAAAACTAAAGCTTTGTTATTGGGGTGTAGGTGAGCGGCCCTGGTGCTGACTTGCAGGGCCCTTGCCCCCGCCCCATGCTGTCTGAGATAACCCCTCTGCACCGCCCCTGCCCGCCCCTCACCTTCCCCCCCATATCTTGATGGCGCTGGTCGCTCGATTTTTTTGTTGTCGCTTTGTCAGCATTTCATAGATCCTGAGTGTCGATGTAGGGTGTGCAGATGTTTTCTTTCAGCCAAGAGGGCGTCTTCACTTTAGCCTCCAGTTTCTTTTGTCATGCAAAAGCGTTCTCACTGGATGCAGTCCCGTTTGTTTGTTTGTTTTTGTCATCTCTGCCCTTGGAGTCTCGCACTGAGGGCACCTCTGAGGTCCCTGTCCAGAGGCTCTAGGCTGTCTCCCTGGGCGTGTCTCACATCTGGGAGAGAGGACCCCGTTTATTCATTCATCTGTTTTGCCCCCTCCCCCAGCAGGTGCTGCTCTGGGGTCCCCACTGCAGTTCTGGGCCTCCTGGGCCTCCGTTTAGCACCAGAGCCGGAGGTCACAGCGCTTCCTGGGCCCCAGTGCCGGGAACACCTGGGCCGCCAGTGGCTCTCAGCCGTGGAGTCACCCTTTGGGTTCATTTCTGCGCTGGCTTGCCGGCGGCTTATTGAAATGCAGCGGACGCTTGTGTATTGATTTGGTCGCCGGCTGCCCACTTGCATGGCTTTTAAGAGTTCTTGGGTCGTGTCTGTATGTCATCGGCTCACCTTCGTCCGTGATGGCTTAACTCCTGCTTCTCCGCCCCGCTCCTGATCGCTCCTGTGTCTAGGGTGAGACCACGGCGGCCTCCTCGCCTGTGTCTGTCTCGGGGGGACCCCCTCACCCACTCCCCTCTGAAGGGTCAGAACTGGAGAATCACGAAGCCTCCGTCAGTGCCATGCCCACAGCTCCGGCTCCCAGCCCAGCCACCAGTTCTCGGTGACCTGTTGGTTCCGGAGCCCGAGTGCAGCCTGCCACTCGCTGGGCAGCTTCTCGGTCATGGCCAGGCTTGACCCGCACATGCAGAACTCCCCTGGGGAGCTGGGCGGGTTCTGGGCCTCCGGCCTCCCTGGGCTGGAGTCGGGGGGGGGCTCGGGAGGTGGGTCTTATCTGGCCTCTGCTCTCGCACCCCCGACCCCTGAAAGACAGAAGCAGCAAGTCTCCATGCCAAGTTTGCTTTTGTGCCAGTCGTGATCAGGTGGAGCTGGGCCCGGATCCTTGATCTTTTACGGAACTGAATCAGGAGCTGTTGTCTTTCTAATTGGATTTGCGCAGATTCCTGGCGTCACATGACCTAGGATGATCTATCCTCGGGTGGAAAATGTTAGCAACTTAATAATAGTTTCTGCAGGGAAAGGCAGGGAAGGGCGTCAGGCAGGCTGTATCACCGGATGCCACCGTAGGCCGAGGTCAGCTGGGAACCTGTCACCTGCATTGTGGGCCTCCTGGATCCTCCGGCCATACCCTATCCAGGGAGACCCCCAAGGTTCCAGTCAGACTCAGTCAGTGGCCCCTGGTCCTGTTCCCTCATTTCTCCCCCCCCACACCTTCTTTCCTCCTTTCGCCCTTTCGCCCGCACGATCTCTGCAATAGCAGCCGTCTCTGCAGTCTTGATTTTGACATTTATAAATTGATCGAAATAACAGCTACTAAAACACAGTAACTCTCCCAGAAAGGCAAGTGTGTGGGATTGGCGGGGGGCGGGGGCAGGAGCGGTGCTTCTCGTCTCCTGCAGGCCTGACCCTGAGCTGACTGCAGGCCGGGGGCCACTCGCGCCCCTGGACGCTGCTCTGGTTTAAGTTCTCGCCCCCTGGTGTGATTTTGTGCGTTCGCCTCCCTCGGATTCTCCTCTCTTGACCGCATTTCCCTTCTGCTTTCTCCCATCAGGTTGGTTAAAGCTGGCTGTGTTTAGTAATTCCGGTTCTTTAATCTGGAGGTGATTATACCAGAACTGGGCTCTCACTCCTCCCTCTCGTTTGCTTCCGGCAGTGTCGAGACGTGAGAACCCGAGAGGTGGGGATCCAAGAAATCCACCACAAGGTCCGCCCGTACCAGGTGAGTGGCCGTATTCTCAGTAGCAGTGGGGCCCTCCTCCTTGGCCAAGCGCAGCTCAGCCCTAAAACCAGAGGCCAACAAAGCAACCAAGAGCAAAGCGGGGTTGAGGCTCAGAGCCGGATGTGAAGCCAGAAACGTGGGAGTGACGCGTGGCCGGCTGCCCCGTGGCCAGGCCAGGAGAGCCACAAGACTGAGCCTCATTTCAGCTCAGCTGGGTCCAGGGTAACCTAGCCTGGGGTTGGTCACGTTCTGGAACCTTCACTGTCCAGTGTGCTGTTGGCCATCAACTGCTGAGCCCCTCAGTGTGGCCTCACTGAGGCCGAGCAATGTCCACCGAGTTCACCTGAATGTGCCCCACAGGGCGCCCCCCACTCAGAGCTGGCTGGACCTGGCCACCTCTGTGCTGGTCTTTCTCTCTGTATGGACGGTCTGCCTCCGGGCCTGTTCCCGGTGGGGTTTGTTTCTCCGTGGCACCCCCAGAATGCACCCCCTGGTGTCTGCGTTGGCATGTCTGTTCTCCAAGCCCAGGGTTTGAGAGTTTTTATGTTTGGGGCCTTTCGAGAAAAGCAGAGAGACCACGCAGAGGTCATTGGTTTGCCCAGTGAGCCACCAGGGATGCCGCGAACATCCCATCGAGGACGAAGGTGCTGGTTCAGCTGTTCCCCTGGGGGTTCAGGCCGTCCCCTTCCAGCCAGGCCTGGGGTGCATGTTGTTACCTTCTGTTGTGTCTCTGCGGGGCCCATGGGCACCTGCGTCGGGAATCAACATCAGAAGCCTGGAGCCTGCCACAGGTGTCCCCCCACCCCCACCTCCCCAGCCCTCTGCAGTGGTGGATCTGTCTCGAGCTCACTCTGCGAGATGCAGTGTCCCTCGGTCCAGGGGTGCTGCCCTCTCCAGAGCCACCAGGGCAGGGGTGACCAGTCACACAAAAGCAGGTGTCAGTGCGTAAGGTGAGGGCCGCAGGGGGCGTGCTGGGCAGTCTGGGGGCCTGGTGGTGCCCCCTGAGAGCGATGCCTGTGGTGTGATCTTAAACTGGTTTCAGTATGGGCACCTGAAGGCAGGCCCAGGCCAGATTCTGGATGCCGTGCAGGTTAATCCTAGTAACTGTCAATGAAATTATAAACTTGCTTTTCCTTTCCCCGGTCCACGAAGGGGGCGAAGTTCCTACCCCATCCGAGACTAAACAGAAATCAGAATGCATGGTACACTCAGAGAATACATTTTGGGGCTGGAGCGATAGCACAGTGGGGAGGGCACCTGCCTTGCACACATGTGACCTGGGTTCGATCCCTGGCACCCCGTTAGGGTCCCCTGCACCTGCCAAGAGTGATCCCTGAGCACAAGAGTCGGGAGTCAGCCTCGAGCATTGCCAGGCGTGGCACAGGAGGGGGGGTGGGCTGTGCTGACCCGTCCCGTGGCAGGTGGAGCTGGTGCGGCGGGACTACGTGGCGAGCGGCGGCTGGGAGACCTTCCTGTCCTACGAGGACCCCGAGCAGGACATCCTCATCGGGCTGCTGCGGCTGCGGCGCTGCTCTGAGGAGACCTTCCGCTACGAGCTGATGGGCGGTGTGTCCATCGTCCGCGAGCTGCACGTGTACGGCAGCGTGGTGCCCGTCAGCAGCCGCGACCCCACCAAGTTCCAGCACCAGGTGCGTGCTCGCTGCTGCAGCCGGGGGCTCGGGCGCTCTCCGGGCAGTGCTCAGGGAAGCAGGCGGGGCCGGGGGCCAGCGTGGGGGTCTGTGCGCCCGCGTGGCGGAACTGAAAGATGGTCCAGTGAGGGGGAGACTCGGGCGGGGGCTGCGGGTGGCCTGGGCTGGGGGGGAGACGGGGGAGGGGCCCCTGTTAGGAGATGGAAGTTTCCTTTCTCCAGATCACGCCTTCTGGGGCTGAGCTGGGGAGGGAGGGGGACACTGGGGTCCAGATGGTGGAGTCCAGCTGTGTCCCACAAAGATGGTGTTTCAAATTGGGGGCCTCCTGGTAGTTCCTGGACCCCTGCCGTGGGCCTGAGCGTCTGTCCTGGCCCCGGCTCTGCGGTGCTAAGGCCATCGGGGGCCATTCAGGCCGCACCGGCAGTACAGAAGGGAGTCCCGGGCTGGACTCGAGCAGTCACAGTCCTCAGTGGCCTGGGGGGCTGCCCCAGCTGCCCGTCTGAGCCCTCAGCTGTCCCTCCCTGCGCCCGCAGGGCTTTGGCATGCTGCTGATGGAGGAGGCCGAGCGCATCGCCCGGGAGGAGCACGGCTCGGGGAAGATGGCCGTGATCTCAGGTAAGGGGGCGCGGGTAACCCCGGCCACCGCACTGGCTGTTCTCTACGAGAGCTGGTGCTGCGGCTGCGGGCGGAGCTTTCCAACCACGGCCCGGCGGTGGCCCGGGAGACTCGGACCCTGGGCACAGGGTCACCCTGGCCTGGCCCGAGTCCTCCCTTCTGTGCTGGCCATCACGAGGTCTCGGGGACGTGGCCGGTACAGAGGGACGGATGGACAGTGGGACAGATGGGCAGGCCATGGACAGACAGATGGACAATGGGGCAGACAGGTGGACGATGGGAAAGGTCAATAGGCCGTAGCCAGTTGATCCACCCAACCATTGCTGTGCCCTGGGCGATGCGGATCACAGCCGCCCGCCCGGCACATCCTCAGCCTGGTTGCCGGCTTCTCCTTACCCCTGCTCTGTGTGCGCTGCTCTGTGGGCCCACTGAGGCAGGGGCTGCCCAGGCGTGCTGCTGGTGGCTGGAGAGGCCTGGCAGAGCCTGGCAGGGGCTGGCAACCCAGAACTGGATCTCTTGTCCCTCTGCGGGGGCCAGCTGAAGGGCTCGGAAATTACAGTATCTTCTCCGGCGTTTCAGTCCAGAGCTGCTCTCACGTCGCTGGGCTGGGCTGGGCTGGGCTGATGGCTTCTGACGGACCCCGAGGTCGGGGTGGGGCCCATGGCCCTGGGCAGGGAGAGGAGCCCCGATCCCCGCGTCTACCGGACACCCCACCTCCCCGCGGTTCCTGAGCCTCGGGCCTTCCGGGACCAGCACCCCTGCCCTGAGTGCCCGCGTGCCACGCGCCGCGGCTGCTGTCCGGGACTATGGTCACCCGTGTCCACTCCCAGGCCCTTGCTCTGAGTGGCCCTGCGGAGCGTCTCCTGCTGTTCACCCCCGGGCAGCAGCTTCCTTTTGGGTCTCTTGTGGAGGTGCATGTCATGGGCAGTGCCGGGGTTCCTGCCAGCAGTGCTGGTGACCCGGTGGTGCCAGGTGTGGGGCCAGGCCCGGGCCTCCGCTGAGCCCGTCCCCCGTGTGTGGTTCTTACGCTGAGGGGTCCTCGGGGCACAGACCGGCCTTCCTTGGCTGTCCTGCTGTGGACAGGTATTCACTGCGTTGGGCCAAGGGCTCCACCTGTCTCTGTGCTCAGGGTCACTCCTGGTACTCAGGACCCTGTGGGGCAGGGAACCTAGCACGCGGGGCTATCCAGCTGGCTTGGGTGTCCCCGGGAAAGGGAGAGGGGAGCTTTTCCCAGCAGTGGCACATGAGTCTGCCCCTGCCGCGTCCCCTCCTTCTTCTCAACCTTACCCTGCTCTCGGCCTGCCCCGGCTCCAAGCCAGAGGCCTCTGTGTAAGTTGGTCGTCACGCCGGCTGTTCTGGGTGCTCAAGAATAGGAAGTCACTCGGGTCCCTGTGTCCTGGGTGTCGTGATGGCAGAAGCTCGTGTTTGTAAGGAGCTGCTTTGAGTGTTGCTCAGCCCCACTACGAGCCCTCACCTCAGACTTTGGTTCCACTCCCAGATCGTGTTAGCAGGTGCCCAGAGGCTCTGACTCAGTTTCCCCGGCCCCAGGCTTGGTTCTTCCCCACGGAAGCCCGAGCTGCTTCTCTCTTACCCGGGCCGCCCTGTTCCAGGCTCGGCTCGACTCAGAATTAACGTGTCAGAGTAAGAAAACGTCCTTTTTCCGCATAGAGAAAAGCGTTTTTTCTCTCCATGTAAATCGGTGGTATTAGAACAAACTGTTTACAAAACAATGTGTAGGCGGGAAATAACAGTTCACTGCTGCTGAATTTCCAAGCGATTAATTAGTCCTTATTAAGTCCAGGGGCTTTGGTATCGTTTCCAACTTACTCCCGCCGCTCCCCCACAGGGATCTGTGTGAGGTTAACAGACCTGGTTTACTTGGTGCCCCTGATGTTCACCCACCTAGATCATTAGCATTCTGCCTTCGAAAAGGCTCCCCGGAAGCACTTTCTGTCTTCCCTCTGCGGGGGACATGCACGCCGTCACCCTTTGGCTCCCGAGCACACAGTTCCGAATGCCATCACCAACGGTCACCATGGAAACCAGAGGTCCCCGTGTCCCCCCTGCCCGCACCATTTCCAAAGGGCACTCGAAGCTGTCGATGGCCACCTCGCGCGCGCACACCTGCCCCCTCTCGCACCTTTGGCAGCTCGGTCGGCGCCGCCAGCACAGGGTTCGCGTGCCAGGCTAATTGCTATGCGCGGCCAACCCCCTCCCCCGCAGCCGCGGCCTCCGTCATCAGCGTCTTCTATCTGTGCGCGCTGGAGTGGAAAATTAATCTGGCCATTGGCCAAGAACCACGCAAGGCCGGACCCACACGAGGCAGAGGAGAGATGAGGGGAATGTGTGAGCAGCGGGGGACGGACGTGGCTGTCCTCAGCCCTGTGGTCGGGGGAAGGGACGGAGGCGGCACACGGCCCCGCACCCAGCAGCCTCCTCTGTTTCAGGCGGGCTGCTTGTGTTCTCCACAGCGTGGTCTAGGCGGCAGCAAGGGAAACGGGGAGTCAGATCTGTCCCCCCAGGACTCGGGGTCCCCCGGGCTGCCCGGCTCAGCTCCTCGCTCTGCAGGGGGACTGGGGGCGCCCGTGCCCACTGTGCGGGGAGGGCTGCCCCGACTCTGCCCTTGGAGCCAGTGACCCCTAGCAGCTGCCCGCCGCCCGCCTGCAGCCCTGGATGCCTCTGGCCCCCTGTTTGGGTTCTGACGAGGATCGATGGGTTTCTTTGTCAGTGCTGGTCCAACCAGCTATTGTGCAGCTTTTCTGCAGGGACGCTCTCCACGGCAGCGTGGTCGTGAGTCACCCAAGCGCTGAGGTTTGGCTGATGCTCCCTGAGCTAGTGGCGGCCAGTCCTGGCGTGGGCCCACCCTCACTGGCCACTGCGAGCGAGGTGGTGGGGCCTTCCCTGCCACCCCTCTCCTGCCAGCTCCCCCCAGAGCTCCTGGTGGCTTCTGTGTTTTGTCGTGGTCTCAGGCTGGCCCTTGCCGTGGAGACAGGGGTCCTGGCTCCCTCTCTGCTCCAGCTGTCTCGGTGCCTTGTCAGGGCAGCCTAGCGTGGGGATGGGTGACGGAGCTTCATCGTGTCTGCCCAGGACACACGAGCTAGCTGGCCCTTTCAGAGCGCTCGGGGTAAGCCCCTGGTCCGCTGCAGCCAGAGGCTCGCCGTCCTGGTGTTGCCGAGCTGGAATCAGGCTCCTTTCAAGAGCGGATGAACAAAATTAACAAATCTGTTGGCGTTTATTAATGCCACTGTGTGGCGTTCTCAGTGCCTGATTAATTGATCCCCCACAAGTAATTTAAACAGCTTCATTTTTCACTAATTTCACTGCTTTTTTAATTAAATGATGATGAGTAATCATCTATATTATGTATCTAATCAGAAAAAATATCAAAGATTCGGGTTTGGCTTTCGGGCTGTGATGCATCCAGCCCAGTAAGAGCAGTGAGCCGGAACCTCCAGGTCCGTGACGCGATTCCTGCTCGAGACGTCAATGGGCCCCAGGGCTGGGCCAGCGCTGTCCTTGGCGTGAGCGTCCTCGCCCGGGCTCTGCGGACACCACAGGACACACTTGGCCAAGCACATGCCCCGTGCCTCTGGGACTGTGGCTGTCAGTGTGTGACTGGGACTGTGCCTATCGCTGTGTGACTGTGACTATGGCTGTGCCTGTCAGTGTGTGACTGGGACTATGCCTGTCATTGTTGCTGTGACTGTGCCTTGTCACTGTATGGCTGTGGCTGTGGCTATGCCTGTCACTGTGACTGTAATTGTGCCTGTCACTGTGTGACTGTGACTGGCTGTGCCTGTCACTGTGTGACTGGCTGTCACTGTGGCTGTGGCTGTGTTTATGACTATGTGCCTGTCACTGTGACTGTGGCTGTGACTGTGGCTGTCACTGTCACTGTCTGTGACTGTCGCTGTGCCTGTCATTGTGCCTGTCCCTGTGGCTGTGACTATGCCTGTGGCTGTGGCAGTGACTGTCACTGTGCCTGTGACTGACTGCCTGACACTGTGTCTGTCACTGCACCTGAGCTCTTTGTCCAGCTGGGATCCCTGAACTCGACTTTCCTCGCTCATGGAGACTTGATTTCCCCTACGAACGATGTTCACGTGGTTGGAATGAATCAAACTTCTTTCTTTAGGGCGTAGCCAGTAGGGGAGTCTGAGAACTGGGAAGTGGTGAATTGCGTCACCGCTGCCATGAGCCCAGCCCAGCCAGGTCAGTGCGGTTGTCCCCATCTGTAAGCGGGCCCATTCCCAGTGCATTTCCTCTCGGGTCAGGTGGCTGGGCAATGTTGTAGGCGGTCATGCTCCTCTTCACCCTGTCCGGGATTCTGCAGGTGTCTTCTGTTCGTTTCTGCTCCTGCCGCGTGAGTGGTTTCTGTGTGAGAGCGTTATCGGGCGTTGTGCCTTGAGGCGCTTTGGCGTGTGTCTCTCTGAAGCCTGCGCTGGGGTGCAGGCCGCACGCTGCAGAGCACGAGCGTGTGTCCAGCTGTAGTTCTGTAAAGTGGTTTTCTAACGTGCCGGCAGGCCGCACTCCTGCGTGGGGGGGATGGGCGGGAGGCTGCGGCTGCCATTGGAGTGTGAAGAGCGTGGACGGATACTGTGTGGCTTTCACATGTCCCTGATAACGGCACTGCTGAGCACTTGTTCAGGTTCACGGCTGCTCAGCTGGCCTCTTGGCTGGAGTTGGCGTGTGTGGTAAAATCCTCACGGTGTTGTCACTGTTGCCGACAGTCCATAGTCGCCATCCCTGGGCACAGTCACCCAGTACGTGCGCCTCAGTCCTTTGAGGGGCGTTTTTGGCCTGGCAGGAGGTGGGGGTGGAGTTCTTTATTTTTACGATTAGCAGGATTCTCTGTTCATGGACATCCGGGTAGCTTGTACACTTTCCTTTGTACCAGAAGAATTTTAGTGATAACCTGCAGATAACAAGTCACTGCTGCTCTGATAGTATGAAATGCCCTTACTGTTGCTTCCTTCTGTGTTGATGTTTGGGCCACCCACCTGGAGATGCCCAGGGGTCACTCCTTGCAGAGCTTGGGGGACCATCTGGGGTGCCAGGGATTGAAACTCAGGTTGACTACGTGCCAGGCAAGTGCATTACCTGCTGAGCTTTGTTTTTTGTCCGCTAACACCCCCCCGCCCCCCGTGCCCCCGTCCTTTCAGTGGCCTTAGTGTTCACCCTTGTCATCAGCCACTGCTGCTTGTCCCTGTACAGAGCCAAGAGCTGAGATCTGGGCTGTGTGAAAATGGGAGCCCTCTGGTCACTTGCAACCAGGCCCATCGACTGTCAGCCAGTCATTTAATCTTTTACCACAGAATTACCTTGCGGCCAGTTGCATATACAATGGAAATGCCTACTGTTAAAAAGATAGAGTGGAACAACTAGGACCAAACATTCCTCAAATTCTGTTCAAAAGCAGCAGAATAAACATTCTTTTTCAAGTGCACAGGCAACATTCTAGCAATAGATCCTGTATTTGGCCACAAATAAACTCAAGATCAAAATCCTGTGAGGCACCTTTTCCTACCCGTGTGGGATAAAATAAGAAATCCAGAGACTTTGCCACAGCCCAGTGATTCTACCGGGGGCTACCAATAACCACCGGGCCGGAAGAGAAGTTTAAGAAATAGGACGAATGAAAACAAATACAACACACCAAAACGGGGCTGGGAATGGAAGTGGAGCAGGAAGTTTAAAGCAGGTGCCCGCCTCAAAATCGAGAATGGAAGAAAATCTCCAAACAGCTTTACAGCTTAAGGACATAGTAAAAAGACAGAACAGAGCCAAGAGCTAATAGGAGAAACAAAGGTAGGGTGGAAATAAGTAAAATAGAGACACAAATCAGAAACAAAGGAGCTGTTACAGCTTATACCACAGAAACACAAAAGGGTTAGTAGACTTGTCAATGATTATACATCAATATGTTGAAAAGTAAATAAATTCCTAGACAAGTATAAGCTGAATCAGCAAAAAATCTGGACACCACCAGTTACTGATAAGGAGGTGAAATCAGAACCAAAAACCAAAAAAAAATCTCCTAACAGACAAGTCTAGGACCAAATAATCTCACAGGTGAATTTTACGGGTGTATTTTGAAAAGAAGTATTACTATTGATTCTTAAAGTCTTCCCCAAAATAGAAGAGGGAGGAACACTTACAAACTCATTGTCCGAGGCCAGCCTTCCCCAGCATCCAGCCCAGACAGGAAGGCTGTCAGGAAGCAGCATCTGCAGGCCGAAACCCTGACCAGAGGAACAGCGAACGGACTCGGGTACACTAGGAGGGAGACCGAGAAGGGGCAGAGCTGCCTCTCCAGGGACAATGGGAGGCGTCGGCATCTGCTCCGCCATCAGCACAGTCATCAGATCATCCCGAAGGAGCGTTTGACACAAGGCAGCATTCACTCATGATTAAAAGGCTGGCTCTGGGGGGGGCACAGCTGCGGTCGTAATGGTGAGAAGCTGGAAGCTTTGCCTCCGTTACCAGAAACACGATGGCTGGCTTCCACTCTCACCAGTTTTATTAGCATAGTCTTGGGGGTTCTAGCCGGATCAACTAATCAAGAAAAAGAAAGGGGGGGGGGGCAGAGCAGCCAGCTCAGGTTCAGCGTCCAAGCCTTCCAGAAGTGATCCCTGAGGGCAGAATCCCCCACAAAGGAGGGGTGGAGGGAGAGAGAGAGAAAGGAAATGTTTTTAACTCAAAGGGAAGTTGTTGCAATCTGCAGAAGACTTCAGGAAAACTGTTAAAACAAATTCAGTAAAGTTGCAGGATATAAAATAGGCTCCAGAAATGACTAAAGAAAGGAAAAATCATCTAATTCAAAATCGCATCGTAAAGAATAAAATCTCGGGTAGATGGAGCCGGAAGGACCGAGAGACCATTCACAGGAAACCGTCAGGCCCTGTGAAGGCCCGGCACGCGCAGAGCCGCCACTCGGGGATCTGGGGATTGGACTGAGCACACCGGGACCACCCTCGGCACAGATTCTGCACTGCCCAGGAGAGGACAGGGTCTGGGAGGGCCACTCCCTCGCTTGGTCCCCAGAGCTGTCGGAACAGAATCCGCGGGACTAGCCTACAAACCACACAGGGACCAGACACAAACATTGATTCACTTCAAACCCAGAGCGGGCGGTGGGAACCCCACCCTGTAGGGCGCTGGGGTAGCTCGTGTGTTGCAGGGCAAAGCGTGAAAGCGGCTGTTACTTTTACATCGCGAATATTAATTGACTGAAGGCTTGAAAGCATAAAATTCCTTAACAGTGATTCAAAAAAAAAAGTATGCCCAAAGGCAAAGGCAATGAAAGAATTAAAACTGTGGGACTTAAAAGCTTCTGTGTAGCCAAGAAAACCATTCACAGCACGAAAAGGTCACCCTTCAGACGGGAAACAAGATTCATGCCTGTCCTGCTGATGGGGACAGGGTGACTCCCACTAGGAAGGGGCCAGGGGGGCAGCAGAGGCCGCAGCTGGTGCAGGCATGGATTCAGCTTCCGTCCGCAGCACCGGGGGCTGGGGAGGGGGCAGCCTCAGCACTGAGCTATATCTCCAGGAGTTGCCCCCCGGGCACCCCTAGAGCCCCCCACATCCCCATGGCCCCCTGCCCAAATGGGCAGAGAATCTGAGTGTTTTCCTAAGAAGACAAAGGTTCACGCAGAGGCACTCGGCACCCCTGACCATCGGGAAGTGCAAGCCAAGGGCCCAGTGAGGGTGGCTCACGCTTGGTGGGTGACAGTTCCCAGGAAATATCAAGTGTGGGGGAAGGTGTGAGGAGGGCCCGTGCAGGGCGGGGGCAGCTGTGGTGGGACACAGCACCCCGAGGCCTCCTCGCACACAGAGCCTGCAGCCAGCAGCTTCCCCCCTGGGTGTCTGCTCCAGGGAAGCGCAGCCTGAGCCCGTGCGGGTGCTGGGCTATTCCCAGGGAGGGCCCTGTTCCCCTGTTCCCGCTGTCACCCGCTCTACTGTTCCCTGGCCCCGCGCGATCCTTACCAGAGGCTGACACCAATGTGCCTTCAATACCCGCAAGCACGTGCCGGGTGCAGACTGTGCTCTCAGGATGCCCGAGTTTGTCCCTGGCACCCCATGGTCCTCGGCGCACAGCCAGGAGTTCTCCCCGAGCGGGGAGCTGGGAGTCGCCCCCCAGCAAAACCCACCAACGGGGCTGGAGTGCCAGGACAGCAAGGTGGGGCTCTTGCCTGGCACGTGGCCCACCTGAGCCCGGTCCCCGACGGCCCGTGTGGTCCCCTAAGCCCCACCAGGAGTGATCCCCGAGCACAGAGCCAGGAGTCAGCCCTGAGCACCATGTGGTATATTCCCCACCGCCACCACCAGAAAAACAGCCCAAACCCCACAAATTATAACAGTAGAAAACTGGCCTGAGATCCTGCTGCTCTTCCTGCTCATCCGTTTTGTTGGTGTCGCCAGCACCAGCTAAAGCGACACCAAGGTGGAGGAGTTCTGGGACGCTGGTTCCACGTGGGTGGGAAGGACGCCAGCAGCCACGTCCCCCTGTCCAGGTCCGCGACGCCTGGGGACTGGGGTGTCTGGGGAATGAAATTCAACCCTGCAGCCACCCCCGAGGTGTCACCATTCATGGGGCCAATGTGTCGCCCCACCTCACAGCCACCCCCGTGGTTTCATGTGGCTCAAACATGGAGCGTTGAAATGTCGCCGGCCTGAACCACAGCTCTCTCCGGCCAGGGCTGGGCTCCGGGACTGGGTGGAGCGGGAGTGGGCGTGGGTGACTTCCAAGAACCCCGAGTCACACTCAGTCTCTTGTGTTTACTCTTTCTAGGGGTCGGCACCAGGAACTACTACAGGAAATTGGGCTACCGGCTGCAGGGCCCCTACATGGTGAAGACCCTCAAGTGATGGCCCCGGGGCCACCCACGCCGGGTCCTGAGCGAGCCCCACGCCTCCCAGCACCCCAACCCGGAGCTGCTCCTCGTCCTAGAAACCACTCGGCGGGCCTGGCGGGTGTCTGGGGGCCTCCTGGACAAGGGGTCAGCTGGGGCGGACGCTGCAGTTGACAGAACTAGCCTTGGCACAGTTTCCGCTGAGAAGGCCTGGAGCAGGGCGGGTGGGGGCGAGCTGGCCCGAGCCCTCCGCGCGGCCCCCCGCCCCACCAGCTCTCCAGCCCCGGGGGGCGGGGGGAACCAGCGTTGCAGACCCCAACCGTTTCATTCCACAGCGAGGTTGGGAGTCACGGCGTCTCGAAGAGGCATCGAGGGGTCGGGGCCTCGCATCCGCCCCGGCCACCGCCCGGAAGTTTCCGCACTGGGTTCTGTGCTTCGGCCACTGTAGAATGTGGGGGTGGGGTGCACCCCAAGTCAGGACTCGCTGCTGCAGACGCTGCCCCGGCCTCTGGCCTCTCTAAGGCGGTTTTCAGTTGGTCTCAGCAGAGGGAGAAATTCAGCTCGTGTGAGAGAGCAGAGGACGGGAGAGCTCAGGAGGTGGGATGGGGGTGGGGGACGTCGTTTCCCAGGTGCCTCGCGGTGACCTGGACCCCCACTCCTGGCCTTCCCAGAGCTGGGTGAGAGGGAACTGATCCCAGCTTCATTAAATGGCATTGATGGCGCAGAGGTTTGAACAATAAAGCCTCCACCTCACCCAGGGTTTCTCTCCCAGTGAGTTCTCTGACATTTGCCGGGGGCACAGCCCCCCGCCACGCTGCGCCGCGCACTGCCTCTCCCATGGCTGCCCCCCGCTGCCGTTCCATCAGCACCGAGCAAATGGTCGTGGCCTGCCGCCGCCTCTGTGTGGGTCAGGGCCTGTCTGCGTCCCAGTCCCGCTTCTCTGAAGAAAAATGATGCCATTAAACTCATCAAGCACCCCGGGCCCCGGGGCTGTGGCTGCAGCTGTCCTGATTACCAAAACGCTCCCAGAGGACCAGCAGAACCGACACACCAGGCCCTTCAGGTCCTACACATGTTCCCACGCCAGGCGTGTGGAGCAGAGCACAGACCTGAGTCCACTGCCCAGAGGTCACCCCGCAGGGCCCAGCTGCTGCCGCTGCCTTTGGCCTGGCCTGGCACTGAGGACCCCAGACAAGCACAGGAATCTCCTCCGCCCCTCCTGCACCTGAGGTCACTAGGACCCTCGACGGTTGTGGCATGGGGGGTGGGGGGGTCCCCCCTGCTTTGGGAGCAGCTCTGAGCACTGCCAGCTCTTGCTGCGGACGGGCAAGGAGGGGTCTGCTAAAGGCAGGATGTGATGGGGTCACCTCTCCCAGCCCCCCCCCCCCCCGGCCCCAGCTGCAGCCGCCGAAACACTTGTTCTGGTGGCCCCGGGGAAGCCCTGCACGCCCCCTCCTGTGAGCTGGCGCCCACGCTGGGGTCCCACCAGCCTCCGTTTCTGTATATCTGAGCTGGAGTGCCCGGTGCCCTGGCGTCCCTCTGGAGAAAGCCCCGCACGGTCAGGGCCATGGAGCGCCCCAGGACCCAGCCCCTGTTCAGCTATCTGTGCTGCATAGTCCGCGGGCCCAGAGCCACTGGCCAGGCTGGCCAGAAATGACCCGTGATCTCTGAGCGCCGCCCGAGGGGCACAGAGCAGTTCAGTAGGCTAGGCCTGGGCTCACTGCCCGCGTCCACAGGGTGCCCAGGCACTACTGGGTGTGGCCCCAACCAAAATAGGTAAACAGGCTGCTATTCATGACCGACAGTTGTGGGGGGCTTCCTGGGAAGTTCAGAGTGGGGGAGGGCTCTCCCCCTGGGAAAGTGACGGACAGGGGACAAGGTCCAGGGGGGCTGGAGATGTCCTGCTTTGCTGGCCACCCTCAGGCCCTGCCCGCACACCCCGACAGCCCAGCCTTGGAGGACGGGCCCTGCCGCACCGTCATGCGTCCACTCTGCAGCTGAGCTGCGTGAGTCAGCCCCGTCCTCTCTGCCTGGGGGAGATGGCTGGGATGAGTCATGGAGAAGCAGCGAGAAGGAGTCACTGAGTCACACGCTGCCGCCTTCCCGGACGTATGGTCCCGCGTGCCGCTCCCAGGCACAATTAAGAATCCATTTCTGTGCTCCTTACCCCCCCACCACCATTATTCACCTGGGACTGGCCTCCTTGGCTACTTGCCCGCCCGCCTGGGAAGGAGAGACAATCAGATGAAGGCCCTCACTGTTTCTAAGCGATAAGACAAGTTCCTGCCCCCGACAGAGACGCTAAAAAGCTTTCCTGTCTGTGTGAAATGGTTTCAGAACGATTTCCAGCGGCTTTGCAGGGAGGGAAGGGCAACAGGCCTTTGAAACGGATTAACGTCCCACCACAGCCCAACTGGCTCCAAGATCAGCAGGCAAGAAAAAAAAGAACCTAGATACATTTTCCCCCACATTCAACCGAGAAAGACATAAAGCAAGAAAGTAGCAAAACTCCTGCAAAGATTAGGGAGCACCAAGGAGAGATCCCGGGCTGGAGTGTGCGTTAGACCAGAGTTAGATCCTCAGTTAGATCCCTGGCTAGATCCTGCTTAGATCCCGCACCACAGGGTCCTCTGGGCCTGGCCAGGTGTGGCCTTGCTGGCCCCAGACACTGCAGAGTGCCCCCAGGAGGAAGGTAATTGAGAAGAAATTCTAAATCCTTGGCACCTGTGACAATTTGGGTTTGGCTCTGACACCAAAAGGCACAAACCCTGAAAGACGGTGTAAGGTGGAATCTATTAAACTCTCCATGTTAGTAACGGCTCTACATTAAACAGGCATATCGAACAGGATATCCAGGCTTATCTTTAACCTAGCTGAGACAATCACTGGCATAAATTCTGGGAAGGCATGTAAAAGCAGAATGAGCAACAGTCCAATCCCCGGCATTCCATAGGGTCCCCTGAGCACCACCAGGAGTAATTCCTGAGTGCAGAGCCAGGAGTAAGCCCTGAGCATCGTCAGGTGTAACCCAAAAAAGCCAAAAAAAGAAGATACACAGATAAGCACATGCAAAGGTAACATCTCAGACACAGCAACAGCAGAGCAGGCAAGGGGACCTGCCTGCGTGTGGCTGATCCAGGTTCGATCCCCAAGCCCCACCAGTAGTGATCTGAGCACTGAGCCAGGGGTAAGTCCTGAGCACTGCCAGTGTGGCACAAAAGCAAAAGAAAAAGTTGGGTTTTTTCTTTCTTTTTTTCCTTTTTTTTTTTTTTGGTCACACCCAGCAATGCACAGGGGTTATTCCTGGCTCATGCACTCAGGAATTACTCCTGGCAGTGCTTGGGGGACCATATGGGATGCTGGGAATCGAACCCGGGCCAGCTGTGTGCAAGGCAAATGCCCTACTCACTGTGCTGTTGATTCAGCCCTTGGGATTTTTTCTTGTTAAAGAGAGCTTCTCACATCATTTGGGAATTGCACAGTGAAAGGAGATGCTTGTGGAAGCCCGTATTTGGGAACTGTTGCACTGGTGTGGCCCTGGGAACACTCTCAGTGGGGGCGGGGGCAGCCCCGGGACTGTTCTCATCTGTGGGGGGCAGGGGGAGGGTGAGTAACAGCATCTGTGGGAGGCGATTTCATTGTTTCTTATGAATCTAAATGCAGCGCCTTCCTTGTGGTCCAGCAATAATGCTCCTTGGCGTTTACCCAGAGGAGTCTGTGGTGTCCCCATGAAAGGCTAATCAGATGTCCAGCTGCTGTACTCAGCACTGCCTAAGAGTGACCAGAGTGTCCTTTAAAGTGGATGAAGAGATACACAATCCTTCTGGAACATGGAGACAACTGGAATATTACTCGGCCCTGAACAAAACCCAAGAAGAGGCCGTTTGAAGGCATGTTGCCAGCAGTGCGGCTCTGGAATGGCAGCGCAGACAGCACCTCTGGGAAGGGGCAGAGTGGGTGGCAGGAGATAGATAGGCAGGTGGCTGCCAGGGTCAGGGAGGGTTGCAGTGTAGGAGGAGGACTGAGGCTTCTGGGAACAGCTGTGGAACTGACTCATGACATGGTCCATGGCTATCACCTCCTGCCAAAACCCATGGAATGCGCCAGAATGAACCCAGGGGCAGCTGCAGACTGTGGAGGCTAGTAATGTGTCTTGTACGCTCCCTGGTGTAGCCCTGAAAATGGAAGGCTGGCGTGGGGCGTGCAGGAACGTGAACCCTCTGCTCAATTTTGTCGTGACCCAAAATCACTCACAAAATAAAGTCTCTGGGGAAAATTATAAGGGGAAGATTAAGAATACGTGGGGCAAAAGGCATAGTACAGTGGGTAAGGAACGTGGCCTTACACGTGGCTAACCCAGGTTTGATCCCTGGGACTGCATAGAGTGTAGCCCTGCAAGGAGTGAGTCCTGAGCACAGAGCCAGGAGTCAGCCCTGAGCACCTCCAGGCCTGGCCCCAAAGCCGAAGATAAACAGACTGTCAGGCTCCTGTTAACTAATCGCTGCTCTGCGGAGCCGGGCTGCCGGGCCCTGGCTTGGCTCCGACTGGGAATGTGCCTCCGAATTCTTAAAACAAACCAGCCATGAGTGACAACAGTGATTTTGCTTGAAAAATTGTTTTTCTCCTTGAGTTTTTCTTTTTCTTCCTCACGCAGAGTCCCAGGAGAGGGGGAGTTATTGCCAATTCTTTGGTTGAATTAACAAGTGTATTGGCCAGGCTCTGAACAGCATTTGGAGGCAGAGGCTGAAACGGGGAGGAATGAGATGGGACTCCACGGGAAGCTGGAGCTGAGGCGGGGGTCTCTTGGGGTCCCCCCAACCCCCCGGCCCCTCCAGGACTGAAGGGTGGGGTGGAGAGAGAGGGACAGTGGGGTGATGGGGACAGTGGGGTGATGGGGACAGAGGGGTGACAGGGACAGTTGGTGATGGGGACAGTGGGGTGACAGGGACAGAGGGGTGACAGGGACAGTCAGTGATGGAGACAGTGGGGTGACAAGACAGGGGTTGACAGGGACAGTCAGTGATGGAGACAGTGGGGTGACGGGGACAGAGGGGTGACAGGGACAGTCAGTCAGTGATGGAGAGAGTGGGGTGACAAGACGGGTTGACAGGGACAGTCAGTGATGGAGACAGTGGGGTGACGGGGACAGAGGGGTGACAGGGACAGTCAGTCAGTGATGGAGAGAGTGGGGTGACAAGACGGGTTGACAGGGACAGTCAGTGATGGAGACAGTGGGGTGACAGGGACAGAGGGGTGGCAGGGACAGTCAGTGATGGAGACAATGGGGTGACAGGGACAGAGGGGTGATAGGAACAGTGATGGGGACAGTGGGGTGATGGCGGCAGAGGGGTGACAGGAACAGTCAATGACAGGGGCAAAGGGGTGACAGGCACAGAGGCGTGGGGCCCTTGTCACTGACCCTACTGTGGTCTTGAGCACAGGGCCCGAGCTCGTCTGTCTGTACTTGCCGGCGCTCGGTCATACCGGGACGCAGCCCATGACCTGTGGAGCACCACCCCAGGCACGTGCGTGTGGGGTCGGGCGGGACCCTCCGCCAGAGCCCCCTGCAGCTGCAGCACAGGAGAAGGTATCCCCGGGCAGGCCTGGTGCTCTCGAGCATGTCGTCTGAGGACAGCCTGCTGCTGCTATGCCAGGTGCCCGGGCAGTGCCCAGCAGGGACCCCGCGGGGCAGGCATGCCCCAGTGCCCTCTGGGTGCGGGACCTCCCCCGAGCAGACGGGTTGCACGGTGCGCAGGAAACCGTCTCCACAGAGCCGAACAGTCCGACCCTGTGTGAACACAGAAACCGGCAGACTGCCCCAATTCCAACAGTGGCACCTGGGGGGTCCCAAGCAGTGCTGGGAGTCCAGGGGGGCCTCCAGGATGGGGGACCAGGGGCCACCAGCCACAGGTGAGGCGTACCTTAACCCCTTCCTCTCTCTGCCCCAGCAACTCACTGTCGGTGATTACTGTTCTGTCCTCAGCCCGCCTGATTCGTGTCCTCCAAACAAATCAGATCCACAGGGCACATGAGAAGGGGCCCAGACGGCGTGCGGGTGTGCGTTTCCTTAGGTATAAGATACTGTGTGTACGTGGGGGTGAATGTGCCCATTAATATATAATGTATGTTATATATTAATCCTGGGGGGTGTATGCGACTATAACTGCTATCTATATTAATCCTATGTATAACTCGGGTGGGCTGGAGCGATAGCACAGCAGGTAGGGCGTTTGCCTTGCACGCAGCTGACCCAGGTTCAATCCCTCCACCCCTCTCGGAGGACCCAGCAAGCTACCGAGATTATCCCGCCCGCACGGCAGAGCCTGGCAAGCTACCCGTGGCGTATTCAATATGCCAAAAACAGTAACGACGAGTCTCACAATGGAGACGTTACTGGTGCCCGCTTGAGCAAATCGATGAGCAACGAACGGGGTGACAGTGACAGTGAGTAACTCGGGCCAGATCCCGGCTCTCAGCAGCAATGCGCCATCCCTTCCAGTTTCATGCAAACTTCCTCCAGACACCATCCAAGGTTGTCTTGGGAGGGGTCGGGGTGGGGGCTGGAGAACAGAGGAGCGGAGCAAGCATGTGGGGGTTGGGGTGCCAAGAGAGAGAGTGGATGTGCCAGCGTGCTCTCTAGAGAGCCACGTTGGTGGGAAAGATTGATTCTCACAGTAACCAACTAGAAATCATCATGAATTCAATAAAGCACATCTATCAGAAATTGAACCCGGGTCAGCTGTGTGCAAGGCAAGCACCTTCCCCGCTACACTGCCTGAGTGCTGGCAGCCACTGACCCCCAGAAAGTAAGTGGTCTTGAAATCACAGGCCCGTGTGTGTGTGTGTGTGTGTATGTGTGTGTGTGTGTGTGTGTGTGTGTGAATCACCACAATTTCACTGGTTCTCTATTTTCAGGCCTAGTAACCCTCACTTCCGCCCTCCTATTGTCTGCCATCCCCTTGAAAAGTTGAAGACAAGAAACTTGTCCGTTGTTTTCCTTCAGTTCGGTGACTGTACAACAGCATCCCAGAGGGCTGAGTGACTCAGGACTCAGGGCCCTGCCGTCTCCGCACACCAGCTAGAACAGCCCCGGGAAGCCAGACTCCATTTCCACAGCCCATTAACTCCTTAGGGTTCCGTCGCATTTCACAGGGGTTGGTTTCCCGGCCCGTTTGCTCATTTCCTCTCCTGCATGAGCTGCCTTCAGAGCTCGCTTCCCCCAAGTTTTCAGTCACCCCCTCCATGCCACGGACTGCCCCGCACCCCAAGAAGACATTCTTCGTTTCTTGCCCGCATCTGCCCTGGTCTGTCCTCCGGACTCTGGCATTTCCCTGTGTCCCTTTTCCTGGCTTACACCCCGCTGTCGCTGGAGAACATCCTCCGGTCACCTTCAAAGAAAGGTAGACCCTGAGGTTAGAATTTGAACCAACTAAGAAGGTCTGGACTCCAGCAGGAAGGGCATTTGCCTTGCACGTGGCTGACCCAAGTTCAATCCCCGGCATCCCATATGGGTCCCCTGAGCACGGCCAGGAGCGATCCCTGAGTACAGAGCCAGGAATAAGCCTTGAGCACTGGCAGGTGTGGCCCCAAACCAAATAAACAAATAAGAATTTGAATGAAGGGAACACAACTCCCAGTGCTGCTTAAAAATAATAATAATAAAATAAAATCTAACAAGAGACATGTAGAGTGCATCATAGAACAAATCTATGACTTGAAAGAAATGGGATGGGATGGATTCATTCTTTTCAAAGCAGAGCCCACGGAGGGGGAGAGGGCAGAGGTCAAGGCAGTGCCTGAAATCCGGGCCCCGCTGTGGGCACTCCCCCCATCCCAGCACCTTCAGGTATGGCCCCCAAAGAGAATAGAAGCTACAGATACTGTTGAAAGCCTGGATCAGTCCATAACCTGGTGATGAGCTGACTCGTCCCCACAATCTGACAGCCTCAACAGGTAAAACCTGCTCCTCAGGAGCGAACAGGCCCTGCCTTACCCCAAACCCTTGAGAGCGCAGTGATACTTCTGACTACTTGTGTCTTTTTTTTTGTGGGGGGCTTTTTGGGTCATACCCAGCAATGCACAGGGGTTACTCCTGGCTCTGAACTCAGGAATTGCTCCTGGTGGTGCTCAGGGGACCATATGGGATGCTGGGAATCGAACCCGGGTCAGTTGCGTGCAAGGCAAACGCCCTACCCGCTGGAGCACTCCAGCCCCTGCTTGTGTTTTTCTTGGGTTTGGGTTCGGTTTGGGGGCCACACCTGACTGTGCTCCTGGCTCTGTGCTCAGGAATCACTTCTGGTGGTGCCAGGGATCGAATCCCGGTGGGCCACGTGCAAGGGAAGTGCCCCCCGCTGGGCAGTAGGTATGGGCACATGCCCCGGCCCCCAACGTGCAGTAGTTCTGAACCCGGGGGTCCCGGACCACCTTCCCACCTGCTTCACCACCTCTGCAGCAAGAAATCCACTTCAGGGACGCAAAGCCCTAGTGGTCGGGGGGCAGCTGCCCACCAGGAGGGGCCGCCAGGCGTCCTGAGCGCAGCGTGGGAGGCCCAGCAAATAAAAACCGCCATGAAGGGAAGCTCCACAGTCAAGACAGATTCAGTTGTTCACATTTGCACAGACGAGAAACACCTGTGTCGGGTGTGGCTCTGGCGGGCTCGCAGAGGTTCTCAAGAAGGCGAGATGCCCGCACCCCAAAGAGGCGAGAACTAGCAGAGCACAAAGAACGTAGCAGGGGAAGCCCCTGGGGACACTGTGTGTGGGGGGGTGGGGGGTTGCGGTGAGAGGGGGGGTGCTCCTCATGGGTGCTCAGGGATCACTCCTGGTGGTGCTTGGAGGACCAGACTGGGTGCCAGGGATCAAATCTGGTCCCACGGCATGCCAGGCCAACGCCTTCCCCGCGATCCTATCGCTCTGGCCCCCCAGAACACTAACCAGAATCGCTGGTAAACAATACCCTGGCGTTCTGAACCGAGAGAAAGCTTTGGGAAGGGTTGTCCTGACGCTTACTGGGAAACACTGTCTAGCAGCTTAAGGGAGAAACACAGTCCTGGCTGCCCAGGCTGTGCTCCTCGGTGCCCAGCGACTTCTAGAAAGCACACAAGTCCCCATACATTGTAGCATACACACACACACACACACACACACACACACACACACACACTCACTCACTCACACATCCGTGTTCTCTTGAAGAATCCCTACATCCTGGGAGATCTCCAGGTGTTGGGACTGGTCAGCCAGGCCAGGCAGGGCTGGGTCATTACGTGGCCCCAGCTCTGGGGGCCAAAGAGCTGTACCTGGTATGAGCCTGGAAGGAAACAGCTGCTGGGTGCTCTAGAGTTTTCCATGAGACCGTTGCCTCCTTCCTAGAAAGCAGCCACCCTGTTCTCTGGGGCGCTGGTGGATACAGTCACAGTTCAGAGGGCCCAGCCCACACCCCACATGGCCTCCACACAGGCCCAGCCCTGAGCTGGCACTCTTTCTCTCTGTCTCTCCCTCCCTCTCTTCCTCTCTCTTCCTCTCCCTCTCCCTCTCTCCTTCCCTCCCTCCCTCTCTCTCCCCTCCCCCCTCCCACTCTCTCTCTCTCTCACCCTTGCCTTCTCTCTCTTTCTCTTTCTGTTCTGGAGCCACACGTGGCAGTGCTCAGGGTTAACTCCTGGCTCTGCACTCAGGGATCACTCCTGGCAGGGTTTGGGGTCCATACGGGGTGTCGGGGGTCAAACCTGGGTCAGCTGTGTGCAAGGCCAGCCCCCTGCCCCTGTCCAAGCCGCTGAGAGTATTTTGGTCCCTGGGTTATGATTCCTCGGTCCCTCTGACCTTAACACTCCCCTCCCCTCCTTCACTCCTCTCTCCCTCCCCCCTCCCCTTTCCCTCCTCCCTTCTCGGTGCTGCCCAGTGGACGGTCACGTTCACATTGCCACCCTCCCACACACAGACAACAGGAGCCACGGGGCCCACCGCGCCCACCTCCAGGCTGGGCCACGAATCCGCAGGGACCCTCTAGGGGGCTTCAAACACAGAACGAAGCCGACACTGCCACGCCTCCGTGCCCAGACCCTGGCAGGGGCGCTCAGAGGGAACGGGCACTGGCTCTAAGACCAGAGCCGCAGCGGGACCCACTGACCAGCCCGGGGGTAAGCACCGGGGGCCCGGCCCATGGGGAGACCGCTTCCCCCAGCCCAGATCCACCGGCCTGTGGAGCATGAACTCACGCTTCTGTTCCCCCAGGTCTGTGCTCAAGGGCACACAGCTGAGGACCCTCCGGCTGCTCTGATCCCGGGAGGGGACAGGCGCGTCTAGCCTGACAGCCGCAGATCCCCTGTATGTCCTGCGCTGCCAAAGCCCGTGAGCTAGGAGGGGGGACACAGGCCGAGCCAAGGAGACCTCCTGTCCTCACCCACACACACTGCTAGGCAGACTGGCCGACTCTGCCCGAGGTCGGCAGCCCCCGCGCTCAGGCTCTCGAGGGGCAGGTGGGGGAGGCGGGAGCTGGTAAATAAACACCAGACAGAGGGTCTTCAGTGGGCCTGGCCGAAGCTGCCCGCAGTGGCCAATTTCTGCAGCTTAAAAGCGCTGGGGTGAGTCCCAGGTCACAGGCGAGAACAAGATTTCGGGAGGCGGGGACTGGAGAGAGGGCAGGGGTTCAGGTGCTGGCCTGGCACACGCTGACCAGGGTTCAATTCCCAGCACCCCTTGTGAGCCCCCAAGCCAGCCAGGGGGGACCCCTGAGTGCAGAGCCAGGAGTAAGCCCTGAGCACAGCCGGGGGTGGCCCCCAAACCGAACCAAACGAATTCTAGGAGCAGGAGCCCCAGTGCAGCTGAGCTGAACTTGGCCTCGACACAGGTGACCTGGGTGCCATCTGCAGCACCACGTATGTGCCCCCGAGCCCCCCCAGGAGGGGGTCTCTGAGCAGAGAACCAGGAGTGAACCCCGACCACCACCGGTGTGGCCCCCTGACAAACAACAACAGAGAGGTGCAGAGAGGTGCGGGTGTTGCAGTCAGAGCGAGCCCAAGGGTGAAACACAAACTGCCTGACCCGCAGACCCCACGCATGAAGCCCATCCCCCCCAGCTCACATGTGCACACACATAGGAAGTGTCTGGAGCCCCCTCTCGGGGGGAGGAAACACTGGGGTGGGGGCTCCCAGGCCCTGCTCAGGACCGAGGGCTCTGCAAGGCCGGGAGCAAAGAAATCCTTGATGGCCCCCACCTGCCCAGTCCTTCCTGCTGAGATGGCCCCCACCCCCTTCTGGGCATGTGCTATATCCAGGGGACTGGGGCAAAGGGAGGGGCTGTGCCACCAGTAGAAGCCCCCTCCCCAGAGGCCCAGAACTTCCAGAGGGAGGGGCTCATTGATGGGGATGTACATCCGAGGCCAGAGGGCAGGAAATAGCAGAGAGACCCAGGTCCTGCTGCGGGGGGGCGGGGGGCAGTGGGGGTGTGGACAGCAGGACAGCAGGGCCAGGGGACCGTGTCAGTCCGGCCCGACAGCTCAAGTCTTGAAAAGCCCCCCCGGATGCATTCACCTGGGACATGGATGCTCCAACAGCAAGAAGCGCCCGAGCAGTGGCCCTGGGCAGCGCTGGACGTGGGTCAGGGCCGGATTCTCTGCTCCTCGGTCCCAATGGCCTGGGCAGTGAGGCTGCATCACCACAAGGTCTCTCTTCCAGGGCCCCCAGCTAATCGAGGCTCCAACAAGTGCTCGGCAGCCAGGGGCCTGGGACCCCCACTCTGGCAGGGGGCCAGGAGAGAGAACACCCACTTCCAGTTTGCCCCATCACAGGTCGCTGGGCTCGAGGGAAACCGGAACCAACCCTCGCTACCGCCCAGCTGGACTTAAGAGACAGGCTCCGGGCACCTCACGGGATCCCCAAACTGTGAGGACCTACTTCTCACTTGTCTGAGAGCAGAGCCCTGGGACGCGGGATTGGCCATGAGGTGGCGGGTGGCGAACTCCAGAGAAAGAAGAAGCTGGATTTTGGCAAGGGCCACAGCTCCACGGGACTAGAGGCAGATCTGGGGGGGAGGGGACCTCTGCACCCCCCTCCTCTGCAGCTCACTCTGACCTTCCCCACAGAGGCGAGGTGACCAAGAGCTGCTCCTTGTGGGTTGGCAGATAGGAAGGTGCATCCCACGATCACCATGTTGTTCTCTAAGTAACTACATCATGGATGAGGGGGACCCCACCCCCACAAGGGGCCCTGGTCAGACGGAGCCTGGCTCGGGACCTGTGGCCGCACATCTGCTGGGCTTTTGCAGGAAGCGGCTCTCTGAAACACACCCGGGGGCTCGGGGCGGCGGGGCGGTGAGGGGGGGCTCCTGTCCAGAGTCAGAGCTGGGAGAACGAAAGGCTACTGGCACCCCTGGCCGGGACCCTGAGCAGGTTCAGGGCAGGAGTGGGGGCAGGAGTATACCGCAAGGCAGCCGGGCACTGCCCTGGGGGCTGCGGAGTCCATCCCCCAACTGTGGGGTCCGTCCCCAGGTTGTTGGTACCTCTACCTGGGACTATGGGGTGTCCATCCCCTGGGATATGGGGGTCCGTCCCCTGGGACTATGGGAGTCCATCCCCTGGGACTATGGGGGTCCATCCCCTGGGACTATGGGGGTCCATCCCCTGGGACTATGGGAGTCCGTCCCCTGGGATATGGGGGTCCATCCCTTGGGATATAGGGGTCTGTCCCCTGGGACTATGGGGGTCTATCCCCTGGGATATGGGAGTCTGTCCCTTGGGATATGGGGGTCTGTCCCCTGGGATATGGTTGTCCATCACCTGGGACTATGGGGTGTCTGTCCCCTGGGATATGAGGTGTCCATATTCACAGAATAATGCTCCCCCTCCTGCAGCGCCCACTCCCACACCCCCCAGTCCTCACCTGCAAATAGCCCCGAGGGAAGGAGGGCAGAGGTGGGTGCTATGACCTTTGCATTTCACCTAACTAACCATCTTTGCGGGTGTGTCCTGTGCAGAACTGGGGGCGGGGCATGCCTGTCTCACGGATGATCACGATTCTTCTGCTGTTCAGATTGAACTGCGTGTCTGGGATTGTATCTGCTCAGTCGGCAGAGACTCGGCTCGACCTCTCAGGGAACGAGGAGGAACAAGAACGGCCGCCAGGAGAGCGCACGGCCGTAGCAGGAAACCATTCCCATACCTGAGCCCAAGGCCGCCAAGCTCATCCATCTCGGGGCTGCTAAATTTAGCTCTGGTCAAAAACAATTATGGGAGGTGCTGGGAGCGGCAAGCAGAAATCATCTCCAAGACGGTGGCGAGCCTCCAATTATAACTTTATCTTTTCCACGTTCTGCCCCAGCGGCTTCATCCCCTCCTGGTTTTTGAAGTGTCTGCGCATAATGAATAGGACTAATCACACTCTCCCCGCACCCCTGGGCTCAGTGGCAGAGGTATGGGCTGACTCGAATGACAATGGACTGAATCCTGAATCATTGTTTCTGCTCAATTAACTCCCAGTTCCAGATTGGGTCACTGAGCTGAGCTCTGAGCCCAGGGCCTCCTGGCCAAGCCCCTCTTCACTTGACACTCCCTCCTGCCACCTTTCTCCCCCTACATCCCCCACTCCTGTCACCCCAGGCTCTCTGTCTTGAATGATGTATACTCTTTTCTCGCCTGCATCAGGATCCCTGACCCCAACAACAGAAGCATTAATGGGTTTGCAGTGGTATCACACTTGGGGGGTTTAAGACTTAGGGGTTTAAGACTTGGGGGTGTCAGACTTGGAGGTCTCTCTAGCAGCCTCCAAGAATGAGGGGGGTTCATGCCATCAGACCCGCTGTTCCCACTCCTTTTCCTGTCTTGACCAGGTCCAGACGGCGCCAGCCCTTGGATGTTTCCAGTCAGTCAGTCAGTCGGCAGACTGTATGATGGGCACAGATCTGAGCCTCACACGAGCACAAAGAATGGAGGCTTGGGGAGATGATTGTGGGTCCAAAGCCACATCGCTGGTGAGGATGGATCCTTCAGAAGCAATGTGGAACAGGAAGTGTGAAGCAGATTGATTCTCACCACAGGCCCCTCGGTGAGCTGCATAAGCCAAGAATCTGTGTTTCGAGTATACGGGACGCAAGGAGATGGCTTCCGTTTCCTGCAAATCTTCTGACATCATTAAGACAGTCATATCTGGGCACTCATTTTGGTTTTTTGTTTGTTTGTTGTTGTTTTTTTCTTTTTGGGTCACACCTGGCAATGCACAGGGGTTACCTCCTGGCTTTGCACTCAGGAATTACTCCTGGCAGTGCTCAGGGGACCTTATGGGATGCTGGGAATCAAACCCAGGTTGGCCGCGTGCAAGGTAAACACCCTATCCACTGTGCTATTGCTCCAGCCCCTGAGCACTCATTTTGGGAATCCTCAAAACTATATGATACAGGGCTGGAGCAATAGCAGCACTATTCCTGAGTGCAGAGTCAGGAGTAATCCCTGTGCATCGCTGGTGTAACCGAAAAAGAAAAAAAACAAACTATATGATGCAGCAATGAAATTAAGTGACATTTGTTGGATGGAGATTCTAGATAACCCAGCAATGCCAGGTGTAGGCCCTGGATCCTGAGGCTATGAGAACCATCATTTCAGAGGAGGCCTGGCTGACACAGTCTCGGGACACGATCCTGCAAGGAAGCGCAATGCCTGAGAAGCATTTTCCATGGTCAGAGGGACAGCGGGGAGTTAAGGTGCTTGTCCTGCACGCGCAAGACTTGGGTTCGATCCCCAGCACCCCATATGGTTCCCTAAGCCCCACCAGGAGTGATCTCCGAGCACAGAGCCAGGAGTCAGCCTTAAGCACCACTGAGTATGGTCAACCCTTCACCCCAAGAAAAGCACTATGTATGGCCGCTTCTCAAAAAATTATAAATTGAGGGGCTGGAGCAATAGCACAGCGGGTAGGGCATTTGCCATGCACACGACCGACCCGGGTTCGATTCCCAGCATCCCATTTTGTCCCCCAGCATCGCCAGGAGTAATTCCTGAGCACAGAGCCAGGAGTAAACCCTGTGCATCACTGGGTATGACCCCAAAAGCAAAAAAAAAAAAAAATTAGAAATTGAGCTCCCATTTGACCCAGCAATTCCCACTATACTCTGGGAATATATCCCATAGATGCAAAAATATATAGTGGAAATGACATCTGCACTTATATGTTCATTGCAGCACTGTTTACAATGGCCAGAATCTGGAGAAAAACCCAAGTGCCCAAGAACAAATGACTATTTAAAGAAACTTTGGTAACATCTACACAATGGAATACTATACAGCTGTTAGAAAAGATGAAGTCATGAAATTTTCATATAGGTGGATCAACATGGAAAGTATAATGTTAAGTGAAATGAGTCAGAAAAAGAGGGACAGACATAGAAAGATTGCACTCATTTGCGGAATATAAAAACAGAATGGGAGACTAACACCCAAGAATAGTAGAGATAAGCACCAGGAGGATTACTCCACAGCTTGGAAGCCGACCTCGCATGCTGGGGGAAAAGGCAGCTCAGATAGAGAAGGGACCACCAAGTAAAGGGTGCTAGGAGGGCCCGCTCGGGATGGAAGATGCGGGCTATAAGTAAACTATAGACCGAACGTGATGGCTACCTAATACCTCTATTGCAAACCACAACACCCAAAAGGAGAGAGAGGGCAAAAGGGAATGCCCTGCCACAGAGGCGGGGTGGGATGGAGGGGACAGGGTGGGGGTAGTGGGAGGGATGCTGGGACCATTGGTGGTGGAGAATGGACACTGGTGGAGGGATGGGTACTTGACCATTGTATAACTGAAACACAAACACGAAAGTTTGTAAGTCTGTAACTGTATCTCACGGTGATTCACTAATAAAAACTTTTTTAAAAAGGCACTGTGATATGAAGCCACAATTCTGATTTGGATTACACAGATCACTTAGTGGGTCCAGGTTTAAGCCATTTCTAGGTGCTCCATGTGCATTTATACTCATCTCCAGTCTCTCTTATCTGTTCCAGCCTCGCACACGCGCTGGCCCTGCCCATCCACTGAGCCAATCCCTGGCCCTTAGCTCCTTTCGAAAGGAAGTCCCATTTCCAGTCATCAAAATAAAAACATTTCATCCCGTGCTCTTCCTTGCCCACGGAGAAGGAGGACAAGTAACGCTGGCGGTGACCTGGCCTGGGTCACAACCCACATCTGGGTGGCTTCTCTCTCTGCTGCGACACCAGTGAGCTCTGTGGTCCTGACGAGCGGGCACCAGGTACAAGCTCGCCCTTCTCCACCTGGAGGGCCGCTGAGCGATCCCTTAACCCGCTCTCGGGAAGCGGCTTTTCACGCTCCCGCGCAGCCCTCGAGGGTCCCTGTGAAGAGTGCCCGAGGGTTCTGCATTGATTTCCTTCTCCTGAGGAGCAATTCCGCGAATGCCAGGGAATAGACAAACTTCTGCCGCGGCGCTGTTTGCACCGCTGAGAAATTCTGCATGTCCTCCTCGGTATTAAAATTCATGATCTTCCAGCCCTCAGGCAGGAGTTTTGCCTCTGAAGACAATAAACACATCAGTGGACGATGTACTTGAACAGAACGCTCCAGGCCTCAGGAATAAAGTCGGCGTCATTACCCAGCCCCGAAAGACCTGTTTTTATTCCCACCCTCAGTTTCTCTCCGAGGCCCAGGCCACCTCAGCGGGGGAGGCCCATCCCCACCCCCAGAAATGCTGGACGATTCCCATCTCGCTCCTCCTGGGACCCTGGAGTCCAGATGTGAAACGCAGGTTCTGTGATTTCTGACTCCGGCCAGGTGAGATGGGTGATACACAGACATGGAAAGAGGCCGGTGGATCCCAGGGACCTCCCACCCACAAGGGGGGGCCACACCAGGCGAGTCACTGGACAGAGGGTGTAGCGGGGAACACCGGGGGTCTTCACGGGGTCTCCACAGGGAAGGTCAAGCAAACCCGGGAGGTGGGATCCGTCTTGCCGGCAGGCACCGAGCACAGCCCCAGATGGGGCGCCTGGTACTGGGCCGGGCAGGACGCGGGCACAGCTCTGAGTCCAAGAGCGGATGGTCCTCAAAGGCCATGCAAGGGATTTTCTTTTCCTCCTTAATTTCTTTTGTGCTGGGGCTGTGCTCAGGGCTGACTCCCGGCTCTGCGCCCAGGGATCACTCCCGGGGAAACTTGATGGGGTGCCGGGGATCGCACCTGTGCGAGGCGAGCACCTCGCCCGCAGTGCTCTCTCTCCAGCCCCTCAGACCACATCCTTCCCTGTCTCAGGAAAGAGCAGATCCCGGAGGGGGCACGGCCCGGTCTCAGCTCACCTCCCCACCCACCCCCATCCCTAATCCGTCCAAACCTTGGGGTGCAGGGACAGCAGCGCTACACAGGAGACACCCCATCAACCACCTTTGTTCTCGTGCTATGCACTCACTGGTCAGGGTGACCTCACAGTGCCAGGCAACCCCACCTAGACCTGTGCCCTGCTAGACCACCTCAGACGCCTCCCCAGTCTCCGGCACCGTGCACAGCCCATAGCCACCCCGTGCCTCTCCAGCAATCCATGCTGTTCTGGGGATCCACGAGACAAGAAGCGCCACACCTGAGTGCCCCTGGCGTGCCAAGAGGAGCATCAAGCAGGCTGGCACAGCAATGCGCAGAGAGGGCTCTCCTCCATCAGCACCCCATGTCCTACGGCACCTTTTTAAAAAAATTTTATAACTTTATAAGTCATCAGTTTAAGGGCTGGAACAATAGCACAGCAGGTAGGGTGCTTGCCTTGCACGCAGCCGACCCGGGTTCAATTTCAAGCATCCCATATGGTCCCCCGAGCACCGCCAGGTGTGACTCCTGAGTGCAAAGCCAGGAGTAACCCCCGAGCATCACTGGGTGTGACCCCCCCAAAAAAGTCATCAGTTTAGTTACAGACATTCAGTATTCCAACACCAGTCCCACCACCATCGCACCTTCCCACCACTATTATTTCCAATTTCCCAACCATCCCTTGAGCCTGTCCCCATAGCAGGCCCTCCATAATTTATTTTATATTGCTTGTTATAAATAATAGACTAAAAGGATGATCCAAAAAAAATTTCCTTAGAATAAAGTTAGTTAAGGACTGGAGCTATAGTACAGCAGGTTGGGCATTAGCCTTGCACACGGCTGATCCAGGTTCGATTCCCAGCATCCCATATGGTCCCCCGAGCACTGCCGGGAGTTATTATTGAGTGCAGAGCCAGGAGTAACCCCTGTGTATCACCAGGTGTGGCCCAAAAAGCTAAAAAGGGGGGGAAAAAGAAGAAAGTTAGTGAGATTGTTGTATCTCACCATGGAGCCCTTAAGCCTTTGTTATAAGAGATTCCTAAGATGTTACAGGTTAAGCCTTTTTTGTTGGTATTTTTTTCATCGAGATTGATTGATACATTGCATCCCATTCAATCTGGTGTGCTGTTCCTGGTGTATCAGTGTTGTAGAGTTTGACTGTTGTAGAGTTGGAGGTGTCGACATTCACGGTCGTGTACTCCAGGGTGTCCAAGATTTTTAATGAAGTGATACCGCTAGAGTTAAAGTGATAACAGACTGGCAGCTTTGGTGTGTGTGTGTGTGTGTGTGTGTGTGTGTGTGTGTCTGTCTGTCTGTCTGTCTGTCTGTCTGTCTGCCAGGGCTTTTGGAAGTACAGGACAAGGCAGGGAGGTAGCCCATCCCCAACTCTGTGAGATCCTGGAGCATTCAGTCATAAAAACCCACATCCCTGAGTTTTTCGGCAAATTAATTTCTGGATGAGGCTCATCTGAGCAGCAGAGTCCGGCCGGGAGCACGGAGCTGACTGTGGAGTGTGGAGGTTTCAGCTGCCAGGAGGGCTCTGTTTGGGTGGGCGCTGGGCTCACTCGCCCCCCCCTCTCCAGGACAGCATTTTAAAATAAGGCTCACCCTTTTAAAAATAAGGCTCAACCTGCAGCATGGTAGGGGGGGGTCACCCACAGCAGTGTAGGAGGGTCACCAGGAGCAGTGTAGGGGAGTCACCCAGAGCTGTGTAGGGGGTCACCCACAGCATTGTACTTCTGCCCAGGGCCTCCACAGCTGTACCTGCCAGTGCACCAGGGGCCCTGCACAGTGACGGGGTCTCCACCGTGCCAACCTTGTACCTTTGCTGCCCTCTCTCCCTGGCCACAGGCTTCAAGCTCCTGGGAGCCCCTCAAATGTGGCTTTCCATGGTGAGGACTGGGATGGGGAGGGGGAGATACTGGGGACATTGGTGGTGGAGAATGTGCACTGGTGGAGGGATGGGTGTTCAATCATAGTATGACTAAATTTCAAACATGAGAGCTTTGTAACTGTATCTCATGGTGATTCAATAAAATAATAATTTTTTTTAATGTCTGCAAAAAAAAAAAAAAAGTGGCTTTCCAATGAGTTCTGCTCCATGTGCCCCATGACCCTGGGCTTCCAAACACCACCAACGTCGTCACTGTGATGAATGAAGAAGTCGCCGAGGGCGGGGAAACAGTCCCCTGAGCTGGATGCTCGGCGCTGAAGCGTGGCAGACGAGATGGCAGAAAGGCAGCGCGAGCACACGGACCCTGTCCTGCAGGCAGTCACACCGCAAGGAAGAGAAACGGGCACCAAGGTCGTCTCAGCCCGCTCCTCGCCAGGGCCTGGCGGAGCCGCACGGGGCTGAAGCACGTAGGGCCCCACTGTTTGATCTCTGGAAACCCTGTGAGCTGCTGGCAGGGGAGAGGGGCCACAGCACTCACTAGATCTGTCGGCTCCACTTTACAATCGCCCAGATTGCTCTTGGGGGGAGGGGGCTCCCGAGCAGTGCTGGGCGGGGGGGGTCCAGAGACATCCCTCATTCCCCCCATGAGTCACAGCCAACTGTGCTGCAGCTTGCTGCAAGGATTCCCAAGGGTGTGAAGCTGTGTGACCCCTGCAATACTGGGGACGTCCGAGCCCCATGGTACGGGGGATACCAGCCTCTCTGACAGTGCTGAGGCCTCCAGGTCCACACCCAGGTCCACACCCAGGTCCACACTGCTGATGCTGGCCGGGGAGAAGGGGACCATGTTGACTCATACCTGGGTCAGATGCATGCAAGGCACAAGCCCTACCCACTCTCTCATGGCCTCAAGATTGCTTTCAATCAGTCTTATCTGTTCCATTTTTCCAGTTTCTCCCTCCACCACCACCACTATTTTTTTTCCAATTTAGAAAGAAGTGCTCCACCATAGTTGGCAGCCTGCTTCCTGAGATGGGGGAGAAGGCAGCTGGGATTGAGGAGGAATCACTAAGACAATGATGGCTCAAGGCATTGCTCAGGATGGGAGATGTGTGCTGAAAGTAGATAAAGGACCAAATGCGATGACCTCTCAGTGTCTGTATTGCAAACCATAATGCCCAAAAGAAGAAAGAGAGTGTGGGGGAAATTGTCTGCCATAGAGGCAGGGGGAGGGATGGGATGAGGGGGGTATACTGGGGCCATTGGTGGTGGAGAATGTGCACTGGTGGAGGTATGGGTGTTTGATCATTGTATGACTGAAACTCAAACATGAAAGCTTTGCAACTGTATCTCATGGTGGAAAGAAAGAAAGAAAGAAAGAAAGAAAGAAAGAAAGAAAGAAAGAAAGAAAGAAAGAAAGAAAGAAAGAAAGAAAGAAAGAAAGAAAGAAAGAAAGAAAGAAAGAAAGAAAGAAAGAAAGAAAGAAAGAAAGAAAGAAAGAAAGAAAGAAAGAGAGAAAGAGAGAAAGAGAGAAAGAAAGAAAGAAAGAAAGAAAGAAAGAAAGAAAGAAAGAAAGAAAGAAAGAAAGAAAGAAAGAAAGAAAGAAAGAAAGAAAGAAAGAAAGAAAGAAAGAAAGAAAGAAAGAAAGAAAGAAAGAAAGAAAGAAAGAAAGAGAGAGAGAAAGAGAGAGAGAAAGAGAGAGAGAAAGAGAGAGAGAGAAAGAAAGAAAGAAAGAAAGAAAGAAAGAAAGAAAGAAAGAAAGAAAGAAAGAAAGAAAGAAAGAAAGAAAGAAAGAAAGAAAGAAAGAAAGAAAGAAAGAAAGAGGGAGGGAAGGAGGAAGGAAGGGAGGAAGGAAGGAAGGAAGGAAGGAAGGGAGGAAGGAAGGAAGGGAGGAAGGAAGGGAGGGAGGGAGAAAGGAAGGGAGGAAGGAAGGAAGGGAGGGAGGAAGGAAGGAAGGAAGGAAGGAAGGAAGGAAGGAAGGAAGGAAGGAAGGAAGGAAGGAAGGAAGGAAGGAAGGAAGGAAGGAAGGAAGGAAGGAAGGAAGGAAGGAAGGAAGGAAGGAAGGAAGGAAGGAAGGAGGGTGGGCTCCAGAGGTAGCACAGCAGGTAAAATGCTCGCCTTGCCCATGGCCAGTGTGGTCCCCCAAGCACCGCCTGGAGCAATCCCCGAGCACAGAACCAGGAGGAAGCCCTGGGAATCGCCAGGTGTGGCCCCCAAGCAAAGCCTTTAGAAAGAATGTTACATTACATTTGTAAGGGGGACAATGTTGCTCTGGATTCCTCTGCAGGAGCCCAGTGTCCCTAAGAGATATAGACCATTCTGTAAATCTCCCTTCTCTTCCCTAATCTGCCCCTGGAGGGGTCAGTGGGCCTCCCAGGGGGCGGCCTCAGCCTCGGCCCTCCCTGCTGTAGAACTTCCAGCTTCTGCAGCCTCGGAGGAACTGCTGCATCTGGACGCTTGTCCGGAAGACCCAAGGGTGGGACCCCCAGGGCAGGCCCAGTTCTTGGCACTTCCACACGGAAAGAGCTGGCAGAAGGGGTTTCCCGGAGGTAGGCAGACCCAGGGCCCTGCCCGAGCTCTGGCTTCCGCTGGGCAGGCGCCCTGCCTGCTGAACTACCTCTCTGGCCCCTCTGGCTAGCGCCCCAAGGACACCGCCCTGAGCCTCTGACCCTGTGGCCCGTCCTCCTGGACACCAAGAGCTCTCTGGCCTGCTGTGGAAGTCACAGAAGTCTCTAGAAGCTCCCACAAGGGCCGGAGCCATAGTACAGCGGGTAGAGCACTTGCCTTGCATGCGGTCAACCCGGGTTCGATCCCTGGCATCCCGTATGGTCCCCCCAGCACCACCAGGAGTAATTCCTGAGTGCAGATCCAGGAGTAACCCCTGAGCATCACCGGGTGTGGTCCAAAAAGAAAAACAAAATCATAAAGAAGGCCCCACGAGGCTGGCCGGAGCTCAGGCTGGGACCCCTCCTCCTGACTGGGTTCGGCTTCTCTCCTTGGGGCCTCTATTTCCAGCCTGTTCCCAGCCCCTCTGCCGTGGCCTGATTCCGGCTACCGCCACGTCACAGCCCCACACCGTCCACGCGCCGTTTCCTCTAGGGGCCGAGGGACTGCTCTCGATGCTCATTCATGCTCAGGTGAGAACCACCAGGAGGGGGAGAGGATGTCAGCAAGCACATTCACCTCCTCAGCAGGCGGCTGCGCAGGGTAAATTTAGAACTTGATCAAGGGGAATGATTCGCTACGAGCATGGCCGAGCCGGTCAGCCCCGGAGAGAGGCCGTCTGGCCTCCAGCAGGTCACGGTCGGGAGCTGGTCCCTGGCCCTCCCGCTCTGGGGTCTCTCGCAGGCTCTGGGAGAAATCCAGAATCTTCCTTAGCATCATCCCCAGGGGCCTCAGCTCGCCGGTGGTCCAGGGGAGTCCCCCAGTGGCCTGAGCCCCAGAGCCGTATTCCAGAATATTCTGCTCCCAGATCTGCATTGGCTGCTGGGCCGCATCCCCCTCGCACAGCGAGGCCAGCAAGAAAAGGCAGGTCCAGGACCCCGGCCCGGGCGAGGAGGCAGTTTGGCCTCAGCATCCCCGATGCAGGGCAGAGGCCCTGGGCTGTTCTGTAGATCCAACACGTCCTCGGTGTTTGGGGTTCAGAGCCTCCCTGAGAAGCAGTCAGACGCCTGACTCCTGAGACTCGGTCCCAGAAACAGAGCCCCAACTCGGGAAGGCTGGCTCATTCTTCCCCGCCCCAGAAGGCAGTGTAGACCCTGCCCACTCTCTTGCACTTTGGAAGGCCAGTGTAGACCCTGCTCACTCTTCCCAACTCTGGAAGGCCAGTGTAGACCCTGCTCACTCTTCCCAACTCTGGAAGGTAGTGTAGACCCCACTCACTCTTTCCACTCCTGCTGATCAAAGCTCAGAGCCGAGTTGTTGCTCCAGCCACACTGACCCCTGCAGCCAGCCAGGGCCTGTCCTCACTTCCTGCTCCCAACACACCTTCCCTGCTGGGCACAGAGAGCCAATCCACTGCCTTGTCACCGGCCCTGCCTCCAGACCTCTCTATCTTATTGTCACTATTTTTTAAATTGTGGCACTGTGATTTACAAAGTTTTGTTTTGTTTTAGGGCCACACCTGGAAGTGCTCAGGGCTTACTCCTGGCTTTGTGCTCAGGGTTTACTCTTAGCTTTCTGCTCAAAGAACACTTCTGGCAGTGCTCCAGGACCTTTTTGGTGCCAGGGATAGAAGCCGGGTCAGCTGCCTGCAAGACAAACATCCTACCCAGCTTCCTGTCATTCTGGCCCATGATTTACAAAGTTATTCATGATGGATGCAAATTTAAACAAATTTTATTAGCTTTGATATTAATTAAAAATAGTGATGTTAAAACAATAGATTATAAAAATTAGGAAATGAATGGTAGAAGTATTAAAAATATGATGCAAGGGAGGGATACTGGGAACATTAGTGGAGGAGAATGGGCACTGGTGAAGGAGGGATGGGTAAACGATACTGTATGACTGAAATGCAACCACGAATGTTCATAAGTTTATAACTACCTCATGGTGATTCACTAAAAAGAATTTTTTTTAATTTCAAATAAAATAAAAATTAAAATATGATGCAAGTAAGGGCTGGAGCGATAGCACAGCGGCTAGGGCGTTTGCCTTGCACGAGGCCGACCCAGGTTCGAATCCCAGCATCCCATATGGTCCCCTGAGACTGCCAGGAGTAATTCCTGAGCGCAGAGCCAGGAGTAACCCCTGTGCATCACCAGGTGTGACCCAAAAAAGCAAAAAAATAAAAAATAAAAAATAATGATGCAAGTATAGCAAGTAGTTACTATGTTTTAATGTTATATGGTAGGTATTATACTATTTTTTTTATCTAGTTCCATGTTTTTATGTAGTTTGGAATACTAAAAAAATGGACTGATTAATGAAGAACAACATCATTCATGATGGAGCTGAAGGCATGCAGAGCCCCACCCCAGCCACTTGAATCCCCTCCCCAGTGTCCCCTTCTCCACACCAGTGTCCCCAGTCTCCTCCCACCCTCCCCCCTGCCTCCTTGGCAGGCAACATTCTTTTCCCTTCTGGCTCTGTGCTTCCAATGGCATTACCTAGACCGGTTCATGCACACCCCTTTGCCCCCTTCCAGCACCCCCGACCCCAGAGTGACCACTTCCCTCTGCCCACCAAAGTGCCCAGCCCAGTGGCAGCCCCTCCTGGGACCTGTTCTCTGGTCTCCGTTTCTCTTCTCTTCAGGCCTTTGTCATCCCCCGACCATGTTGTTTCTCGATGTCCCGCCTATGAGCGGTCACTGTGCGTCTGTCCCCTCCCTCTGACTGGCCTCCCTCGGTCCATCCACAGAGCAGCAAGCCGCCCGAGTGTGTCTTTTCTTACAGAGGCTCCGTGTTCACACAGGGGCTGGGGAGGCCGCGTCTGGGCTGTGTCGGGGGCTCCTGGGGAAGGGGTGAGGGGAGATGGTGCTTTAGCCGCTCTGAGGGGTTCGTGTGATGAGTAAGCACCTTGTAGAGGGACTCCTTACACGCTCATCTTCCCGGGAGCCGTGGGCCACGCCACAGTCTGTCTGTCTGTCTGTCTGCCCATCACCTATCTCACCACATTTCCTTTTCCGATTTTCTGTATTTCTTTAAATGAGGTGTTTTGATGACTGGTTGAAGAAACTCTGGTACATCTATACAATGGAATACTATGCAGCTGTTAGAAAAAATGAGGTCATGACGTTTGCATATAAGTGGATCAACATGGAAAGTATCATGCTAAGTGAAATGAGTCAGAAAGAGAGAGACAGACATAGAAAGATTGCACTCATCTGTGGAATATAGAATAATAGACTATAAGACTAACGCCCAAGAATAGTAGAAATAAGTACCAGGAGATTGTTTCCATGGCTTGGAGGCTGGTCTCTCATTCTGGGTAACTCAGGGAAGGGACCACCAAGTAAAATGTGGTTGGAGGTCATGTGGGGGAAGGGTGATGCGGGCCGAATACAGACTAGAGACTGAACACAATGGCCACTCAACACCTTTATTGCAAGCCACAACACCTAATCAGAGAGAGAGAACAAAAGGGAATTCCCTGCCATAGTGGCAGGGTGGGGTGGGGGGAGACGGGACTGGGGAGGGGGGGAGGGATTTGGGTTTACTGGTGGTGGAGAATGGGCACTGGTGAAGGGATGGGTTATCGAACTTTGTATGGGGGAAACATGAGCACAAAGATGTATGGATCTGTAACTGTACCCTCACGATGACTCTCTAATTAAAAATAAACTAATAAAAAATAAATAAATAAATAAATGAGGTGTTTTGCTTTGTTTTGTTTAGGGGTCAGACCCAGCAATGCTCAGGGGTTACTCCTGGCAGTGCTCAGGGAACTACACGGGATGCAGGGATCGAACCTGGGTCGGCTGCGTGCGAGGCAAATGCCCTCCTGCTATGCTATCCCTCCGGCCCTCCTAAATGAATTCTACGTGGTAACAGCTTCAGGCACACGAGCCCCACAGAGCGGCCCATGTCCCGTATCCCCACGCCCTGCCCGGCCCTAGCCCTGCCCCTGCCTGCCGTGATCCCTTTTTAATCTTCAGGGGGCTGTGGGGGGGGTTCTTCAGGACAGCCTCATGGCGGGGGGCTCCCTCCGGGCCAGGCCTTTAGCTCAGAGTCGGGGGGACACCCCAAAGGCAGTCGCACACAGCGGCATCATTTCAGAGAGGGTTTTCGGGTGACTGAGTGTTGAGGGGGAGTCACCAGTAGCCTCAGATTCGGTGACCAATTTCCTGCCCTGCCTGCACGAGGTCCCCTCCTGGTCCCTTGGTCCAGCCACAGGCAGTGCCCCCTCTGCCCTCGGCGCCCGGTTTGCTCTGTGGCCCTGACACGCCAGGTGCCACTCACAGTGGGACCTTGAGGCACCACGAGGCGCGGGGCACCCCTCAGACCCCAGAGGGTCGGGCTACTGTATCCAAGGGCTCGAGCTCCCAACATCTCGGCAATGTCTGGAAGCCAAAGCTCAAACCAGCTCCCCCAGCTGCTCCAGCGGCAGTGAAATGACTCCTTCTCCAGTGCTCACCTGCCAGCAACTCCACCTTTGGTCCCTGACACCCCCTGAGGAGTTCCCTGGTGCTCATCAGTCCTTAGTGCCATTCGGCAGCCGAACGGGGTACAGTGGGCAGCAGGACAGCAGCAGCGACAGTGGGCCGTGAGGGTCCCCAGTGAGCCGTGCCCCTTCCACCTGCAGGAACGTGGGGAGGGCTCAGGGAAGATCAGCAGCTGCGGGCAGCGCAGCCCAGCCTTCCCCGCACCACACCCGGGCTCACGTGGGGGCACAGGAGCCCCGGGAAGTCGGGGTCTGCTCTGCTCCGAGGCTGCTCTCAGCGGGGGCTGGGTTTGCTCCACAAAAGAAAAGTTTACAAATTAAGGCACGGTTTGGTGGAGGGACAGGGGCTGCGTGAGGCCCGCGGAAGGGCCCCCGTGGCCAGCCATCAGCAGTGCCACCGTCCACTCTCCTTCAATACACCCTGCGGTCGCCGGGGTGCCGGCACCACAGTCTGGGCGCACCCCCCACCAGCTTGGACACGGAGACACTGACCGGGGTGCCCCGGGGAGGGGGTGGAAAGCAGGAGAACAGGGTCATGGACCAGGCGCTGCTCAGGGACTTCGGGGCACCCCACCCCCAATTCTTCTTGCTTCCTTGGAATGAGCAGTCTCCTCCCGCCCCCCCCAGGCCCGCCTTGAGCACAGGACTGTTGAGCACGCAGGAAAACGCTGCTGGGGCTCGCCTGGAAGCTGCACAGTCCCCCCAGTCCGTCAGCCCCACGCGGCAGAGACCTTCGGGGGAGGTTGATTCGTGTTGGGACGGCCGGGGGAGGGTTGAGGCACGTGGCAAGGATGACCCACGTGGCTGAAGCCCCCGGGCAACCCATCATCAAGTAGTGTGTGACCCACCCTCCAGGGGGCTGCAGTCAGGGACATGCCCCCGGGAAGAAGGGACAGAGGTGGTCACCAGGATGCGAGGAAGCCCCGGGGCCAGCGGAGGGCCCAGCTCAGGGATTCTAGAGCTCCCCCCATACCCCATCCTGGGTGTGAGACGGGACCCCAGCTCTGCACACCACCTGCGGCCTCCACGAGAGACCCCAGACCACAAACACCGCCAAAGCCAGTCGAAAGGATCTGAGGAGGATGGGATAAAGGGAAGGGGGATGGGAGAAAGGGAGGAGGCAGAGGAAGGACAAGAGGGAGGAGGACAGGTGAGAGGACAGGGAGGGGGAGGGGGCAGGAGGTGTCCAGGCCCACGCCGGGCCTCGGTGAGCACCCGTAGACCAAGCAGGCGGCACGGGCAGCAGGCGGCTAAGCGGCTGGCAGCCCCGCTCCTGGGTAGCTAATTATGACTGTCAGCTCCGCATTTATCTTCATCTCTAAAATCACAGGCGCTGCCTCCCCTTGGGATCAAGGCTTCTGCTTGAGGAAGCCCTTCCAGAATTTTCAAAGCAGACATGTTTGATTTCTCCACCACACGTACCCCCTTCAGAAGGCAAAGGTCACACGCACTCTCAGAGGCCCCCGTCCAGACAGAGAAATCTAGTTCCCATCACTCCCTCCCCAGACTGGCAAACTAGTGTAGAGTCGGTGCAGACTCCCCCAAAAATGCAGTGAACAAAGCCATTGATTTGTACAAATGACAGTAATTGAAACCACATGGAACTGGAATAAGGACAGATGCTCAGATCAATGGAATAGAGTTGAGTATCCTGAGATAGAACCTCAGGCACATGACCAGTTAATCTCGGATAAAGGAGGAAAAAAATATAAAGTGGATCAGGGAAAGTCTCTTCGACAAGTATTGGGAAAACCGGTCAGCTACATGCAAAAAAAAAAAAAATCAGACCTCTTTTAATGCCATTAACAAATTAAAACAAAAATGTATAAAGACCATGATATCAGACTCGAATCCATAAGGGACATAGAGGAAACCAGAGGCAGATCCATCCATGACATTGAAGCTAGAAGCATCTTTAAGGATCAAACATCACTGGCCAAGCAAGTAGGAGCAAAGATAAATCAATGGGACGACATTAAATTAAGAAATTTCTGCATCTTGGCCTGATTGTTGGGGGAAAATTCCAAACAATAATAGTGAGTTCTCTATTGAAATATTGAATGTATTCAAAGTATAGAGAGAATAAAGTGAAGATCATGAGCTACTTAGGTGGCGGCTGGGTGGGAGGGGGGTATTTTGGGGTTCTTGGTGGTGGAACATGTGCACTGGTGAAGGGATAGGGGTTCAATCATTATATGACTGAGACTTAAACATGAAAGCTTTGTATTTTTTTCACAGTGATTCGATAAAATAAAAACTTAAAAAAAGAAAGAAAGAAATTTCTTTTTTTTTTTGGGGGGGGGTCACACCCGGCAATGCACAGGGGTTACTCCTGGCTCTGCACTCAGGAATTACTCCTGGCAGTGCTCAGGGGACCATATGGGATGCTGGGATTTGAACCCGGGTCGGCCGAGTGCAAGGCAAACGCCCTACCCGCTGTGCTATCCCTCCAGCCCAAAAGAAAGAAATTTCTGCATCTTAAAGGAAACAGTGATCAGGATACTAAATCTGCCCATGAAATGGGAGAAATTGCTCATCCAACTGTAGGATAACATTGTTTGCCCTTCCTCCTGGGCTGCTGGGAGTTCGTGTTTGTCAATTACCTTTGTCTCCTGATCAGACTCTGACTTGTAAATATTGTCTTTCTCTTCTCCTTACTGTCCTGCGCATGGTGAGTTATTTCAGAGCAATTGCTTTTTGTATGGATCCAGGAAGGCAGTTAAAAAGATAAGCCTGTGGCTTGGGAGTTGATTGACTCCAGATTGATTGACTCCTGGACATCTGCTCTCTCGACTTAAGCCTCAGTTGCCCTTACTTCCTAGATCCTTAAAAGCAGGGTCCTGGGGCTGGAGAGATAGCACAGCGGGTAGGCGTTTGCCTTGCACGCGGCCGACCCGGGTTCAAATCCCAGCATCCCATATGGTCCCCTGAGCACGGCCAGGGGTAATTCCTGAGTGCAGAGCCAGGAGTAACCCCTGTGCATTGCCAGGTGTGACCCAAAAAGCAAAAAAAAAATAAAAAAAAAAAATTAAAAGCAGGGTCCTGAAGAGGGACTGGATAGACCCAGAGCAAGCGGTGAGCTACGTGCTACCCTGGCATTGAAATGGACCTGGCCAAAGTGCCATAATGGTTAACTATAAGTTAAGAGCATGGTCATGGACAAATTCTATCATGATTCAAAAAGTAATACCTAGATTTGGACTCTGCTGAGGTTAGGAATGATTTATCCGGCCTGAGTACTGTAGTCTGAGTCTGTGGTAAGATGTCCCCAGGAGAGTCACTCTACAAGCCCAAAAGCATCTATTACTGTGTCCATACAGAACGGTAAATATTGTAGCACACGGTAGCACTGTCGTCCCGTTATTCATCTATTTGCTCAAGCGGGCACCAGTAACGTCTCCATTGTGAGACTTGCTGTTATTGTTTTTGACATATCAAATATGCCACGGGTAGCTTGCCAGGCTCTGCTGTGTGGGCGGGATACTCTTGATAGCTTGCTGGGCTCTCCGAGAGGGACAAAGGGATCGAACCTGGGTCGGCCACATGCAAGGCAAATGCCCTACCCGCTGTGCTATCGCTCCAGCCCGATGGTAAATATTAGGAAGGAGAATTAAAGATGCTAATCAAGTTGCTGGTCTAAGGAGAGGAGAAACACCCCTTAAGGGCTGTTTTGCCCTTGTGGGCTGCAGGTGGTCGGGAAGACTGGAAAAACATTTTTGATCACACTTCCTGTGGGGAGGCGTGGTTGGGGAGGCGTGGTGAGAGAGAAGAAAAAGAGCGGCTGTAAGGAGGAAGAGCATGGTGGCTGCAGAGATAGGGAGGAAGAGAGAGTGAGACAGAGACAGAGGAGATGGGTACAGTGGGAAGAAAGAATTGGGGGAAGAAGGGAAGGAGGACTGGAGAGTAAACTGAGAGACAGAGTTCGAGGAAGATTGAGGAAGAGCCAGAGACACAGAGCTGGAGAGAAGAAGAGACACAGAGCTAGAGGAGACGGTTGCGAGGTAGAGAGAAGGCTGAGGGCTGAGAGTAAGAGTGGTTGGGGACACTGGAGAGGAGTCACAGAGAGTTGTAGAGCGAGCTAGAGATAGGGTTGGAGAGAGCTGGGAGAGACGAGAGGTTGAATAAACAGCAAGGAATCAGCAACCAACTTGGTCCTCGTTCTTTCCTCATCCGTCCAAGGCAACAGCCGTCCTGGGTGGAGAAGTGGTTCAAGGGCACTGAACACAGGCATCGAGAGAGAGCCACCCAGACAGCCACCCTCAACACCTGTTAATGTGTAATGCCCGAGCCAAGGAGTTTACACAGCCCCTCAAGAGGGGTCTTCATACCCAGTACTCATTGATATGGTGGGAATATCAACGATACTTAAGGTACTGATAGAACTTTACAAGAAGAAAACCTCCAACCCCGTCAAATAATTGGGAGAAGAGGTGAATAGAAATTTCCCCAAAGAAGAAATACAAATAGTCAAAAGGCACCTGAAAAAATGTGCTACATCACTTATCATCAGGGAGAAAAAAATTGAAACAACAATGAGATATCAGCTCACACCACAGAGACTGCCACATATCAAAAAAAGAACAAGAACAACCAGTGCTGGCACGGATGCAGGGAGAAAGGAACTCTCATTCACTGCTGCTGGGAATGCCGATTGGGGTCAACCCTTTTGGAAAACAATCTGGACAACTCCGTTTAAAAAATCTAGAGGGCTGGAGTGATAGCACAGTGGGTAGGGTGTTTGCCTTGCACACGGCCGACCCAGGTTCGATTCCCTGCATCCCATATGGTCCCCTGAGCAGCACCAGGGGTAATTCCTGAGTGCAGAGCCAGGAGTAACCCCTGTGCGTTGCCAGGTGTGACCTAAAAAGAAAAAAAAAATAATTAATTAATTAATTAATTAAATTAAAAATCTAGAAATTGAGCTTGCATTTGACCCAGCAACTCTGCTTCTTGGATACACCCCAAGGGCCCCAAAGCAAAATGGAGAAAAGACAAAGTCTGGAAACAACCCAAGTGTCCAAGAGCAGGTAATGAGACTATGGTACCTATGCACGGTGGAGTATTCCTCGGCCACAGGGACGATGAATCCTGAAAGTTGTAGCTCCCGGGAGAGACCTAGCGAGTGTGGTGCTGAGTGAGTTAGTCAGAGGGAGAGAGACCCGACAGATGGTGTCTCAGATGCGGGGCAGAAAGAATCATGAAGGGGAAGAGGGGGCGGAAGGGAGGCCCAAAGGCCACGGAAGTCAAGAACCTGAGGCTAGGCCAGTAGGGAGGACAGGGAGGGGCGATGTCCAAGGTGAGGGGAAGCGTCCAGTCGGAGGAGGAGGGGCACTGAGAGGTGGGAGTGTGCATACGAGACCCTGGGGGCAGCAGGGTGGAAGCCACAGTGCAAAAGCTATATTTTAAACAGGCGAGACTGACACCCAAGGACAGGAGAGACAAGGGCCAGGAGAATTACTGCACACTTAGAAGCCTGCCTGCCTCCTGAGCCGGGGGAGAGGGCAGCTGGGATAGAGAAGGGATCACCAAGTCAGTGATGGTTGGAGGGATTGTTCGGAATGGGAGATGTGTGCTGAAAGCAGATAAAGGATCAAATGTGTTATCAGTATCTGTGTCTGTATATCAGTATCTGTATTACAACCATAATGCCCCAAAGTAGAGGGAGAGAGTATGGGGGAAATTGTCTGCCACAGAGGCAGGGGGAGGGGTGGGATGGGGGTTGATACTGGGGACATTGGTGGTGGGAAATGTGCACTGGTGGAGGGGTGGGTGTTTGATCATTGTATAATTTAAGCTCAAACATAAAAATTTTGTAAATGTAGCTCACAGTGATTCAATTAAAAATTAATTAAAAATAAATAAATAAAAATAAACAAGCCTCTCTTAGAAGCAGACCGGTGGGTTAGAGGCTCATGGGTGGGGTGGGGGAAGCACTCTGGTGAAGGGACCGGTATTGAATATTGCATGCCTGAAACCAATCATGAGTGACTTTGTAATTTCACAGTGACTAAATTTTAAAAGAGAAAGAAAAGAAAAGGAACAGGTAATGCTGCTCGGAATCAGACGTTACGCTTCCTGTGTCTAGCGGCAAGGTGCTTGCCTTGCAAGCAGCCAACTCTAGCTCCATCCCCGGCACCCCATAGGGTCCACCGAACCCCACCAGGGGTGATCCTGAGCACAGAGCCAGGAGTGAGCCCTGAGCACCACTGGTGTTCCCCCAGCCCCCAGGGGGAAAAAAAAAAGACAAAAATAGATCCTTGCCCCTGAGGTTGATTATGTCCTAAAGCTTTATTTGCCCCCTGCGATAACGCTTCACAATCAGAGCTGCATTAAGCCTGAGAGCGTTAGCCAGCGTCATCCTCGCCTTCCCCTGCAGGACGGGTCCCCGTTGCCGGGATGGGTGACACCCCCAGCTTTCCAACAGAGCCTGCGCGGTGCCGTGGGTCCGTTCTTCCCACCACTGCCTTCCACCCCCACCTTCCTGCAGGAGGCCCCCCTGCGGCCTCCCCCCACCCCCCACCCCTTCGTGCATCCCCTTCCTCCCCATGTAGCTGTTCACTGCTCCTGTGGCCTGGAGGGTCACACACTTTTGCATGCGGAGGTGCCGGCACAGGCGGCTGCATGCTCTCTGGGTTCCAGTGCTCCCACGGAGTCTCTCTGGCTGCTCACTGGGGCTCGAACCCCCTTAGCTGTGGGGCCCCAGCGATCACAGAGTCTGTCACAGTGTCCTGGGGCGCAGACAGAGGAGACGCTCAGACTGGGACTAGCATGTGCGTGAGACACCAGGGTCTAGCTCAGGCTCGGGGCCCAGCATCAGTGGGGGACAAGGGGAGGCCTGGATACAGGGTCTGCGGGGGTGGCCTGGACACAGGGTCTGCGGAGGGGAGGCCTGGCTCCCACCATGTAGGTCCCTGAACAGCCCCTGAGCACTGCCAGGTGTCGTCTGTAAAACCCAAGGACTGAAGAGACAGACTCACAGCCTCGTGCTCCTCTGCCCAAATCCCCGGGTTCTAACTCCAAAGATGGATGTTTTACTTCCTTCTTTGACATCGTCTGAGGAACAAGAAGAGAATTTGCCCATTTTTAATGAAGTCGGCTCTTTCCCTCTCGCAGTCCCCAGCGGGCCCACTGGGACCCTGGTCTGCGGAGACGCGCCTGAGACTCACCGTCGCTCTCCTACGTCCTGTTCGTTCCGTATCTGGAAACACGCCACTCTCCCATTCCCTGGCAATTATCGTCACTCACTGTTCCTCATCACTCCGCACCGACCATTCCGACTACGCCTGGGAGAAAGGAAGGGTGACGCTCATTCTGTAATGGAATAATGGAATCTCCAGAGGGACGGCACGGCTGAGGCTCCCGCAGCGCGAGTGTCTCGCCGCCAAGGGATCGCATCCGCTCTGAGAAGGCGGAGAGGGGCCAGACTCCGTCTTCACAGGCTGCTCTTAGCCTGCTTCGAATCCCGGTGACAACTCAGCATGCTCCATTTTCTACCCTTACAGGCAAAAAAAAAAAAAAAAGGAGGGGGGGAGAGGGCGGAGGAAGACATTTGCCGTCATTAGCTGAGCCTGAAGATGAATCAATGAGAGGCGATGCTGCAGGCGCCAACCGTGATGGGGAAAATTATCCCGGCCCTGGGAGCGCGACGAAGGCCTCAAACGCCACCTCCCAAGCGAATTTTCTCATGTTTAAGAATCCACATGCGCACAGTTTGCTTTCTCCCTGGCTAGGGATCCGGGGCCAGGAGAACTGGCATAGGCCCCAGCTCCAGACTCCAACTCAGCCTCGCTCTGGCTGGACTTTATCTTTAATAAATGGATTTATTTAAGAGTTGATAGACTCGATAGCTATTTAAGAGCTTTAGGGGCTGGAGCCATAGTTCAGCGGGTAGGGCATTTGCCTTGCATGCTGTTGGCACGGATTCGATCCCGGTATTCCACATGGTGTCCCCCACCCCTTACCTGACCTTGTGCACCATTTAAATCTTCGGTGCGTGTTAGGGTTCATGTGTGTGTGTGTGGGGGGGGGGGGGGATATAAGCTTTAAGTCTAGATTCTTTGGAGGCATGTAAATGTCCAGCGGTTCAACCCATCTTTTGGTTTCCGGTTTTTGTTGTTTCTTTGGGGCCGGGGGTGGCTGCTGGGCCATTATTACTCCTGGCTCTGTGCTCAGGGCTTACTCCGCGTGGTGCTCAGGAGACCAAATGCGGTGCCAGAGGCTGACCAGGGGTAGGTCACGTGCAAGCCGGAGTCTCAGCTCCTGCCCCTGTCTCTCCAGCGCACTCTGGCCCTTGGAGCTCTCATTCTGCCCCTCCACCACTCAGGCCTTTCAAACCCTCTGAATCAATTTCGACTTGGGCAAGCGCTGTTCATCCGGAATGCACCGTGGAAGGCCCGAGGATGGCGCTCTGTTCCTTCCCGTCTCTGTGCCCTGCCCAGGCCCAGAGACTGGCACCAAGGAAACCCTGGGGACATGTTTGTTGAATGACTGGTCAAGAATATGGGCATCCAAAAGTAGAGAGAGAGTATGGGGAATATTGTCTGCCATGGAGGCAGGGGGAGGGTGGGAAAGGGGGGTCTAACAGGGATATTGGTGGTGGGGAATGTGCACTGGTGGAGGGATGGGTGTTTGATCATTGTGAGATTGTAACCCAAACATGAAAGCTTGTAACTATCTCAAGGTGATTCAATAAAATTTAAGAAAGAAAGAAAGAAAGAAAGAAAGAAAGAAAGAAAGAAAGAAAGAAAGAAAGAAAGAAAGAAAGAAAGAAAGAAAGAAAGAAAGAAAGAAAGAAAGAAAGAAAGAAAGAAAGAAAGAAAGAAAGAAAGAAAGAATATGGGCATCCCTGATAAGAGGGAAGGCTGCTGGGTCTGGGCTAAGACTTGCCCCCCCACCCCCCCATGTGCGCACACACACACACACACACACACACACACACACGGACCCAAACAGGCATGCTGCACCCCACCCCGAGCCCTGACTCATAGCCTTCTGGGGCCTTTTGTCTCCCAGCAGCAGGGAATCCAAGCAGAAAATTCACTATTAATGGTTCAATAAAACATTCAGGTCCTGGATGCAGCCCCTTTGGAGGCCGAGGCAGCCTGGAATACAGATGTGCCGCCTCGGGAGGGAGCCGTGTTCTCATTTCATCTCCTCTGTCATTAGAGCAGGCGCCGGAGCTCCTGGGGCCAGGCCCGGGGGCCTCATGGTGGGCCCTGCCACAGAGAAGGGCAGCGCCGTGTCCGGGCGGGCAGCAGCCTCGGGAAGTGCCTCTCACAGAAGTCCGCTTTGTTCCATAGGTAAACAAGGGGTCAGAGGCCACCCCCGCCGGCCACGGAGGCCGTTATCTCAGCACACCAGGTGCCTTTGGGATTTCGGGACGCCCGTGTGACTCCGTGAGACGCATTGTGCAAACGATCCCTGGCAGTGCCAGCTCCTGCGGGGCTTAGTAAAGCTTGGGGACCGTGTCCAGGGCACAGGGGGCGCGAGGGAGGCTGGGGAAGGCTGCGAGGGACCAGGCAACCAGCCGTCTTCTGAGAGGCCTTTCACAGGACATGCAAAACTGGACGTGGAGAATCCTTCATTTCGCAGAGGACTAAAACAATTTTCTTTCCAAAAAGGTAAAAAAAAAATCTGGGGGCTGGAGCGATAGCACAGTGGGTAGGGCGTTTGCCTTGCACGCGGCCGACCCGGGTTCGAATCCCAGCATCCCATATGGTCCCCTGAGCACCGCCAGGAGTAATTCCTGTGAAGAGCCAGGAGTAACCCCTGTGCATCGCTGGGTGTGACCCAAAAAGAAAAAAAAAATCTGGTAAAATTTTCTCTTCTGAAGCCACAAAATCTAGCTTTGGGAAGGCAGTCTGCCCGGTCCCTTCCCCGCCAGGGTGAGCACCAGGATTTGGATTTTGAGTCAGGGCATTCGAGGAGCTTTTGCATCGACTGTCTGGGCACGGGGAGGAGGCGGGCTCTCTCCGGGCGTGGCCTGGGGCTGGCAGTTGGCCTAGGGAGGGGTTGAGTGGGCCTCCAACAAGAAATGTCAAGAGATTCGGAGATTTCCTGGCGACGCTCTTTGCTGAGAAAATGGAGTTTGTGGCCGGCGACTTGCCAGCTTGTACATCTATTTCTAGGGGATTCTCAAGCTGCAGCCATTTCTGCAGCACCAGAGATGAACCCCAGCGAAGGCACTCACATGCCAGTAGTGTTTAGTGTCAGCCCAGTCTAACGCACCCGTCAGCCAGCAAAGCTTTCCAAGCCTCCTACTGCCGAGGAAATAGAATTCCCTAAAAACACCCTCTGGAGCCATCAGCCTCCCCACCCGTCTGTGCTCCACTCCCTCTGCTGCAGCCCCCAGTGGTTCCTCTGCACTCCCCCTGCCCAGATCTCTCCCGCCTCCGACACATAAACCAGGGCCCAGAGAGCCAGCACAGGGGTAAGGCACTGGCCCTGCAGGGGGCCAATCAGGGGGACCCCTGACACCACAGGATCCCCCAAGCCCTGCCACCTGTGGCCCCCCAAACCCAAATCAAGCAAAAAACACAGCCCAGATCTTCCCATTCAGCCACAGTTCCCCCACCACCCCAAGCCAGAGAGCACCGCCAGCTTTAGATGCAGTTTCCTAGACACACACACACACACACACACACACACACACACACACACACACACACACAGAGTCACACTTTCAGATTTTCCAGCTGTGAGCTCATTGAGCTCAGGGCTTGAGCCCACGGAATCCTGTGCCTCTGGAGAAGAGACCGGTGTGTATTTGGGGCCAGGGGGACGCATTGCCATCTGCGCACTGGGAAGGGGAGATGACATGCAGCAGCTGCTTCCCGCCCCCATGGTCATGAGCCCTTTTGGACAGCGAGACATGGACCCTGCAGGGACCGGGCAGGCACACGCGGTGCCCTGTGGGTTGTCAGCATGAATGCATGCACGCAGGCAGGCGCTTTGCAAATGTGGGCATTTGTGCTAAAGGGTCCGATGTGGGCGAGATGGCTCTGGGAGGCAGCCACCACATTTTGCGGCCGTGGGGGCACCTGCACACTGGGCAGGTTTCACCCTGGAGTTCTTAGGTGTCACTGTGCCCAGGCTGGCTTGTTTTGGTGTTGAGGACACACCTGCTGGTGTACAGGATCAGGGGCCACTTCTGGTAGTGCTCTAGGGGACCACGCCTGTGCCGGGGATCAAACCAAGGCAAGTCTCACCCCCGTGCTGCCACTCTGCTCCTGTGCCCTGCTGGCAAAGAGTGACAGCCAGGGCAGGAGAGCGCCTGGCTGCCGAATGCCCCGGGAGTGATTCGGTGTCCAAAGGCAGGTGGAAGCATTTAGGAAAACATCCCACTCCATGGAATGGGAAGTCAGGAAGAGGGTCCCAGAGCAGCTATGATTGAGTGAGAGAGCCACAGCTGAGGTCTCTGGGACCCAACTCCCTTTGTCATGGGGCCCTGAAGTCTCCATCCTGCTGGTGACCAAAGGTAACACAGATGTCTTCCCAAAATTGACATCTTCTACCCTGTCCCTCTTGGTCCAAGGCAGCTGCCAGAGCACCAGCCCTCACAGGTGAGGTCCAGGCAGCAGGAAGGGAGGCCATGAAGAGATTTCCAGCAGCTGCATGGCCTCCCTTCCAAGACTTCTCCTGGAGACCCGCCCCATCCATGAGTGCCACCATGATGACCCACTGTGAGCCTCACAGAGACCATGAGCGGGCCCCCTTTCCCCACACCCTGCTTCTGCCTACACATTAACACGCAGCCACCGCCGGTTCCCTGCATGATCAGGCCTGGCTGCACTGGCATCACAGCCCAGCTACGAGGCCAAACGGGACTGCTGGAGGGCTGGGACAGACGCAGGGAGAGCCGGGGGCAGCGCAGCTGACCGTCTCTGGCAGCCGACCTACAGCTGACCCAGACGCAGGAGGGAGCCCAGCTGCCCGCAGAGCTGCCTGGCAGAGTGCAGCCTACGTTGCCGATTTGCAGCCGTGTGAGCCGAATGGGTAACCTGCTGTTTTACCTAGCAACCATGGGCGGATGCCTGACTGATTGGGAATCAATAGTTAAGGCTTTTCTCTTTAAAAAAAATTTAAAAAGAGGGGAAGGGTGGGGTGGGGGGGATAGGATGGGGGGGTAGGAGGGACCCTGGGGCCATCGGTGGAGGAGAATGGGTGCTGGTGGAGGGATGGGTACTCGAGCAATGTATGACTGTAACACAAGCACGAATCTCTGTAACTGTACCCTCATGGTGACTCATTAAAAAAAAAATTAAAAAGTTGAGGGATCAGAGAAAACTCAAAAGGCGGTGTGCCGACTAGGTATGAAGGAGACAGGCCCAGGTCCAATCCCCAGCACTGTAATGTCCCCCAACCATAATCCATGTCCATGTTCAAAGCACAAGGTGGAGGTAAGCCCCTCATTCCCACAAAGGTGGCCCCAAACCCTCAAATTTTAATATAAGCTTTAAAAAACAATAATAATGATAATTTGAAGCTTGTTTCACTTGGGGAGGGTCACAGCTGTTGATGCTCAGGGTTCACTCCTGACTCTGCACTCAGGAATCACTCCTGCGGGCACTCAGGTGACTATATAGGATGCTGGTGATTGAACCCGGGTAGGCCAACTGCAAGGCCTACCTTACCCGCTGCAGTATCTCTCCAGCCCCTGACTGGAAGCTCGGATATGTGAGTTGGCATGGCAGTTCCACAATCCTCCAGGGATCAGAAAATTTCTGTCTTTTTATGCCATCAGCGTTAGTCAAGATTCCCACCCTCAACACTGTACCTCATGGTCTGACGCAGCTGCCAAAGTGCCAGCCCTCACAGGTGAGGTCCAGGAAGTAGGCCACGAAGAGGTTTCCTGCAGCTTGTGTGGGCTCCCTTCAAAGACTCTTCCTAGAGACCCATCCGTTAGTGGCACCGTGGTGCTCATGGAGCACTGTGAGCCTCATGGCGGTCATGAGGTGACCTTTACTGCCACACATTGTGCCACCATGTTGTGATCTAGTATGAGCAGCCCGGGAAGTGGCTCGCGTGAAATCAGGATCGAGGTCTGGGACGCCCGAAGCACAGCAGGAAGCAGAGCAGAGCACAGGCCATGCGCAGGGGAGCGCTGGTTTGCTGGGGGTTGGCCCTGACGGCTCTGGCCCAGGGTTAAGGTTCTGGCCCCAGAGGGAACCTCAGTGGGCACCGAGTATGTGGCCCCCCTGAAGCCCGGGCTGGTGCAGGCTTCATCCTGAAAGCCGGGGGCTTTGCCCCCAGACCCAGGCTTGCTTTCCAGCCGTTCCTGATTTCCGCCTTGAGCGGGAATTCATACCGCAGCTACTCTAAAGCACACGATACAGTGGTGTGGGTGTCAGCCTGTCGTCAGGCCGGCACCCCTAGGCCCTCTGTAATCCCAGAATTCCCCATCGCCACCCCAGAAAGAGCCAGTCCCCAGTGCAATGTGCAATGAGCACGGGGCCTGCTTACCTCCTGCTCTGCCTGGTCCCCGGGGACGCCCAGGCACGGGGAGTCTGGGGGTGTTTCTGGGCCTTGGGAAAGCAGAGCAGCCTGCAAGTCTCCTGGGACAAGAAAGGGGGCTCGGGAGGACAGAGACCCTCCTCTACAGGGAATGGAAGGGGGAGGACAATTCTAAGAGTTTCAGCTCCCTCTCCCCCCCCCCCCCCGACACACCCAAGCATGCAGACACACTTTCAAAGGGTCAGAGAAATAACACAGAGGTTAAGGCGCTGGCCTGACACCCGCAGGAACCAGGTCCCATCCCTGGCACCGCCTAGGATGTCCCGAGCCCCGCCAGGAGTGACTCCTGAGCACAGAGCCAGGAGGAAGCCCTGAGCTCTGCCAGACGTGGCCCCCAAACAAAATACACACACAAAAAAACAGACATACTTTCCAGGCACACTGTTGTGGAGTGGAGTCGCCTTTTGTGGGTTTTGGGGGTGTCCTTTGTGTAAGAAGGTAGAAGCGGGGGCCGGACCAGACACTCGGTAATAGCCTTATGCTCAGGAGGTCCAGATACAAAGTCATTGATTTTTCTCCTTCCAGGGAGGGGTTAGACCCATTCTGCAGAGGGAGGGCCTCAAGGCACGCAGGGTGACATCTAGCTCTGGCAGCAGAGCCCCGATTTCAGCCACTGCCAGGTGAGTGTCAAGTCTGGACATCGGCCTGGTGCCACGCAGTGGGCAGCTGGCAGCCACCTCCTGCCCCGGCCTGGAAGGTCCAGCCACTCCCTCCAGTGCCCTGGCAGTGGCGGTGGCTGCCTGTAGCGCATGAGGAGGGTTTTCGGGGCCCCCGCCCTCGGCCCGCTCCCTCGCCTTTACTCCTCTGGCACCAAGGTGGCTCCGGATTGGGGGGCCGCCTCGTCACAGTCACCAGGATTCTGCTCCTTCCCACTGGCTCGCCACAGCTCCCCACGGCACTCGCAGCCTCTGGAAGCCGGAGGGAGGCAGCTTCGGGATCCGGCTGCCCAGAGCCAGGTACGGCGGTGGAGCACGCACGCACGCCCGCCAGCTCGCCATGTCACAGGTCCGATGTCACTCGCCGCCAGGCGGGCTCGGACGTTCTGCAGCCGACTGCATGCAGGGGGTCAGCGAGCGTCTGTGTCATCGAGGTGGGCAGGGAAGGGGAGGGCTGAGCGTGGGGGTGGGGGAGGGTATATATGCCCGGGTGGCTGAGCCGGCTGCACCCAGCCCTGCGTCCGGAGGAGCCCCGCGCAGACACCTCTCCGGCAGGTAGGTACCCGCAAACAAACCCCAGCTCCAGGCCAGCTGCTCGGAGCCGGAACCGCCGGGCAGCCGGGGGCTCTCTCGGGCCCTCTCCTTTGTCCAGGAGGCAGCTGCCGGCCGGCAGGGAGGGCCTTTTGACATCGTTTTCTTTGCAGCACTCTGACGAACGGACGGACGGGTACGGGGGTGGGGAATGGAGGCCGTGGGGGGCCGAGTTGTCTTGCTTTGTTCCATCCTAAAGAGGGACACAGGAGAAAAAAGCTGAACTTGGGAAGGAGGAAAAGTTTGGCTCGCCCAGATGTGTGCTACTCTGCTGTGGCTGGCCGGGGAGGGACGGCCGGCAGTGCCGTGAGACTGAGGAGGGGGACACAGCGGGGCCAGGGGCCTCGCCGTGCAGGGAGACCCCCCCCCACCGCTGAGTCTGCGCGCCCCATCCCCACAGCCAGGACCCTGGGGAGCTGCTTCTCTCGGAAGCTGGTTCTTCCTTTGCTTCCCAGCCGCCGCGCCTTCGATGTATCCCTGAGGTGGGGTTCGTGGCTGTCGGTCCCGGGGCACGGTTCTCCTGTTTGCACCAGATGGCATCGGCTCGCGGTGGGGCCGTGGGGAGGACAGCCGGACCTGGGGAGCCGTGAGCGGTCGTGACAGGGAGCTGGGGGGCGGGGGCCGTGCTCCAGGCTGCGTGGGAATCCCACATCCGCCTCTGCAGGGCTGACCTTGGTCTCCGGCCGGGCCCCAGCGCTGCAGGCGCTCCTGCCGGTGCCTTGCGCTTTGCTCGTCTGTCTCGTTCGGAAGTGGTGCAAACTCTCTGGCTCTTTCTCAGCCTCCTTTTTATTCTCCTCCCTTTGTGTGTCTCTCTTGATTACCCATCCCCTCCTCCCACCCCGCCCCAAACCCCCCCCCAACCCACCCAACATCGCACACTCCGTTCCCCGGGCAAGTTCTGGGGGGAATTTCAAGTAAGGCAGGATGATTCGGGAAAAGCAGACTATTTAAAGCAAGCTGCTTCGGACTTGAATACCCGCTGGAGGGTTTAGACAGCTGCGTCTCGCTTCTTCTTCACGCAGCCCATAATTGCCCCAATTATCACCAGCAACATTGTTCGGCAGACTGACAAAAGATGAGCTTCGCGTGGCATTCGCCAGCGCGCCCCAGCCGGGGTTTTCAGCAGAGAGGAGGAAAAGTAAGCGCCTGGCTTCTTCTCAAAAGCTCCCAGAGAAATCACTGCTCTTTCTCGCTGCCTGTGGGTGGTTGCCACGCGCGCGCGCACACACACACACACACACACACACACACACACACACACACACACATTTACAAAGTGTGGAAGCGAAAGCCGTCTCCTCGCTCCCACGCAGGCGGTGATCCCTTCCACCCAGAGGACGCGTGTTCCGTGGCGTTCCTGAGTCTCCTGCGGGGAGGGTCCCTGCAGCTCAGGTCAAAGGGTCCGACGAGGGCGCTGCCTGATGGGCTATGCTGGAGCAGCCCTGGGCTGGCGGGGGGAACGCAGCTCTGCAGCCCCAGCTGCTCTCTGGAGGCGGAGCGGGGGCTGGGGGTGGATGGGGTGGCAGGGTTAGGCTCGGGGCTCTCCTCTGTCCAGTGCAGCCGTGACTGCCCAGCCACGCTCCAGGGGTGGGGGGCTCGGAGGGGCTCGGGTACAGCCAGCGGAGGTGACCTCTATGTTCACGCCTCCATCTCCCACCAGCCGAGCCGGGGGACCCTCATCTCCCTAAGGGATAGGGAGGTGCTGCCAGGCACGCCAGAGACGGGGCGGGGGCACGCCAGGAGGAGGACTCTCAAGGGGACAGTATCAGGGGACAGTGCCAGACTATAATGAAGCCCGGAGGAGCCTGGTCCAGACCGGCAGGGCTGGAGGAATGTGGGTGTGTGTGTGGGTGGGGGGGGGAGGAGAAGCAACAAGGCATGGGAGCTGGGCCGGGGGGGGGCTGTGTCTGAATGCAGGGGGAGACAGGCACGCGCGGGAGAGCGAGGGGAAGGGAACTTGGTGGCTCCTGGGGGGAAACCGGGCCTTGGGTTTGGGTCATTTCATACTGATGCCCTCGCCCGGGAGCACTCAGAAGGAGGCAGTTCCAGGTTCTGCTTTCTGCCTGCTGGCTCGGGGGGGCTCCCCCTCCCAGCTACATAGACCCTCGAACCCATGAAATACCTTGGGACCCCCATCCTGCCCCCATGTGCTCAAGGAAGGGTCCCTCCACAGAGCCGGGAAGCGGTGGGCTGCAGGGGGCCTTCTCTGCATCATCCTCTTGGCCAACTGTTGGGAGCACTGCAAACGGAGCGGGCTCTGGGGAACACTTGCGTGGAACCGGCTGTCACGTGAGGGTTACTGCCCCGCACACACTGGCTGAGATTCAGGGCACACTGATGGGGCCTGGTAGGCCGACGGGGGGCCAGGGGCTTCTCCCAGACAGACTACAGCCTCCCAGAGAGTCTGCAGGTGCCCACGGGCCGGCAGCTGCCTCGCCCCGGCACCTTCCTTGCACAAACCGACTTGCTGGCTCTGAAGGCCCAGGGGTGGGGGGAGGGTGGGAAGCAGAGAGTTTCTCCCCCACCCACCCCCAAGGAGTCTGGGGTCCCAGCCCCTAGCCCCAGGGCTCTGCCCTCCCGATCCCCCTCCCACGCCCCACCTCCAGCCCCTGTGCACACAGACAAGAACCACCCTGGGATTCTGTATGGGAAATCAGACTCGGCGCCCTCCCCAGCCCACCCCTGGGCCAGAGACGCCCCCTCCCCAAAGGGGCCTGGGTCCTGGACAATACTGAGTTTCTGGAAATGGAGGTGGGACTTTAGTTTCATTTCTGTTGTTGTCATTAATGCCATCCTCTCATCTGCATCTTTGTGGGTCAGACTGTCTGGACACTTGCTAACCCGCCTCCCCACTGCCAGGTCAGAGGGTGGAAGGTACTTGGTGCTAAGTGTCTGGTCAGAGGGTGGAAGGTACTTAGGGCTAAGTGGCTGGTCAGAAGGTGGGAGGTACATGGGGCTAAGTGGCTAGTCAGGGGGTGGAAGGTACTTGGGGCTAAGTAGCTGGTCAGAGGGTGGGAGGTACTTGGGGCTAAGTGGCTGGTCAGAGGGTGAAAGGTACTTGGGGCTAAGTGACTGGTCAGAGGGTGGAAGGTACTTGGGGCTAAGTGGCTGGTCAGAGGGTGAAAGGTACTTGGGGTTAAGTGACTGGTCAGAGGGTGGAAGGTACTTGGGGCTAAGTGGCTGGTCAGAGAATGGAAGGTGGGGCTGGAGCAATAGCACAGCGGGTAGGGCAAATGCCTTGCACGCGGCTGACCTAGGTTCGATTCCCAGCATCCCAAATGATCCCCTGAGCACTGCCAGGAGGTAATTCCTGAGTACAGAGCCAGGAGTAACCACCGTGCATTGCTGGGTATGACCAAAAAAGAAAAAAAAAAAAAGAGGATGGAAGGGTGGCCCTACTCTCAGCTCTTTCGTTTCTGTTATCTTCTAATCTCTCTGGAAGGCACCCAGGGAGGTCTGGTCACAGGCTCTGTACAGCCCATTCACATTTTTCTGTCCATGAGTATAGAACTGTGCACTGAGGTCAGGGCAATGAAAGGACTGCCACTGTCCAACCTCGAGCAGCTCCCCGCCCTGCCCCACCCCTGCCCACCTCCCCAGCCCGCTACTGTCAAAGTTCACACACACACACACACACACACACACACACACACACACACACAGCCCCGGGAGCTGTGTCCTCTGGCCCTTTGGCCCTTTCCTCCGCAGTTCCTCCTACCGGGAGAGCATGTATGCCTCTGAACCCCTCCTATGAGCCAGCACATTAGCCCCGCAGTGCCAGGGAGAGAGCACAGGCAACAATCTGGTGACCCCACGGCGGGCGCAGACCCGGGAGGTGCTGGCCGCTGAGCCGGTTTGTTTACAGGCACGGACTGGCCTGGCTAACGGTGAAAGGCAACTCTGCAGGTGAGACGCAGGCGTTGCGGGTTCCTTCCCCCTGACGGCCACGGAGCAGGCTTCCAGCGTCATCGCTAACGCAGTTGCTGGGTCGGTGATTAATGCCGTCGTTTCCGAGTTCCAGTGCACGTTCACTGTCTCTGCGCCCCCGTCCGTTCCGGCCCCGTTCTCCCACTCTGTTCTGGCGGCCACCTTGCGGTTTGCACCTCCCTCCTCTCAGCCCCACTCCCAGGATGGGTCACTCAGAGGTCCTGCCCTTCGCCCCCCACTTCTACCTCGAGCGATTCCCATTTCAAGCCAAGCCAAGGCTTCCGTCTCCAGCATCACCTGGGGTTGCCCACGTGCCGCCCCGGACCGTCCGACTTGACTGGACACACTTCCTCAGGAGTTGCCCTCTGGGCCCCTGCGGCCTGCTAGGGCAGTTCCCCACCTCCCCTCCAAAATAAATATTAGCTCTGCACTCTCATTGCCATGGTTTGCACCAGGGAAACTGAGGCCGAGTAAAGGGCCAGGGTCCTTGTTAGTGGAAAAGGACGCTTCCCCTCCCCCACCCCCCGCCTGACATCCCCCCCTTCCAGGGGGCATGGTGACCTCCAGAGGGACCTGGTGAATGTAGAAGAGGAGGAGGCCCAGAAAAGGAGTCCCAGCTCATTAGCGGGCTGGACTGGGGTCTTGCCGGTGAAGATTCCGAGAAAGCTCTGTGTTGGGAGCACAGACTAGGGAGAAATCAGCACAGAGGGGTGGCAATCAGGGGTGGGTGATCAAGGTGTAGGACAAAAAGGGGTCCTCAGGCGGTACATTCCCCTGTAGGAAGGCAGACAAGAGGCAGCCGCAGGTGCGGTGGAGAGCATGAGCCTCAGCTCTGCGCTCCAAGTGAGCTTTCCTAACCTGCCTCAGTCTTCTCAGCTCTGAAATGGGCACCACCGTGCTCAAGCCCAGGACGGATATTCGGAAAGCAGCGTGCTCAGAGGGCCTCTCAACGGAGTGTGTGAGCTGCGTCTCGCCACAACAGCAACGTTCTCGTGAGACTCCACTCCCACTCACCCCCAGTCATGGTGCCCAGACACACGATTTGGAGGCAAAGCGGCCCTGTCTCAGTCCTGCCTGTGCTCCCAATACACTGGGTGGTCTCGGGAAGCTGCCTGGCCACTAGGAGCTCGAGTCCCTTTAACTGAATTGGAGGCACTCGGCGCATCTCGGAGAGTCAGGGGTCCGGGGCCAGAGTCCAGGGGGAGGGCACTTGCCTTGCACTCGGCTGACCTGGGTGCAGTCCCTGGCACTTCATGTGGTCCCCCAAGTCCTTACCAGGAGCGACCCCTGAGCATAGAGCCAGGAGTCAGCCCTGAGCACTGCCCACAGCGCACAGGAGTACAGCTGGCCCTTGTGCATGGTGTGGGGGCCACTAGGGTGTGTCCCAAGGAGAGGTATTGCTGGGCCTACGGAAACTCACTAGCCCGTTTCTCAGGAATGTCCAATATTGGTGTGTTGGTTTTTTTTTCATGAATTGAAACAATAGTTTTACTTTATTTATTTTTATTAGTGAATCACCGTGAGACAAAGTTACAGACCTACAGGTTTCCATGCTTACGTTTCAGTCATACAATGATCGAGTACTCATCCCTTCACCAGTGCCCGTTTTCCACCACCAATGGTCCCAGCATCCCTCCCACCACCCCCACCCTGTCCCTTTCACCCCACCCTGCCTCTGTGGCAGGGCAAGGAATGTCCATATTGTTATCCAGAGAGGCTGGACCATTTGGCATCGAATGAGGAAATGAGAGTCCCTCTCTCTCTACATCCAGGCCAGCGCTGGTTGTTCTTTTTGATGTGCCAAATTCTGTGCTGCAAGATGACATTTCATCGTTGTTTTGATTTGCATCTCCCAGCTGGGTTGCAAGTGCACTTTTTCATGTGCATTTTGGCCATTTGAATTTCTTCTTTGAAAAAAAGTTTCTGTTCCTCTCTTCACATTTTTGATGGGGCTGTATGTTTCTATTTTTCTTGTAAAGTTTTATCAGTGCCTTACAGTGACAGTAACAGTGAGCAGGTGTAGCCCCAAAAATCAAAGTAAAGAGGGGGTGGAGAGATGATTCAGTGGGGACACCTCTTGCCTTGCACACGATCGACCTGGGTTTGGTCCCCAGCACCCTATAGGGTCCCTCGGGGCATTACTTACACCACCAGAAGTAATTCCTGAGCACAGAGCCAGGAGTAACCTGGGTGTGACAAAAAAAAAAAAGCCCCTCCAAAACTCTAGGGGCTAAAGTCAGCCAGGTTCTCTAGGCTGGTGTGGGAGTAAGAGAAGCTCATCGGGAGCACGGCACACGGAGGTCACAGGGGGGCACGCAGCAGGAAGGGCTCCCCCACCCCCTCTCCGCCAGAGCACCCAAAGCGCAGGATTCCCCATAGGTCAAAAGGCAAATTCAATTAACTTTCAGCTTCAGCTCGAGCCTCGTCTGTAATTCTCCAAACAGATAAGCACCTAATTATATTGGCCTTGGAAGCAAGATTACATGCAAATTGATTAAGGCTAAAAACCCGCAGTGGTATTTTATCTTTCTAACAGAGGCATGATTAAATTCAGGAGACGCCATCCCCCCCAAATACGAGGCGATTATGTCACGGCACGGGGACGCAAGGTGGAGACGGAGCTGAGGCCACCACAGGGACCTCAGGGGGCCTCCAGGAAGTCGGGGTCACTAGGACACACAATCACACATAAAAACAAAATCAAAAAGTTGTGAAGTGCTGTAGGGGCAGAGAAGTAACACAAAACTTAACTTGCCTGGCACGCGCTGGCCCTGGTCTGTTTACCAGCCCTGAGCACTGCCAGGTGTGGTCCAACACCCCCAAGCACTGTGGCACTGTCGTCCCATTGTTCATCAATTTGCTTGAGCGGGCACTAGTAATGTCTCCAATGTGAGACTTGTTACTGTTTTTGGCATATCGAATATGCCATGGGTAGCTTGCCGGGCTCTCCGAGCGGGACAGAGGAATCGAACCCAGGTTGGCCGCATGCAAGGCAAATGCCCTACCCGCTGTGCTGTTGCTCTAGTCCCAGGATCATATGAAAATAGCCATGAAAGCTAACAGAAGGGGCCAGAGTGATAGTACAGCGGGGAGGGCGTTTGTCTTGCAAGGGGCCGAATTGGATTCGATCCCCGGCATCCCATAGGGTTCCCCGAGCACCGCCAGAAATAATTCCTGAGTGCAGAGCCAGGTGTATCCCCTGAGCATTATTGGATGTAACCCAAAAAGAAAAAAAGAAAAAGCTAACAGAAGCATTTTTCAGGCTAGAAAGAAAAAAGAGAGCAAACAAAGAAAACCCCAGAGTCCAGCTGAGACCCTGGCAGCTTTGTGTCCGGGGTGGGGGGCGGGGGCTGCAGGGGGAATCCATGGTGTTGCCCTGACGAGGGTCGTTCCATATACAGAGGCTTCCACTCTCATCCCGGGTGTCCTGACCCCCCTGGGGTGCGGACATGCATCCACACAAGAGGGCACAGGACCCAGAGAGGAAGAGGTGGGGGCTCAGGGGCAGCCTCGGGTTCCCTTGGGGAGGGCAGGGAGCCCCACCCCCAAGCTGACCCTGTTGGGCTGTCCACAGCAGGACGAGTAGGGGCCACTTCTCCCTGCACCTAGAACGGCAGCTAACAAACACCAGGCCACCCCCAAGCAGTCCCTGAGGGCGAAGGGAGTTTTACTGAAGTTCATGAAAAAGACAGAAAGAAAAAAGAAAAAATAAATTAAAAAAAAGAAACCTCACCAAGGGCACTTCATTAACCTCAATCTCAGAATTCTGAATTAAGCAGATGAGGCCAGCCCCTTCCCGCCCCGGTGGCACACACACACTGCCACCGTGTGGCCGTGGATGGCACGGCGGGCCCCGCGTGTTCTAGAGGGCAGGGGAGGCAGAGCAGTGGGGCGGGGGCGCCAGCCGGGCCAGCAGCCAAGGAAGCAGAGGGAAGGCCCCGCGGGGCTCCCGGACTGGGGGCTTCCGAGGGCACCGTTGAAGGCGCCAGGGGCTGCTCTCCGTGGTGTGGGTCACGGGTTTGGGTCGGGTCTGTTGGGTTGGGAGCCACATGGACCAGTGCTCCGGGATCTCGCCTGGCGATGATGGGGGCCATCTGTGGTGCTGAGGATGGACCCAGAGGGGGCTGTGTGCAAGGCAAGGGCCTCACCCCGAGCCCCCTCTCCAGCCCCAGTGTCATACGACAGCTGGCAAACGGGGAACCTTTAGCCACCACAAGCCACAGACACTCTCTGGCCCGTTTTGCAAATGAGAAGCTGATGTTGAGCCAGGGAGTCTACAGTGTGGGCAGAGGAGAGAACACCACCATCCCCACAAGCCAGCCATGGGGCTGTCCTACCTGCCGGCCCAGGGTCGCCCTGCTTCTTACTGTAACCTGCTGCTTTGCAGTGCCAAGGAAGTGGAGGGACACAGCTGACCTGGCCCAGGTGGCAGCTCAGAGGGACTCATTCAAGGCCAGGAGGGGAGGGAGAAAGAGAAAAAGCCATTAGCAAGACGAGAGAGGGAGAGAGAGAGAGAGAGAGAGAGAGAGAGAGAGAGAGAGAGAGAGAGAGAGAGAGAGAGAGAGAGGAGGGAGATAGAGGGGAAAGAGAGAGAGGGAGAGAGAGGGAGGGAGAGGGAGGGAGAGGGGAGAGGGAGAGACAGAGGGAGAGGGAGGGAAAAAGAGGGAGAGGGAGAGAGAAGAAGAGAGAGGGGGAGGGAGAGGGAGGGGAGAGAGATGGAGAGAGAGGGAAAGGGGGAGAGAGAGAGACAGAGGGAGAGAGAGACAGGGGGAAAAGGAGGGAGGGAGAGAGAGAGGGGAGAGAGGGAGGGAGAGGGAGGGGGAGGGAGAGGGAGAGAGAGAGAGCGAGCAAAAGGGGGAAATGGCACTTGCTTTGCATACAGCCAGCCCAGTTCAATCCCCAGCTCCACATATACTCCCCGGGCTCTCACCTGAGCACAGAGCCAGGAGTCAGCCCTGAGCCCTGAAGGGTGTGACCCCAACTTCCGCTCCCTCCCAAAGACATTTAAAAAAACAAAATTCATTCAAAGGCACGAAGGACCAGAGGGAGCTGGGGACTGGATGAGTCACCGGAGGAGTCAGCCGACTAGAAGGGACGCCGGGGCGGACATGGGGAGGTGAGGCAGGGGCACTGCCAAGTCCTTGGCTCCCTCAGCCCGGGGGCAGCGCCGTCCCTGCAGGCAGGAAGTGATGTCAGCAGGTGTGACCGTGGCTGGAGGGAGGCCGGCTCAGTGGGCAGACGGATCCGAAGGTGACCCAAGGAGACCGGCTCATCGGCACGTGCTCAGGATTCCCACTCCTGGGCCACCCCAGCACCCGGAAAGTGTGACCCTTGCTGGCCCTCGGATGCGGTTTCCCTTTTCGGGGGTTCTTCCTGGGGGGACGCCTCCGAGAGTCTATGTCCTGTGCTCTCAAACCCTCAGCCCTATCCTGCTGGCCACCTCTTGCTCTGGTGAAAGCTCTCCAGGTCTCTTGATTGTGAGAAATACCCAGCTGATGTACCCTGCCAACGGGGGCCTCTGCCGAGGGCCCTCCCGGCCCCCGTCCATGGCACCTCCTTGGACAAATTCTCCCCATGCTCATGCAGGAGATGCTTGCAAGTCTCAGAGGCTGCCGCAGACTTCGTGTCTGATGGCCAGGGGTGACGGCTGCCTTTGCAAGGCTGTTCGGGTGCCAGCACTCTCAGCAAACAGAACAAAGGCTCCTGTTTTTGTTTTCCGACACTCACTCTGCCGAGGCAAAACTTTCCTGCATGGAACACACAGACTTGCAGTGCATCCATCCCCAGATTCCTCCTTTGGGGACACTCACACTTCCCCAGGGCTCCTCGCTTCCCCTTCCTGCTTAATTCACCAGGGTGGTTCCATGGGGACCCAAATGGCACCGCTCCTGACTCAGGGGCCCGGCCGGCCGGCCGGGAGGCTGCACTTCAAGAGAAGCAGGAAAAACCAGCCCCTTTTTCTGGCCCAGTCCTGCAGGAAGAATAGAAACTCATGCTTTGGCCCTGCAGACTGCCGCTCAGCCTTGGACTGTTTCTGCTCCCTGCTAAGTGGCCGGTCCCGTGCTTTGCACCCACATCAGAGCTTACGTTCCGGAAGCCGGGTCATGTCTGCAGAGGAAATAGACCCAGAATCCGGCAGAAGCTTCCAGAAAGGCACATCCCCAGAGAGGGGCACTGCTGTCTACACAGGGTTCATCCCTACACCTCGCTCGGGCTGCACGGCCCTGTGCAAACCTCCCAAGGGACCTCACTTCCCTTACGTGGGGGCCCTGAGATATGCAGGTACCCCCCATGCCCCTCATGGCCCTGAAGGCTGAGGCCGGTCAGCTTGCTCGGGGCATTCACCGGGAGCTGCCCAGAAGGCCGGTCCCTGGGCACCTGTGCCCCCTGCGGGTTCTGAGGCTGCTCGCCCTGTCTTCCAGGCCCCGCTTTCCCACGCTGCACCATGAAGCGCCTGCTCTGCGGCCTCCTGCTGCTCAGCCTCTGCCCGGGCCGCACCTCCGGCAGCTGCCACCGGGCCTGTCTGAGCTGCCGCGAGAAGCTGGGGCCTGCCCTGGACAGCTTCAGCCTCGAGGTAGGTGCAAGCACACCCTGCAAACTCGGGCCGCCACCTCCAGGGGGCGCCCTTTGCCATCCGCCGGGATGCACGTGGGGAGGAGGAGGGTCCAGCGTTGAGTCCCTCCCGGGCTGCCCTTCAAACAGGGACTTGCCCCATCCCTGGCTCTCTTCACTTTAGAGAACCTGACGAACTCCCAGATGGCTAAAAAAAGAAAATTCGGATCACCTTCAGCCCCATCTGTCAATCCGAGTTTTTTTCCACTCGCTTTCCCCCCACCCCAGGATCCCTCCCCGTGTGATTCATCGTTCCAGGAAGCCTTTCTCTCCCCCTGCACTCGATGATCGGTTTCACCCTTCCGCCGAGGGCAGCATCTGTCACCCTCCATTTCTAAAACTCTAGATCATGCTACGGAAACACCTTTTTCAAGCTCTCCTGTTTACAAGTTTTGGGGGCTCTGTTTTTTGTTTGGGGGGCCATACCTGGCTCTGCGCTCAGGGGTCACTCCTGGCGGTGCTCAGGGACCCTATGGGATGCCGGGGATCGAACCCTGGTCGGCCGCATGCAGGGCAAGTGCCCTCCCCACTGTGCTATCACTCTGGCCCCCAAGTCTCCTATATTAAAGGTTGGGCTAGAGGTGCAAATTCAGAGTGAAATTGCCTTTCATGAACTAAGAGGTTTCCTAAGTGTTTGCTTTTCTGCGCAAATTTTTACATTTTACATCCTCAGCCTTTTCCTCTGAAGACAAAAAAAAAAAAAAAAACCTTCTTTTAAAAGATGCTCCATTTGATTTTTACTTTGGGGCCACACCCAGCAGTGCTCAGAGCTTATTCCTGGCTCTATGCTCAGGGATCCCTCCTCGCAATGCTGACGGGACCCTACGTGGTGCCAGGGCTAAAACTTGGATCGGCTGCCTGCAAGGCAAGAAACATACCCCCTGTACTATCTCCCCAGCCCCCAGGATGCCCTGTTGTTGTTTTTTTTTTTACAGAAGTATGTAGTTTTTATTAATGTAAAACTATTAATACTATTATTGAGGTAGTTTTATTTACAATAGTGTGAATCTTTACCTATGATTTGGGCATACGGAATGGCTTACATCACCATCAAAGGGTCAGAAAACTTCCACCATTGTCCTCATATCACCTGTCTGTCCCATCTCTTTCAACTTCCCATTGCCACTTAATAACTTTAGTTTTGTTGCTGGTGACTAAGGGTCTATCCTTGCTTTTGATTTGTTTCTTTATAGCACTATGAATGACATCATTGAGCATTTTCCCTTCTCACTCTCTCTGATTTACTTCACATAACATGATATCTGCTAGGTCCTACCAAGTTGAGCAAAAGGAAACAATTCATGTCACAGGTGAGTGGTAGTATTGAGGATGCCCTGTTTTAAACTCGTCAGCCTTTTTATTTTTATTTATTTATTTATTTTTTGCTTTTTGGGTCACACCCAGCGATGCACAGAGGTTACTCCTGGCTCATGCACTCAGGAATTACTCCTGGCGGTGCTCGGGGGACTGTGTGGGATGCTGGGACTCGAACCTGGGTTGGCCGTGTGCAAAGCAAACACTCTACCCGCTGTGCTATCGCTCCAGCCCTCTTCAGCCTTTTTAAAAGCAACCTTTTAAAAGAAAACTCCTTTTGTAAGCCAGGGTAGAAACACAGCAGCCAAATGACGGTGGACAAGCAGGCAGCCCAGAGGCCCACACGCCAAGCTCTTCCCGGCTGTAGAGACTGCTCATCTGCTTTAGGAAGAGCCATGCCCCGAGTTTATTCATCCCTCCGGGCTTGCCCTGAGTTTCTTCTCTGCGCAGGACTCTGGGCTAGGGCCAGGGAGTCAGAGGTGAGCAGAGAGAGTTTGCAAGTCACCTGGGGAGACAGGAGTCCCCACCTACTCGTCAGGACGGTGATAACTACACCAAGAAGGCACAGAACAGGGGCTGGAGTGTGGAGTGACAGCACAGCGGGTAGGGCATTTGCCTTGCACACAGCCGACCTGGGTTCGATTCCCAGCATCCCATATGGTTCCCCAAGCACCACCAGGAGTAATTCCTGAGTAAAAAGCCAGGGGTAACCCCTGTGCATCGCCGGGTGTGACCCAAAAAGCAAAAAATAAAAGGAGGCACAGAACGGAGGACCCCAACATTGTCTAAAGAGGGCTCTTGGGGGAAACTGAAATCTCTGCAGAGACCTTACGTGTGGCAGAGAAGGGGCAGGGAGCATGGGGGAGGGGGACCATCAATGCCTTTAGGAGTAAGTGGATCCAGTGGACTGAGAAGAGCTGGCTTTGGCCACTAGGCCCACATGCCTTTCCCTCCGGGCTGCTCCCGGGAGGTTTCAAAGTTCAGCCCCCAAACACTTGACTTAGTCCTTGTAAATAGAGCAGGGAGCGAGTTCACATGCAAGCCAGCAAGGCTCGGATTAGGCAATCTCTTACGCGATAGCTGCTCGGGGCCAGGCCTGGGTTGTGGCTGACACACAGCTGAGGTCGGGCAGGATCCTGTTCTCACCAGCTTCCTCTGCAACCCTCTGCCTCGCACTCACACACCAGACACGTGTGTTCCCAGTCAGCGCTACTCACTGTCGCCAGTAGGCATGACAAATCGTGTCCAACGTGGAATCCGTGCATCTCATAGGCAAGTGCGTTGGAATATTATTCGCCCTTGAAAGGGAAGGAGCGTCCAGCGCAGGGGCCAGTGGGGGTGGCCCGGAGAACCCCATGCTCTGTGGCCAGGCCAGAGAGAGAGAGACTTAGAGACAGCCCGAGAATGGGGGTGGCAGTGGCTGAGAGGAGGGACGAGAGGGGACAAAGTTCCAGCTGGTGTAAATAAAAACCAGTGGTACTAGCTGCCTGCAGGCAGAACTAGTGCTAAGTCCCTGAGGCACACAGGGTCACTACTTTCATACTACGCATATTTCCCAAAAGAGCATTAGGGGGGCTGGAGCGATAGCACAGCGGGTAGGGCATTTGCCTTGCACATGGCCTACCCGGGTACGATTCCCAGCATCCCATATGGTCCCCTGAGCACAACCAGGAGTAATTCCTGAGTGCTGAGCCAGGAGTAACTCCTGTGCATCACCGGGTGTGACCCAAAAAGCAAAAAAAAAAAAAAAAAAGCATTAGGGATTTCTCTGTCAAGATGATACTGAGAGGGCCAGAGCAATAGTACAGCAGGGAGCGTGTTTGCCTTGCATGTGGTCAACCCAAGTTCAATCCCCGGCATCCCAGATGGCCCCCTAAGCACCACCAGGAGTAATTCCTGAGTGCAGAGCCAGAAGTAACCCCTGAGCATCGATGGATGTGATCCAAAAATTTAAAAAAAAAAAAAAAAAAAGAGGGGCTGGAGCGATAGCACAGCATGTAAGGCAGTTGCCTTGCATGCGGCCAACCCAGTTAGATTCCCAGCATCCCATATGGTCCCCCGAGCACTGCCAGGAGTAATTCCTGAGTGCAGAGCCAGGAGTAACCCCTGTGCATCGCCGAGTGTGACCCCCCCCAAAAAAAAGAAAAAGAAAAAGAAAATACTGAGCCTACCTCTGCATCCTGGGCCACTCCTGGCTCAGTGCTTAGGGACCGTGGGTGCTGAGGGTAGAACCTGGGTTGCCCCCAAGCTTGGCATAAGCTCCAGCCATATGTCCCGACTCTGCAGAAATGTATTATTTTGTACTGGGGGGCTGCACCTCAGGACTTACTCCTGGCTACGTGCTCAGGGTGCGCGGCTCCCTATGTGGTGCCTGGAATCAAACCCAAGACAGCTGTGTGAGGCAAAGCCCCTCATCCTCTACTATTGCTCCGGCCCAAATATTTTCACAAAATGAATCAGCCCTGCGTGTCAGTGCCCCCTTGATAACTGCCATCATCACCCCTACCCCTAAAGCATGTGTGGACGCCCCACCCAGGTACCATGACCTCAGGGCCTCCGTACTGAGATGGAAATTCTCTAGGGTCTCCCGAAGACCTCTTGGGCCAGGCCTTCGTTGTCCCATCTCCCACCTGCCTCCCATCTTCCTTTGCCTCTCGGGCATTCTCCTTCATTCCTCCCCAGGTTCTTCCCTTCCCTTCTGGTCACATTTCTTTTCTTTTTTTTTTTTTAATTTTGCTTCTTGGGTCACACCCAGAAGTGCACAGGGGGACCATACGGGATGCATACTCCTGGCTCTGCACTCAGGAATTACTCCTGGCAGTGCTCGGGGGGACCATACAGGATGCTGGGATTCGAACCCGGATCGGCCGCGTGCAAGGCAAACACCCTCCCCGCTGTGCTGTTGCTCCAGCCCCTTGGTCACATTTCTTGAAAGAACAATTCACATGTGGGACTCTGACAACCCCCCCAACACACACATACACACACACACACACACACACACACACACACACACCACATACAAGGTACACGAGAGAAAGGTATCAGTCCTGGAAGATGCTCTTGCCATCTCCCAGGGCAACCCCAGGGCACAGGACACTCCCTCAGGTGCCCACTACCTGCCTCTCTGTGTGCTCCAATGGCCGGAAATCCTGTCTGCCCCTCAGCCTGCCCCACGGTGTCCAGCTGCGCCCCTTGCTCCCTCCCCTAGTTGCTCCTGTGCATGGTGGGACACCTTTAGGGAAGCGTCCACTCTCCTGAGACCCGAGGCTCTCTCCACCGGGCCCCTTGGGGCTGTCCCACTGAATCCCCTGGACCCCCTCCTCCAGGGCAGGGCTTCCTCTCCAGGGGTCCCCGGCGACCCTCTGCCCCTACAGCGTGGCACAGCACAGCGCTCAGCAGGTGGCCGGTGGAGCTGGCCCGGTGGCCGGACCTTCCATTGATGGGCTCAGCCCTGGAGCCGTTGGTGCGTTTTCACAAAGCGAGCCGCCCGAGGACACGGAGGCCGTTTCCTCGGCTCCATAACGTCCGGAGTCTCTGGGGTCCAGATTTACTGTTCGCTTTACCTCTTTGGGACAAGTCAGAAAGGGGCCGGTTAGACCTCAGTGGGGTCTACAGACGCCCCAACCCCAGCCCGGCTGCTCGGGTTACTTCCAGTCTGTTTTCTCCTGTAAGCCGGTTGTTTTGAAACTTGGAGGAATCCCTCAGAGGAGCAACCACCGCTTAGCCCGCCGCAGCTGTAGCCACCCTCGAGACTTGGACAGTTCGGGGTCACCTCCCCAAATTCTTCACCCATTTCGGCCTTCCTGGGCTCTTTCCAGAACCCTCTGGGCTCTTAGCTTCCTGGGGAATCTTTATTGGTCCCTGGAGGCTAATGGTCTGAGTGTGACTGGGTTTTGTTGGATTGTGACTTTGGTTGGTAAATGACTCACCCCTCCCCGAACTTATTGCAACATCCCGAGCTTTCTCCTAATTGTGATACTCTGAGACCTCCAGGAGAGAAAAAATGGATTTACAGAGTTGTTTCAGGGACAAGAAGATAAAATACTACCCCTCCCCCTCCCCGTCCCCTGCAACTAAATAAAAAGTCTTGGAAATTTTAATTTTTCTAAAACAACAAACGGGTGGAGGGGGGACCTACTTTCTGGCGATTCTATTTTTATTACCAGGAAGCTCTTAGCGTTGACTGGCAGCAGGGGCCCTCTGCTCCTCCTCTGCACGATTGCTCTGCTGGTGCTGGCCCGGAAAGAGGCTGGCAGAACCTCCGGAAGTAAATAGCTCCCACGTGCCTCTTGTCAGATGTGATCGGAGTCTAAAGGCAGAAACTGGATGGTTCCGAGTCCGATGAGCTTCTTCTTTTCCTTCCAGGGGACGAATGAGTCTATTTTCCTAATCTCTCGCCCCGGGCATTGAAATGGCCTTTTGCTCAGTTTCTCCACGGGCCCAGCTTTACAGCTCCATCTGGCAGCAACCTAAGACATTGCAGATGTTCATTCAACTCTGGCTTAATGGAGCCGTATCCACAGCGTGGCTTGTGACTCTGTACCCAGCTCACTAATGGGCTATTAGCTCATCTCTGGAAAGAGACTCGTGGTTCGCTCACACCAGAGGGTTAGGCGTGCAGCTCACACACCCATCTGGTGCTACAAATGCTATTGTCCATTAGGTTCCCCATTTTTTCCCCAAACCCTCCCCTGAATCAAAACTGAAGGGAAGAGGAGCTGGAGCAATAGCACAGTGGGTCAGGTGTTTGTCTTGCACTGCCAACCCGGGTTCGATTCCCAGCATCCCATATGGCCCCCGAGCACCGCCAGGAGTAATTCCTGAGTGCAGAGCCAGGAGTAACCTCTGTGTATCGCCAAGTGTGACCCAAAAAGAAAAGAAAAAAAAAAAAGACTGAAGGTGAGGGGCGTGCCCCCCAGTTCAGCCATGGGTGTGGGTTCGGCCTCTGTTTTGGACCATAGAGATGCAACTTCTGACTGACACACAATCTGATTTCCATATGGGCTTGGAAACCTAGATCTTCCGGGGGCTTCCAGAAGGTCCAGCCACCTGCAGGTCCAGCCACCCTCCCCCTGCTGCTGTGCAATGAGGGAGACAAACAGGAAGCTTGGGTCTCCTAGTCTTTGCGGGATGAACCATGTTTTCTCCCCAACCTCCACACTTCTCTGGGCTTCCCAAGTGCTGTGCGTGCTGCCCTGCCTTCCTGTGCAGTCCAGTGTCACTTCCGAAAAGTTCTAAACAGGACTTTTCAGGCTCACCCAGGAGGCTGGTCTAAAATGCAGATTCAGGGGGGCTGGAGTGATAGCACAGCGGGTAGGGCATTTGCCTTGCACGCAGCCAACCGGGGTTCGATTCTCAGCATCCCTGAGCACTGCCAGGTGTGGTTCCTGAGTGGAGAGCCAGGAGTGACCCTTGTGCATCACCGGGTGTGGCCCCCCTCCCCCCATAAAAAGTAAAATGCATATTCGGGGTTGGAACAATAGTATACAGCGGGTAGGGCATTTGCCTTGCATGCGGCCAAACCAGGTTCAATTCCTGTGTATCCACCGGGCGGCTACAGCTAGGGAAAGCCCTGATGGCGCTCTCTCTCTCTCTCTCTCTCTCTCTCTCTCTCTCTCTCTCTCTCTCTCTCTCTCTCTCTCTCTCCCTCTCTCTCCCTCTCTCTCTCTCTCTCTCTCTCTCTCTCTCTCTCTCTCTCTCTCTCTCTCTCTCTCTCTCTCTCTCTCTCTCTCTCTCTCTCTCTCTCTCTCTCTCTCTCGATGTCTGGGTTCGGTGGACTCGGGTCACTCCCCCCACCCCCGCCTGGGCAGCCCCTGCCATAGGCGGATGAAGGAGGACTCGAGGGCCAAGCTGGTTGGTGATCAGTTGCTGTTCACTCCATTCTCCCCACGCGCCTGTTCCAGTCTCCCTGAGTTCCCCAATCTAGCCTCACACTGCCCCTCATTCCCGTCTCCTCCTGTCTGTCTCTCCCGCTCATCTCCCTGTGCTCCCTCTCGCAGCCACATCTCTCGTCTCTCCATGCGCCTGCTCCTGCATTCTTCCCCTACACTCTTCTCCCTCTGTCCCCCTTGCTAGTCTCTCCATGCTCCATCTTGCTGCCCTGGTCTCTCTCCCCAACTCTCCACACTGGGGGTAGACACCGCACTCCGTCTGGTAGCATAATCAACATATCGAAAGCCCTTCTTCCACTCAAGGGCAGAATATCACTTAGGGGTGTTTCTGCTCTCCTTAGTCCAGTAACTTAATTAACACCCTAAATAGCATCTTAATTATACTTCTTAATATTGGTTATTTTGTACAGACACAGTAAGAGATACATTGAGCTTGTAGGTTGGCTCTCCTGGGGACATCTCGCCACAGACTCAGACTACAATGCTCAGGCCAGATTAATCATTCCTTACCCCAGCAGGGTCCGAATCTAGCTATTGCTTTTTGGATCATGACAGTATTTGTTCATGATCTTGCTCTTAACTTATAGTTAAGAATATTATGGCACTTTTGCCAGGCCCATTTCAATGCCAGGGTAGCACACAGCTCACAGCTTGCTCTGGGTTCATCCAGTCCCTTGTCGGGACCCTGCTTTTGGGGTGGTAGGAAGTAAGGCAACTGAGGCTTAAGCTGGGAAAACAGATGCCCCAAAGTGAATATCATTCGGAGTCAATTAACTCCCAAGTTACAAAAGCATAGCATTAACTGTCTTCCTGTGTCTATACAAAAAGGACACTGATCTAAATTAAATATGCAAATGACTTACTTAGGAGAAGAGAAAAACAATATTTACAAGTTAACAGAGCACAAATAAAGAGGTTATAAATAAACACAGAGGAATGGGAGCACTGTGATGGGAGTAACCCAATAAACCTAAGGTTCCTGTGGCAAGGTAGAAAGGACAAACCAATGTTATCCCAGCATCCCATATGGTCCCCAAGCACCGCCAGGAGTAATTCCTGAGTGCAAAGCCAGGAGTAACCCCTGTGCACTGCCAGTGTGATCAAAAAAAGCAAAAACATAAAAATAATAATAAAATAAAATACAATAAAATCAGATTCCGGAGGCTGGAGTCATAGTACAGTGGCTTACACACAGCCAACACAGGTTAGATCCCCAGTACCCCACATGTTCCCCCTGGCTGGCCAGGAGTGATTCCTGAGTGCAGAGCCAGGAGTAAGTAAGCCCTGAGCGCCACTGGGTGTGCCCCCTGACACACACACACATGCACACACGCACCCGAAAAGTCCTTGATTGTTTACATCAGTCTCCAGCGATTGTAGGCTGAGAATCTGCATCCTGACAAATGTCAGAAGTGAGTCTTAAAGAACATTATGTGGAGGCCAAGGGGCTGCTCAGCCATCCGAGACTCTGGGTTCCAAGGGCCCGAGGGCGCACTGGGGCTGAGCCCGGTGAGTCAGGGCTCAGGCCGAAGTCAGCCACGTGGCCAGGCATGTGCCACGACCCCCTGGCCTAGCTCCGCTGCCCTGTGGCTAGTTCTTACACCAACCTGGCACCTCCAAACCCAAGAGAGAACAAAATGGACCTTCTGAGGGCACTCCTTGAGCTGTGCGCGGCTCCCAGCACCCGGGAAGGCCCGAGGGGGGACATGAGCCCAACTCTCAGGTCTGGGGGTCTCGGGTTCATGGGAGCTGAGCCAGCGTCTGCCCGGGAGAGGGGTGTGGACTCCGCCCAGCCTCGCCTGACACAGTCCCCACCCCGTCACCTCAGGTATGTGTCCTCCAGTGTGAGGGCCAGGGCCTCTCCGGCCCCCCTCTGGACTCCGTGCACCGAGGCCACAGCGGGGGACTCCTGGCAGCTGGACCCCACCGGCTCGGAGCAAGTGGGGGGCGCCCCCGAGACGCAGCAGCTGAAGCGCATGCCCCGGGTCAGGAGCCTGGGGCAGGAGCAGGAGCGCCCGGAGCCCGGCCCTCAAGACGTGCAGCAGAAGCGGCTGCAGAAAAGGTTCGGCGGCTTCACAGGGGCCCGCAAGTCTGCCCGCAAGCTGGCCAACCAGAAGCGCTTCAGCGAGTTCATGAGGCAGTACCTGGTGCTGAGCATGCAGTCCAGCCAGCGCCGGCGGACCTGGCGCCAGAAAGCACACGCATAGCCGTCGGGGGGCCCCCCCACCCTGCCGTCCACCCTCCTGTGAGTGAACAGGGCCGAGAGGAACCCCTCAGATGCCCGCTGTCCACACACACACACATACACACATATACACACATACACATACACACATATACACACAATACACATACACACATATACACACATACATACACACACACATATATACACAGACATGCATAGCCACACATATATACAGACACATACAGACATATACACACATACATATAAACATACATACATACACATACACACACATACACACACACACACACACACACACACACACACACCCCTTCCAGAGTGTTGTCTCTGCTCTCCTGACCCTCCTCTGGGGCGCCCCTGGCGGGGCTGAGCAGGGCCAGGCAGAGATTGGTTACCATGGGGATCGTGGCGGTAGGTTAAGATAACTAATTCTCTCTGGCTCTCCCGGGCTTAGTTACTATGGGGACGGCAAAGAGGACGGGCCATCCCCACCCCCAGTTGCCATAGTCACCATTCAGCAGCGCCCCCTCTTTCCCTTGGACCCTTTATCTCTAAGAACCCAGAGCTGGAGCTGGCCGGCCGCGCTGGCTAATTCCGAGGCTGTGACGTGGGGATTTCCGCCCTGCCGCTCTGGCCTGGACGGGCAGGAGGCAGGAACCCGGCCAGCCCTGATGGCCCCCATGCCCAACTGGTGAGAGCAGGAGCCTGCCCAGCTGCTTTCCCTGGTCCCCTCCTGGTACATCCACAGCTGGCCAGCAACGGGCCCTCCGCGGTGCCCCGGCGGCCTGCCTGCTGGGCATGACGTGGACAGTTGCCGTGGACCTCGCTGCTTTGAGGCCACGGGCGCCATCTTCCCCCTTTTTCCTGCTTCCCGGGAGCGCCTTCTGCGGTGAAGGGCCTTGGTGTGTCGCCCGCTCCGTCCCCCTGTTCTGTTCCTGCCTGCCCGGGCCATGCCCCCTGGCGCCTAGAAGACAGATCAAACAGCCACAGCCGAACCTGGCCGGCCGCCCCTCCGCAGGAGACTCACCCAGTCTGTCCCCCTCCCCACTCCTGTCTCTCGTCCCACTATTGGAACTCATTGCAGCCACTTTGCAGGGGACCCCACGCTGGCCCCTGGGCCTTGCTCTCAGACCGGCACTTGCTCTCCCCCGCCTCAGCGCCGGGCTGCATGTCCTCAGAGCTCGGGCCCACAGAGCCTGACCTACGGGTGGCTTGCGGGGGGCATGAAACGAGTGTCTGTGGGCACCAGCAACCCTAAGGAGCGCTCGCCACGGCCCGCTGGGCCTAGAGCAGGGGACGCTGTGACCCCCCCTCTGGCCCCGAGGGGGACATGGGTGAGAGCCAGGTCAGTAGGAGCCCACGGCAGGATGTTAGTGGGTCCCACAAGGGAACCTTCCTATGAGGTCGAAAGGGGCCACAAGAAACACTGGCTAAAAGGAGGGTCTCACAGCAGCTGCTCACGAAAGACGGACATGTCTGGGGGTCGTGCCTGCCCAGGGGCAAACCCCTTCCTCTCCCCACCTCCACCCTACGTTTGCCTGCCTTAGGGACCCCACCCAGCCCTCCAACTGCCCTGAGATTCAGGATTTGTGAGCTCGAGGGATGGCTTCCTTCCTCTCCCGTAACTGCCACGAGGCCAGAGCAGCTGAAGGGGCTGGGAATCTCGGGTCACCCTATTCTTATATTAAAAAAATGACAAGGGGCACAGCCCATGGTGGTGCGGGGGGAGGGGGCGGGGGCAGGTCCTAGGACCACTACCAGCCTCTCTCTGCAATGCTGGGGGAGGGGTGCGGTGCTGGGGTCAGACTCAGGGCCACACACATGGGCACTGCCATTTAAGTTATTGGGGGGGGCTCCTGTTTAATCCTTTCTGTCTCCCCAGGTATCCCGCTGACCCCCCCAAACAGCATGTCGCCAGCCCACCGGGAACCGAGGCCGGATCCACTTCCAGATCCTCCCTGCCCGTCTGGCCGCCCCTCCCCCACCACCCGGCTGTCCCCCCATTCCGTCTGGCTTTTCCCCCACTCTCCCCTCACCGGCATGTTCCATGACACCCGTGTGTCCTCACCAGAGTGTATTTTTGTAACTCCCCGCTAACGTGGACCTGCTCGCTGCCCTCTCCCTCCTGGGCGTCCTGGCCAAAGGAAGTAGTCAGGGCCCCCGGCTGCCCACCTCGGGTTTGGAAAGAGCTGTCCTTCTAAAGACGTCTCTCCATTAAACTTCTACTGAGCAAATGGTTCATACGTTGACTGGGTTTTCTTCTACTTTAATTTATTGGGGAGGAAGCGGGGCCAAACCTGGCAGTGCTCAAGGCTGACTCCTGGCTCTGTGTTCAGGGTCACTTGTCGTAGTGTCCACAGGACCCAGGTCTCCCACTGGGTCAGTTCTGTTTCTCTCTGGCCCCTCTTGATTTTGCTTTGGGCCATACCCAGCTGTCTCAGGGCAGGCCCCTGGCAGGGCACAGGGAACCATACATGGTGCCTTGGTGCCTTCCCCGGTCCGATCTCCCCACCTCACAGGAGTGGAGCTTAGGGGGCTGTGTGACACCAGGGGTCACATCCAGGCCCTTGTGGTTGTCAGGCTCACATTCTATCCTTGGGGTCATCTATCGCCCCATCCCTGGCAGCTGCTTTTAAAGGTACAAGACAGAGGTGCACAGACTCCAAACACCACAAAGTCTCTCTCCCTCTCCCCCGCACCCCTGCACTCCCCAGCCACGGCTTGGCTGGACACAAAGAGTGATGGTGAGCCCCAGGGCAAGCGCCCATCTGTGCTGAGCCCCCACACCCAGGGGCAGAGTAACGCCCAAACTGTAGGAAGCAGGGGTGGGGCACCCAGCACCTCACCCTGTGTATCTGCAACAGGGTCCCCAACACCCACATCACCATCACCACCATTCTCACCACTACCACCATCAACACACCATTCTCACCAACATCACCATTCTCACCATCACCATTTATCACCACCATCAGTAGCACCAACACCATGATCACTACTACCTTTATCATCATCACCATGATCACCATTACCATGATCACAACACCATGATCACCAACACCATGATCACCAACACCATGATCACCATCACCAAGATCACCATCACTATGATCACCAACACCATGATCACCATCACCACATGCTCACCATCACCACCAGCACTATAACCACCACCCCGGCATCTCCAACTTTAAAAACACTTTGCCCACAATCCCACAAACCTTACTCGTGGTTCTTCTGCCTCTCCTGAAGGTCTGGCAAGGCAGGCAGCAGTGCACTGCCCGGGGGTGATACCCTGTTTCCAAAGTCCTTTGCCCAGGGCTGGGATTCTGCATGGACAAGGCCGAGCTCGGACCCTGGCCTCCAGGACGAGAACCAGGCCTGTAGCCCCCTCGGCTGCATTCCCCTCTCTCCCCTTTGTTCTTGTCACACACGGTGGCCACACTTGGCTGTGGCACTGGGAATCACAACAGCAAGGACAGGGGTCACACCTGAGAGTGGGGTGCCGGGGTCAAATGCTTGGCCTCAGGCATGCAAGGCCCAGGCTCTGGCATGGAGGGAGACCCATCCCAGGCCCGGGGTTGCCTTGCATGGGTGACTGAGTCGTTCTGATTCTTGTTGGTTCCAGTGACGGTGCAGGGGATCAGGCCCGGTCTCCTGCAGGCTGGCAGACCCCTCTCAGCCCCCAGACCACGTTCACCCAGGAGGTGGCAACCCAGGCCTGCACTGAGGCGCCCAAGAGTGCGAATCGGCATGACTTGCTCCCTCCTCAGTCACTCCCACGGGGCTCAGGCATGTGGCCGGAATGTGCTGGCCCTGGTGGGCCGATGCCCACAGTGGATCCACGCTGTCCTGCAGGATCATCCTCCACCAGCTCCGACACAGGTGAGGGGCTGCTGGTCCGCGAGAGGGCACAGAGGCCAGACTGCGCCTCCCCCTCGAGGGCCACATCACCCCAGTGTGACACACAAAAGGGAGACGGAGAGGTAGTACAGGGCCTTAGGCGCTTGCCTGGCTCATGGCTGACCCAGGGTCCACCACTGCCTCCACGTGAGGTCCCCCAAGTCCTGTCAGGAGTCAGCCCTGAGCACCACCAGGAGTGATCCCCAAGCACAGAGCCAAGAGTCAGCCCGAGCACCACCAGGAGTGATCCCCGAGCACAGAGCCAGGAGTCAGTACTGAGCACTGCCGAGCACAGAGCAGGAGTCAGCCCTGAGCAGTGCCCGGGTCAGCAGCATCTCACCCCATGGACTTCAGGTCCGAGGGACAGGCAGTCACACAGACAAGGCACCATTTATTCCTTATAAAATATATTTCATATGGTTGCTGTAAAAACATTACATTTCACATTTCTCTTTTAAAAAATTTCGTAACAGTAAAAATAATACTTGGAAGACAGCTGCGGGGGGGGGAGCGGGGGGGGCACTAAGCCGAATGCACAATGTGGTTTCATCTTCCTCCACTCCTGCTTTCTGTCTGTCTGTCTGTCTGTCTGTGCTGGGCCGTGCCTGGCCGAACCAGAGCCGGCGGGCCCAGGAGGGAACAGGACCAAGTGCTTCCAGACATCCTGAGCACCCCAGCCGACGTCTTGGGGGGGCCCCGGGGGCGTGGGTGGGGGTGTTGGCACACGCCAGCCGCCATCTGCCCCTCCGATGCTTTTGGGCCAGCTCAGAACCTCCCATCAGACTCCGTGGTCAGCCCAAGTGCTGGGTGGCTCTCGGTGGAACCTGACCGTGGGCTGGACCCAGTGACCGAGCCCTGGGCTCGGCCATCACAATCCCAAAGGCTGTTCCCCCAAGTCCATCCAGCACAGGAACCGTCCCTGGAAGCAGAAGCTTGCAGACAACTGCTTGGCCGGTCAGCGCCGGTCCTTCCCGGGACCCCTCTCTGTGTTTAAGTTAGCTCTGCCCCCGGAGAGGGGGTCCTGGGGAGCGGCAGGGGGACGGAGATGAACAGCCCTGGCCTCCCCAGGCAAGCCCCCTCCCCTTCTCCAGCAGAGACAAGCAGGGCGACTCCAAGGACCCACACGACAGCCACAGGGCGGGGCCTGGGCTCGAAGCCCCCGCTGGAGCACAGCCAGAGGGGCCTGGTCGGCGGGTCCGAGCGATGCCAAGAGCCCCCCATCCCCACGGCTTCTCTCGCCATCCCTGCTGTCTCCATGCAGACGGGGGAGCCCCAAGGGAGATGTTCCGTCATCAGGGCCGCATGGAGGGGGCAGCTGTGAAGGGGCGGAGAGAGGACACGGGTCTGGGGACGGTAGAATCGACAGGGGTCTGGGGGCGGTGGAGTCCCCCAGCCCGACCTGGGAGCGAGCCTGGGAAAGTGCCTATGTCCATTTCCCACGGGGACCGGGAGACGAGGCACGGAACCCCCACACGGCTTGGACGAGCCCCAGCTCAGCAAGGGCGGGGCGCCTCTCTCGTGCCCCGCCCTGAGCCTCAGCTCAGCCGTCTTCGGGGTCCTGAGGGGGCCCACAGACCCCCGAGCGGCGGCTCCTTTCCCCGAGAAGCCACCACTGGTGACTCGGCAGACTGGACGATGCCAGGCATGCACACCAGCCACACGGACCATCCACCCATGCTGGGCACGCATGCCAGGTATGCCCAGCTGAGGCCCCGAGGCCAGTGTAAATCAGAGTCCAGAGTGGCTGAAGCTGCCTGGCCCAGGGAGAGCAGGGGTGGGGGGGGGTGGAGGGGGCTTCTCTGAGCCCCTAAGGGCACCCAGCAGGCCCTAGACACCCCCAGTGGGCGAAGGCTGGGTGGGCCTCGCAGGGCCAGCTGTCCTCACTCAGTTCCCGCCTGAAGCCCCAGAAGCAGCCGGCTTCCTCCAGGCTGCCCTCCAGGCTCCTCTGCCTCCCTGGGCCAGGCCCCTGTGCTCATGGGGGGACCCATGCCCCAGAGGGACAGCTGGGCACTCTCGGGCACCACACTGGCGTGAGCGTGGTACAAGTGCGCCCCCAAGTGCTGGCAGAGAGGGGGGGTGCAGGCGGGAGAGAAGGCGGGAGCTCGAGACGGGGCCGGCCTCAGCCGCCCTGTGATAGCAGGTGCAGTCCTGGGAGCCCACATTCAAATGGCAGTCACCCCCAAGGAGGTGTCCGGCCGCCAGAAAGGCTGCTGAGTGGGCACGAGCCCCTGCCCCAGCCAGGCACTACACCCACCAGCTGGCATCAGCCAGAAACAGGGGGAGAGACCCCCACGTGCCCACAGTTCCCTCGGGAAGAGCGGAAAGCCAAGAACCCCCGGCCCAGGAGTCGGGGCGGGGGTGGGGTGGGGGTCCTCATTCTTTGGTCTCTGGTTCATGGCAGAACACCCCTGGTCAGGCGGGGCTCGCTCCTAAGTTTAGGGGAAGAAAATATTTCTTTTCTTAAAAAACAAAAATCCCAAGTTCCGGGCAGGGGCGGCGTTCTGCGGGAAGCCCCGGCCCGAGTCCACTGCTGCTCTCGCCTTCAGTCCAGGAAGCGCTGGCACGCCTTCTTCCAGCGGCAGGCTGTGCACCACTGCGCCCGCTGCTCCACGCCGTACACCTTGCGGCACTTCTTGGCCTCACCACGGCCTTTCCTGGCAGAGTGGGAGGACACCGTCAGCCGCCCACAGCCGCAGCCGGGCAGGAAGTGGGGGGCCGCCAGCCTCCCCCACAGCTCACCGCGCTTCCCGATGCCGGAGCCCCAAGTGTACTGGACAGGACAGGAGCACGGGCACAGAACACAAGATCAGAGCACGGGTGCAGACGACAGGGCCAGACCACAGGGTCAGACCACAGGCACAGACCACGGGGTCAGACCACAGGGTGAGACCACGGGGTCAGACCAATTACAGGATGAGACCATGGACACAGGCCCTGGACACAGACCACACATGCAAACCATGGGATCAGACCACAGGCCAACCATGCGTCAGACCCTCGCACCTGGCACTGCTCTGGGTCCGGGGTGGAGAAGTGACAATCAGGTGAGACTTCACGGCAGGAGGTGGCGGCTGTGGCTCGCTGAAGCTGAGCGAGCGGCTCCGGCCCTGGCCGATGGAGAGAGAGGCTGTGAGCGGGAGGTGAGTGTGCGACCTACAAGGAAGGCTCTTTGGGGCAGGGAGTGGGGGGCAGGGGGAGGTGTGGCCAGAGGTGTGGACAGAGGCAGGTGGGCAGTGAAGAGCACCAATGGCGGGTGTTCCTGCCTGCCAGGGAACTGTTTTCTTTCACTTTGTTTTGGGGCTACTCTGGGCAGGATTCAGGGCTGGCTCCTGGCTCTGTGCTCAGGGCTGACTCCTGGCTCTGTGCTCAGGGCCGACTCCTGGCAGTGCTTGGGGGAACCCAGTGCCAGTGATGGAATCCAGGTCAGCCTTTTACCAGGCAAGCACCCTACCCGCTGTCCACTCCTCTCAGGCCCCAATCAGAGAATGTCACGTCCAGCTGAAACCCACAGTACCTGGTTCTGGACATGTCCACATTACAGCAATCGAGGCCCCTGGTCCCAGGCATCCTGACCACCCAGAGGTGCCCACTTCTTCCTCTCTCGGTTTCTGGCATCTCCTCCCTCTGCTGCCTGAGACCCCCGGAAACCTGCTTAGGCAGGACAACCTGGCCTCATCCCCCCTGGGTCTGGCCCTGACCCTGACCTTGGGCCGGGGCCCACTCTGCAGACGCCCCTCACCCTCCCGGGGCCTGGGTGGGAGCCCCGAATGAGCACAGGACACCCGTGGACGGGGCCACCTACCGGAGAGAGGGAGGCAGCCGTGGACGGGGCGGCCCAGCTTACGCTGGTGTAGATGTGCGGGGACACGGGCGTCTGGAAGGATGGCACGGCCTGCGGGACACCGGGGGTCAGCCTGGGGGTGCTCCCTCCCAAACGGCTGCTTCGTCTCCATCCTGGGGCCAGCCCAGAGCCCGGCCTGAGAGGGGATAAGACCGCCCCCTCCACCTCTCCAACCAAATCCATCACCCGATCACTCAGGTCTTCAGCCGGAATGTTCTAGAACCCACTTAAGAGTAAGTGACCCGAAACTCAGGACTCTCACTCCGATCTTTCCTCTGGGGGGGGCTGAGAAAGCTTTGGTGTGGCGGGGTGGGGGGTTGCTGGCAGCCCTGGGGGACTCGGGCGCCCAGGAGGTGCTGGGGACCATGAGGGCTGCACCCGGCTGCTCAGGGGACCGTGTGGCAGCGCAGATGGAAACCAGGCCGGGCGGGCCCTTGCCAGCCACACGCCCTCCCGCTGCTGAGGCCCGCACAGGGAGAGACAATGGGGTCCAGTGCGTGCCCACCCCGCCCCGTACCTGGTAGGCGTGGTCGGCCTGAATGTGCCAGAAGGAGCCGGGTGCCGACTTGCTGAGCGTGCGGGCGGGCAGGCGGGGCTCCGGGCTGCCCTGTTCAGGCCCCGAGGGCGGCACAGGCGGGGGCAGCAGGGCGAGGGGAGCACTGGCCGCGCCGGGGTTGGGCACGGGCTCAGCGGCCCCCTCCCTCGCCTGCACCTCCGTGTAGTAGAAGTCCTCCTCCCGCTTGAACTGGTCGGACCCCGCCGTGTCCCTGTCGGGAGAACCCGGCCCAGTTCAGGGGCGCGACCCCTCACTTCCAGGATGAGGGATACTGAGGCACCGGGGGCGGGGGGAGGGCGGGGAGGGCGACAGGGGAGCAGGAAGGAGCCCCTGCCCCTCCCAACAGCCTCTCCAGGGAAACACGTGCACATGTGGGGTGGGGTTCCCTCCTCTGACCCCGAGCAGGGCTCCAGAACCAGTGCTCCCCAGGTTCCTGCTGAGGCCGACCCACTCCCACTCCCGCAGGCACTGGGGCTCCGGCCGGTACCTACCCCAGGTGGAGGGTCCTCACGTGTCTCTTGATGCCCACGGTCGAGCGCAGGACCTTGCCGCAGCTGGGCCACAGGCATTTGTACATGACCTTGACGGAGTTCTGGTGGGGGTAGGAAACGCGTGACTGGGGTCTGCTCCCCCCAACCCAGAGGGGACCCCCGGCCCGACACCCACCCCACCACGCACCTTCCGTTTGCGGGGAGCCGGTTCGTCCAGCAGGAACGCGTCGGGGTCAGTCTCGAAGCCAGCATCGGTCTGGGGCGAGCCAAAGGCGTCACCCAGGTACTTGGGGCTGGCCTGGGGGTGGGGGGGCGACGGGGTGGAGATGCCGCTGCTCCCGCTCCAGTGCCCGCTGGTGGTGCTGCTGCCGCTGTCTGACACGTCCCCGCTCTCCTTCCACGGGTCACAGGTTGCACGGGACACTGGGGGGCGGGGCGGGGAGCCACGGGTCTCAGCCCAACGCACGGCTTCCACCCAGAACGGCCCATTTCAGGGGCCACCGCAAGGACAGGAGCTGACGCATGAGTGGACACATGTGCGTGTGCTGTGTATAATGTTGTATGTGTGTGTGTATGTGGTGCATGCTGTGTGTGTGGTATAGGTGTAGCTTATGTATGTGCGGTGTGTGTGAAAGGTACAGGTGTGTGTGCTTGTGTGAGTGCATATGGTTCAGGTGGTGTGTAAACGTATATATAATTGTTTGAGTGAGTGCCTATGGTTCAGGGGTGGGGTGTGTAAATGTCAATCTAAGTGTGTGTTTGTGTGCATGTATATGGTACAGGTGTGGGTGTGTGCAAATGTATGTGCACAGGTGTGTGTGCTTGTGTGAGTGTGTATGGTACAGGTGAGGTGCGGGTGTGTGTAAATGTATGTGGTACAGTATGTGCTTGAGCATGTGTACATGGTACAGGTGTGTGTAAATGTATGTGCACAGGTGTGTATATATGATACACGTGTGAGTGTGTATAAATGTATGTGCACAGGTGTGTGTTTGTGTGAGGGTATAAGGTACAGGTGGATGTGTGTAAATATATGTGTACAGGTGTGTCTGTGTGAGTGTATAAGGTACAGGTGTGAGTGTATGTAAATGTATGTGTAAGTGTGCAGTACAGGGGTGTGTATTACACAGGTATAGGTGTGTAAAGGTACAAGTGTGTTTTGTATGGGTGTATGTGTATGGTATACACGTGTGTGTGCTACAGGTGTGTATGTGACATAGGTGTGTGTATATGGTACCGTTGTGCATCTGTGTACTGTATAGGTGTGTGGTACAGGCGTGTGTGGTACACTGTGTGTGAGGGATAGTTGTGCGTGTATATACAGGTGTAAGTGGGGGCTGAGAGCGGCACTGCCCCCCACACGGGGCAGATGCAGATGCCCACCCTCGGGACACTTCCATCCCTCACTCTGATGCTGCCACAGGCGTACGGAGCAATGGGGTGCTGACTTGGGGCACCCACACTGGGCGGGCCTGTCCGTCAGGGGTGCAGAGACAAGCCTCCCTAGATTTCTCCCTCTGCGAACCGCACGTGCTCCCCGAGGCCCGGCTCACTCCTGCTGGACCAGCCCAGAGCCCTGCTCCCCACCTCCAAGGTGCACTGGGGGAAACTGAGGCAGTGATGGCCCAGCAGCCCCGTCGCCAGGCTGGGGCTTGACCGGGATTAGTTGCAGGTGGTGGGGGGTTGGTCCCGGCCTCTGTCCTCACCCGAGAAGCTGGCCTCAGCGCCCGGGGGGCTCTGCAGCACGGGGCTGCAGGACAGGGACGTCAGCACCATGGCCGCCATCATCTCGTCCATCTCCACTGCGTCCGACTTCCTGTGAAGCCCAAGAGGCTGTGTGAGCTCCTGGCCTCCCCGTCACCCCCCACGCCCCGATACCTGCCGGGCTGCCGCCAGCGCTCCCTGCGCCAAAGCTCTGCCCCTGCCCGGTTCTCGCGGCAGGCGCCCAAGGCCGCCCCCCCTCACCCCAAATTCACCTGCGCCCCACTGCTGAAAGCACAAAGCCCACCTTCCCTTCCCATCTTCTAGTTTGCTTGTGTTTTGGTGTGGGGCCACACCAGCTGTGCTGAGGGTTTACTCCTGCCACTGCGCTCGAGTGGGTTCAAGGACCATAACACGCACACAAAACCCATAAAGTCGCATTCTTGGGAAGCAAGACCTCAGTGGCTGCCTCACGAACACGCCAGCAGGAGAAGGAGCGGGGAGGACTCCCAGAGGCTGGTCTACTCCCGAGCGGCACGTGTGCCCATGCTCGAAGGTTCTGACCCGCTGCACTCTGCCACCCGGCTGGGAGCAGCGAGACCAGCTGGGTCACCCACGAAACCAGGGAAGGCACCCGTGGCTGGCGTGGGGTCCTGGCGCTTTCCTTTCCAGTGTTGAGAGCAAATGCTCTGTCAGTCCGTGGAACACACGGACAGACGCGGTCCTGGCCACAGGTGCATCGACACGGTGCGCCCATGCATGATGAGCGTGGGCCCTGCGAGAGCCCGACCCGGCGTCTCGGAGCAACACGTGAGGAGGAGAGACACGAACAGAGGGACACGGACAGAGGGACACGTGCTCCCCGTCCTGGCCCTCGCATCCACTCCCAGAGCTGGCTGCTCTCCTCCTGATCTATTTGATTTTGGTTTTCTTTAAAATCTTTTTCAGAAACAAAGATAAGCAGGGGCAGGGAGGGTGCTGGGCAGCGGGTGCTGGCCCAGCAGGAGGCTGACCGGGGCAGGGTTCCCGGCAACAGGGCCCCCGCAGCCCCAGCCGCTATCCCTGCCCCGGCTCTGGGCAACACATCAGGCGATGAACTGCGGGAAAGCTGAGGTCCAGGCTGGTGGGGCTCCAGCCTTCCGAGCACTGCTGGGAGCACCCACCCCCAGCAAAGAAGAGAAAAAAAAAAAAAAGCCAAGAGTACAAGAGTGTATGACCCTTTCCCCAGCCTCCCCTCCTTTGCCCTCAGGGAGTCTCAGCCCTGGGGCAGTGTGTCCCTGGGGCGTTCTCATGGCCTTAACCGCAACCATGGCTGTGGGCAATTGGGCCGCAGGGGGTGGCTCAGAGCCGCAGGTGGTTTCACAGCCTGGACACGTCCAAAGGACCAAGGAGATGGTTCAGGGAGAAGATTCCAATACGAAGCAGCAGAGACAGCAGTGTGTAAGCAAGCTTTGCTCGGGGCCAGGTTGGGTCTGGCCCCCCACCCCGCTGGGTCCCCCAAGACACCAGGTGTGGCCCCAAACAACAAACACAATTAATAATAGTTTTTTTAAAAAAATCCTGAAATCCAGGCAGTGGGGAGGGCGTTCCACATGGCCAACCAGGGTTTGGTCTCCGGCATCCCATATAGTCCCCCGAGCACTGCCTGCAGCAATTCCTGTGTGCAGAACCAGGAGGGACCCCTGAACATTGCCAAGTGTGACCCAAAAAGACAAAAAAAAAAAAAAAAACACCTGAAATCCTAGTGTCCACTGGTGAAGTGTTACTGACACACCCCCTGCCTGGCCCCAGGGCCGGCTGTGGCCATCCGCCTGGCATCTGGTGACTGAGACACCCCAAACCTCCACGCACTCCCCAGGACGCCAGTTTCCCGCGTCTCACAGGCCGATGACTCTCTTCCGGATTGCGTGTACCGCAGGGGAGTGATGAGTGTAGCGCTGGCATCGCCGTGTGGGGAGTGAGGCAGGGGAGAGCACTGCAGCGCAACAGTCCTGGGGCAAGGACGCTCCCGGCACAACCCGGCCCCCAGAGCACCCCCAGGAGAGGTCCGCAACAGTGGCAATGAAAACTAATCACAAACAGCTGGAGAGAGCACAGCCTGGCCATGCACGCGCCAACCCGGGTTGGGTCCCCAGCACCGCACAGGGTCCCCTGAGCCCAACCAGGAGTGACCCCTGAGCACAGAGCCAGGAGTAAGGCCTGAGCACCTCCGGATATGGCGCCAAGACACCCCCGTCCCCCAAATAAAACCATTCTCGGCCATACCCCAGGGCTCCTCCATGACTGAGTTCCGGGGCGGCAAGCACTGACTGCCCTGGTTATCTGGGCCCTCTCTGCCACCCACCCGCCCGGCCAGCGCCCTCCTGCCCCCACAGGCCAAGCCCCGCACCTCTTTGGGACATCGATGTTCCTGGACACAGGTCTGTAGACGGGGGTCTGGGGGCCCGGCTCCGGGGGGGCCTGTGCCTCAGCCGTCCGCACCTCCTGGGCACGGCCACGCCCCAGCGGCCTCCGCTCCGCCAGCCCCGCGGTCACCGGCTCCTCTGCCCAGCTGTGCTCCAGCAGCCCTGGGGCCCCGTGCCACACAGCCACCTGGGGGCAGAGACCCGTGGTCAGAGACGCACCTCGCCCGCTGCCCTCTCCGGGACCCCCACCCCACCCCAGCACATGGCTGCGGGAAACCACAGCCCACACCCCCCGGCCCCCAAGGGGGGCCGAGCAGACCTGCCCCCTCCCGGGATTTCTCTTCTGTTGAACGGGGCTCTGGACCCAAGTCAGATAGACGGTGATGGGGCCGGAGAGTGCAGGAAATGGGGGTGCTGGCATGTGGGAGGCCCCCAGCCCCCACTCTGCATTCCTGGGGTCCACAGCACCACACCATCGGGCCCACACCATGGCGTCTCAAATCCCTAGGAGTGGCTCCAAGACCAGCTGGGAGGCAGAAAAGTATTTTTTAAAAAACAAGCAAGTCAATAAAAGGCAACAGGGGCTGGAGCAATAGTCCAGCAGGTAGGGTGTTTGCCTTGCATGCGGCCAACCGGGGTTCGATCCTCAGCATCCCATATGGTTCCCTGAGCACCGCCAGGAATAATTCCTGAGTGCAAAGCCAGGAGGAACCCCTGTGCATCGCCGGGTGTGACCCAAAAAGCAAAAAAAAAAAATTTTTTTTAATAAAAAATAAAAATAAAAGGCAATAGAAGGACCCCCAAGACAGGAGAAGCAAGATAGCCCCCAGCCCCCCAAAAAAAATCAGCCACGACAGCAGAGAGCTGAATGATCAGAAAAAAAATCCAAACAGCTACATCTACCTGCCTGCTGTCCCCAGACCCCCTCGGATCCCAACCTTCCCGCTGACGTGGTGCAATGCAGGGAATGGACAGTCACCCTAGCTGACCACACACGGCAGGGGCCTCCTGTGGGCCCTCAGGGAGGGGGTGGGGGAGCTGTGCCAAGAGAGGGGGCCGCTGGGGACCTGTGTCGGGGGAGAGGAAGGCTCCCAGGGGCATCTGCCCGGGGGAAGCTGGAGACTGAGGCAGACGAAACACCGGCGGGCTCCGGCTTCCACAGCTTCCAGGGGCACCGGGGTCCAGACCTGAGCGGCCGGCCACTGCAGGCCAGTGGCTGCGGCTCCTTCTCTGGCTGTCTCAGGAGCCGGCCGCAGCAGGAGTCTGTGTCCCAGCCATCCCCGCACACGGGACAGTAGAGCCCCCACCTACCTTCTGCCCGGGCTGGAAGGCCGTCGGGGGCAGCCCTGCAGGGCCAGCAGCCTGCAGGGCCTCCCGGGGCTGCTCGGGGCAGGGCGCGTCCTTGGTGGCCGGCGCCTCCTCCGGCACTTCGACCTGTGGCTCCAGGGAGGGTGCGGTTCCGGGGGGGCCCAGCACCCGGGCGCCCAGCAGGGACCGCTTTCCCAGACGCCGGGACAGCGCGCTGGCCATGCTCCTGCCGTTCCTGTGGGGACAGATAGATTGCAGCCTGAGACGGCCGCGCCGAGCTCATGGAGGGCCCAGGGGCCTGGGAAACTCGACTAGCCCCTCTTCTGGCCGGGTGGGGGACGAGGAGAAAGTTCCAGTAAGCAAAGAGCTGCCCCAACACCACTGCCCGCACGTGATTCTGAGAAGCCCTCGGGGGGACCCATTTTTATGCTTCATTTTAGTGACTGAGGTTCTGTGGAGTCCAATAACACTGACGGCTCCCAGGTCCGGGATTCCAACTCAGGCTTTGATCCCTACAAAGTCGCCGTCCACTGTGGGGGGAGGATACATGGCCAGGACACTCCGTGCACGCAGCCACCCCAGATTCCATCCCTGGCACCCCACAGGCTCCGTCCCCGACCCTCTCCCACGGCCGTGCCAGGAGGGAGGCTAAGTCGGCTGAGTTTCCCAAACCACATGTCCACCAAGGAACATGGGCAATGCAAGGCGAAATGCTTTGGTGCTCTCTCTCTCTCCCCTCACCCCAGCATTTAATTCCAAATTTCAAGGGCTGGAATGAGAAAGCCAACACCTCCTCCAGGAAGCCCCTGGAAAGCAGAAGCAGGGATCCCGGTTTGAGCAGAGTTCAAGGAATCTCTTACATGCCTGGAACTGAATCAGAACACCCAAAGGGGGGCTGGAGCGATAGCACAGTGGGTAGGGCGTTTGCCTTGCATGCAGCCAACCCAGGTTCGATTCCCATCATCCCATATGGTCCCCTGAGCACCACCAGGAGTAATTCCTGAGTGCAGAGCCAGGAGTAACCCCTGTGCATCGCCAGTGTGACCCAAAAAGAAAAAAAAAAAAGACCCAGAACACGCAAAGGGGGACAAATGTCAGGTATGGGACCTTCACCAGGACCAAACACCCTGAGAAGCTCTCTCTCCCCCCACGGCCCCCGACTTCAGAAGCGGCAGCCACAGAACTACCACCGGACACCAGAGGGCAGCACGTACCCGGAGCCCACAAACCGCCCTTCTCCCACCAAAAACAACCCAGGGGCCGCCCCCACTTTCCAAACAGGAAGTTTGAGGTTTCCACCACCGAAATCGAAGAAAGGGTAGTTATTTCCAAAATTCCTGGCCTTCCCGCCTGCAGACAGAGCCTGAAGGATCTGGCCCGAGGGCCGGGCAGCGGCTTCTCTGAGTCTTTTCTAAATTAAAGCAGGTTTGTGCTTTTTGTTGGGGACCCAGGGCAGCTTGAGCTGGATTTGCATGAAGCTCTTCGCGGGGAGTTCCTGTGGAGAAGGGGTGCCCTTCCTGCTCTGGCCTCTCTCAGCTGCTTACCCCCGCCCCCTCCTTGAAATGCGCTTTCATTCTTTCATTTACAGGAGGCCCAACTTTTAATTTTTGAATTTGATTTTACACAAGTTAAATTTGTAAATTGCATTTGTATGTAAAATACACAAATCTTAATTTTCACGTGCATTTTATTATTTGGGGGCTGGGTGGGGGCACCACACACCTGACAGGGCTCAGGGAGCCATACACAGTGATACGGTGCCAGGGGCCCACCGGGGGCGGCCACAGGCAAGTCACATGCCCGACCTTGGGGACCCCAGAGGCAGGACAGTGGGTAAAGTGCTCGCCTGGGACGCCGCCAACCTGGGCTCCATCCCCCGCACTATGCACAGAGGTCAGGAGTGATCCCTGAGCACGGTGCCAGGAGTAAGCCCTGCGCAACTCTGGGTGATTCAAAACCCCAAGAAGGATAAGTGAGCCCCGACCAGGGGTCCCCACTTCAGTGCTAAGTGTGGCCAAGCTTCTGGGGTTTTCCTTGACTGACACCTCGCAAACGGCTCAGCAGGAGCCCAGTGGGCGAGCCCCCCACCTTGTAGGCACAAGGCCAGCTCCGCCCTGGTGTCCAGGGCGATCCCCAGTGCCACAGCCAGGTGGGGCGGTCCCTCCTGCACTCTGGGCAAGTGTGAGGACCCCCCAGGCAGCGAGCAGAAGGGAGGGGGGCTTTGGCTGCAGCCCAAAGGGGCGTCTGAGTGCTCCTGGGCTGCCCCGGGTCCCTTGGTGTCATGGGGGATGGCTGTCCCAAAACAGCCGACACCAACAGGCACCAAAGCCCACAGCTGCAGGGGGGCTGTTTCAGTCCGTGGTTAGAGGGTCACACTCGTCCAGGCTCAGGTGGTGTCCAGGGGGGTACTGGCAGCCCTTAGTGTGAGCCCCCCAGGACACCTGGCACTGGCGAGGGCAGGAGGATGGACGGCACAGCCCTGTCCCTCTTTCAGATGCAGACCCCTGCTGGACATGTGACATGACATGGCCGGTCCCTGTGCTTGTGTGTGTATGATTGTGTCTGTGAGTCTGTGTATGTGCCTGTGTCTGTGTGGACATGCATTGATGTATATGCGTCTCTATGTACGTGCATGTGACCTGCTAATGTGTGTGTCTGCATATACATGTAAGCACATGTGTGGTTAAGTGTCTCGGTGTGCATGTGCCAGAATGGGTCTGTATATGTGTACATATATGTAAGGACATGTGTGTGTCTGTGTGCATGTGCCAGAATGTGTCTGTATGTGTACGTGTGTCTATGTGTCTGTGTGCATGTGTCTGTACATGTATCTGCATATATGTGTGCGTGTGTATATGCTAATGGGAGGCACCAACGCACGGGGGTTGCTGACCGCTAGGGACAGCATCGGCATCTAGGACAGTGTCCGGTGACACAGCCAGGACACAGGCCCCAAGCTCCAAGGACGCAAGGCACAGTCCCTGCTGAAGCCGAGGAGGGTGGGTTGGCAGAGTCGCTCCGCAGTGGGCGGGTGAAGACAGGGGCAGCCGGCCGTGCCCGGGATCCACGCCAGGCACCCCACTTTCTAGTTCATCCCCTCACCTGTCCCGCGGCACAGGAGAAGCTGCAGGGCTCGGCCCCCGGGCTGATAATCTGCGTGCTGCTCGGAATCTCGGATCAGAAATGTGCTCGTTTTACTCTCTGTCTGTTTCGGGGTGCATCTCAGTCGTGGCCCAGGGGGTGGTCACGACTACCGGGGCTGGGAATCAGTCCTGGGGCCCGGGGCATGCCAGGTCCAGCCACTGGACCCTCCTCCAGTAACTCGGGATTTCTCTTTTCCTATTTTTAGAACCACGCCCGGCCGTGCCCAGGGCTGACTCCTGGCTCTGCACTCAGCGATCACTCCTGGAGGGGCTCAGGGACCATTTAGGGCGATGCGGATCAAACCTGGGTGAGCTGCATGCACGGCCAGCATCCTCCCCGCTGTACCCCAGCCCCTGGGCCTTTCATTTCTCCCCACTTTGGGGTGGTCGGAGCTCACCCAGAGGTCTGAGCCAAGGCTGAAGCAAAAACCACATGAAGAACCCCGTGGACCAAGGTGCTCCCGGCTGTGCTGAGCCACAGACACACCACCTGCTGGGACCCCGCAAGGGGCCCCGGTGGCTGGTCAGCAGGCCACGCGGTCACCGCCCAGATGCTCCCAACAGCTCCCAGCCTCAAGCTTTCTGGGAATGCCTTTCTATCCAGAAAGTTCCAAAGTTCCTGACTGCGAGGCACACAGTGGTCTGCACCCCCTTCGAGCACTCAGGGCATATGTGGAGGTCTCCTGAGGGGGCCCCGAGTCCCATACCCCGTGCCACCCATGTGGCCCCTAAGCAGCAAGCGGGTGGGAGACAATCAACGGGGCAGACAGGCAAGGCCCCAAATTCAGTCCCCAAGTGCCAGCCACGAGGAATCTCTAATTTATGTTACTGTTTTTGTGGCCACACCAGGCAGTGCTCAGGGCTGACTCCTGGCTCTGCACTCAGGGATCACTCCTGGCAATATCTGGGGACCAATGCAAGGCCGTACCCACAGTGCTATGACTCTGGGACCTCTATTTAAAAATAAGCTTCTCCATCACTCCAGCATTCGCCAGGCTCAGCCATCCAGTGCTCCCAGCACCAGGAAATACAGAGAGGCCAGCTCAGCCCCCTCCGGCCTCCCCCCCAACCCCCCGGCGCTGACCCCCTGGCTCAGGGCTCAGGAGGACCAAGATGCTTCAGACTCTGGGAAAACTTGAAACTGGATTCTCAGGACGGGAAAACTTGAAACTGGATTCTCAGGACTAACAGGATGAGTAAAATTGGTTTGGGTTTTGTTTGGGGGCCACAACCGGCAGTGCTCAGGGGTTCCTCCTGGCTCTGTGCTCAAGAATTACTCCCAGTGGGGCCCAGGGAACCATCTGGGATGCTGGAGATCGGACCCACGGTAAGGTGTAAAGCAAGTACCCTGCCCATTGTACTACTGCCCCAGTCTTGGAGGTTAAAGTTTTCCAGGGACCCCTGGAGGTGGGGATGACCCCACAGCTGCACCTGGGAGCGAGCAGCATGCAGAGACGCCCAGTGCGGCATCAGCAACAGGCGCCATTAACGGCACTAGCGGCAGAGTGCCATCAGCACATTCTAGCAGCAGGGCTGAGGGGCGCGGCCGAACCGGGTTTTATGCCCAGCATCCCATACGGTCCCCAGGACTAATTATTGAGTGCAGAGCCAGGAGTAACCCCTGCGCATCTCTGGGTGTGACCCAAAAGCAAAACATAAATAAATGCCTTTTGAACAGCTGGGAAGTTTGAGGTTCCCCAAGACGCTACCGACCGACTCTGCCCAGGTATCCGAGGCTTTCCTGGCTGCTGGGGGGAGAGGAAGACGCCTCCTCTGCACGGAAGAGCTGGAGCCAGTGGGGGAGGGGAGCCTGCGAGGTCTGTGGGGGCCAGCAAAGGGCCACAGTGAATGCCTGGGTCTAGGAGCCCCAACATGGACCCCTCAACACATTCCAGGTCGTCTAGGGATGACTACCTGTGACTCAAAAATATAGTGTGAGGGAGCGAGGCTGGGGTGTGCGAGGGAGCAGGTGGGCTGTTGTGGGGGCAGGGCCAGAAGGTGTGAGGATGCGGGGTTCGGATGTGTGAGGGAACAAGCAACGATGTGTGGGGAGGTCCCGATTTCCACACCCGGAACTCCACGTCCCCCATCCCGGTACCCAGGAGCGGGTGGCCCCCACAACCAACCATGACAGGCAAAGAAATGCAGCAGCCCTGTGTCTGCAGGCACCACAGGGCCGAGGGCGTGCAGGCTGGAGGGTTCTGGGTTTGCGTGGAGAGCGTGGCCTGTGGGTGGGAATCGGATTTTTATTTAAACAACCCCCCCTCCGCCCTCCCCCTTTTCCTGCTGTAGTGCTGACCGAGGTCAAGCACATCTGCCTGTGCCGCTCACACACCCCGGCGAGCAGGGACATGGCATGTGGCTACAGCGCTGGCCACTGACCATGGAGCACACGGGCAGCACCTGCATCACTCACGGTGCTTACGTTCTGAGTCCCTGAGCCGTCTCGCATGGCGCACTTCAGAGGGTTTGGGGTGGGGGCGGTTAGAGGCCATACCTGGCGGTGCTCAGGGGCTCACTCCTGGCTCTGCACTCGAGATCACTCTGGGCGGGCTCAGGGACTGATATATACAGTGATATGCACAGTGCCAGAGACTGAATCCGGGTCAGCCCCATGCAAGGCAAATGCCCTCCCCGCTGTCCTATTGCTCAGACACCCCCCACCCCGCAAAAAGTGATTTTTGTTGTTGTTGTTTGTTTTTTGGGTCACACCCAGTGATGCACAATGGTTCCTCCTGGCTCTGAACTCAGAAATTACTCCTGGCAGTGCTCAGGGGACCCTATGGGATGTTGGGAATTGAACCCGGGTCAGCCACATGCAAGGAAAACACCCTATCTACTGTCCTATCACTTAGGCCCCCCAAAGTGATCTTACAGAGGGGTCCTAACCCACAGCTGGAACAGGATGCATGAGTCATCACCCCTCCTAGCTAGCAGAGAAAACTGGGATGCCCACACGGAGGTGGCCCACCATAGGGGGGCGTAGATCAGCGAGTCCTCACAGCTGGGGTGTTCAAAGTCAGAGTGACAAAACAATACAATCAGGGCCCGTCTCAGAGACCAGAGGGCGCAGGCCCCAGAGCTGCAGAGAAAGGGGCTGAGAGCACCGCCAGCTCCTGTGGTGGCCTGCAGTATCAAGCAAAGTGGGTGGCGTCCACGGGGCAGCCGCCGCCAGTCTGCCCATCCAGCTCTGACTGCAAAAGTCCCCCCCAAAACCTCACTGCTGGGGCTGGAGCAATAGCACAGCAGGTAGGGCGTTTGCTTGCATGCAGCCGACCCGGGTTCAATTCCCAGCATTCCATATGGTCCCCGGAGCACCGCCAGGAGTCATTCCTGAGTGCAAAGCCCTGGAATCCCTGTGCATCGCCAGGTGTGACCCAAAAAGCAAAAAAAAAAAAAAAAAAAAACCTCACTGCTACCAGCCTGCTGCTGACTGACGCCTGACCGATGGCCATGGCTGATGAATGCTGAAGCTTGTTGCCATGGCCAACAGGCCTGAGAACCCGCCAAGAACATCAGGAGGGAAACTCCAGGCAGTGGCCCTGAGTCTCCATGACGGATCCCCCTGCGCTTGGGGTCCCAAACGGACCTTCACCTCTGCACAGACTGTCTGTGGCAAGGGGTGGGGCAGAGCCGGGCAGTGGCTCCCCTGGGGTTCGGCAGGGCTCAGCCCAGGATTGGGGGGGGGTGCTCAGGGACCACGAGCAGCAGGTCCTCCAGGGTCACCTGCTTAGGAAGAACGCGACTCTCGGCGAGACTATGTTGATGGTGGCTGGAAGGTGGACGAGACGACCGCCAAGGGCAGGCACGGGCTCCCCGCATGCCAAGAGCTACCCTGTGCATACATGGACACACATGCTCACGTATGTGCCTACGTGTGTGTGCACGCATGCAGAGCTGGGGTGCTGAGCCCTGTGTGTACGTGTGTGTGTGTGTGTGTCTGTGCGCGCACACACGCGTGCATGCAGAGCCCAGTTCCCACTGCATAGGCTGACACCCCATAGAGGGCAGCTTGAGCCATGCAGTCGGGGTGACCTTCCAGCTCCTAGGTTCCCTGCGTGGGAGAGGACTTGGACACAGGCCACAGGACCCAAGGGGGGGAGGGGGTCGCAGCCAGGCCCTGGCGTGGGCAGCCAGGGGTGTCTAAAAGGAACCCACGAACTGGTGACAACTGGGACACGCTACCCCTTCCACGCCCAAGGCGGGCAGTGCGGTGACCTCACCCAAGCAGGAAAACCCTGGCCCATGAGCAGCTGTGGGGTCACACGCCCCAGCGCCTCCCCGGGGCCGGCAGACCGCTTAGATCCCCGTTTGCCAGAGGCTGGCTGGGCCCATCCCCCCGGAGCAGAGCTGCGCTGAGCGAGCTGGTATAAGGAATCATTGGCAAAATTGCGGGCGTCTCTGAAGGAGGCGGCAGGAGGCCAGGGTCACAGTCCAGGGTCAGGGACGCAGGCTTCGCTGGGCGAGGGCCAGAGTCCATCCCGGCAGCCCCAGCCCCCACACCTCAGGGTGGGTCTGGTGTCTGGGCAAGAGCACTGGACGGTCCAGCGCAGCTGGACAAGTACTGACAGGAGTGGCCCCCTGCTAGGGACACCCCCAAAAGCAGGAAGGAAGCACGTGGGCTTCTCGGACACGAGCCTGTTGTTTGGGGGCCACACCTGGTGGTGCGCAGGGTTCACGCCTGGCCCTGCACTCAGGGTCCTTCCGGGAGGACTTGGGCAGAGGGGGGGGCTGGGGGTGAGACCCGAGACAGCTGCGTGCGAGGCCTCGCCCTCCCGGCTGTGCGAGGGCCGTGGCTGGCCGCACTTTATTCCTGTGTGTGCAGCCTCTGGCTCGGCCGAGGAGCCTCCCGGGGGCCAGCCCAGCCCGTGGCCGCCAGCGGGATCTGGTTTCAGTCCCCCCAGCCTCGCGCTGGGTGAGCAGCACTGTGGGTTGTGAAATGTAGACACTAGTTCAAGGAGAGGCGGGAGGAGGGGGTAGGACAGGGGCGTCTGGGGGACCCGGAGGGCGGTCCCAGAGAAATTCCAGTTCTGCGAGCTGAGCAGAGCACGTCGCTGGCGCTCTGGCCAACCCCTGCCCGCACCCCACCCCCACCCTTCCCCCAGCACGCGTGCAGTACGGATCCCTGACATCCAGCCGGCCCCAGCTCTGAATCGCTCCCGTCTGTTCGAAGCCACAGAACCACTGAGAACACCAGGGGTGGGGTTGGGGGTGGGGGGGCTTCTCCCAGCTCCCAGCTCGGTGCTCAGAAGTCATCCTGAGTACACTGGGGACCATTGCACAGTCTCCGGCCCACAAAGCCTGCAGTGTGGCCTGCTGAGCCTGTCCCCTGCCCAGGACTGGCCTTGCTGTGCACCGGTCACCACACAAAAGCACCCACGGGGCCAGGGGGGTCGGAGGTAGATTTCACTGGCTGTAGGGGACCTTTCTGGACCAAGGAAACTGCCCTGCCCCAAAATGCACTGGTCAGGGGCTGGAGCAACAGTGCAGTGGGCAGGGTGCTTGCTTTGCATGAAGCGGACCCGAGGTCGATCCTCAGCACCCCAGATAGTCCCCTGAGCCCTGCCAGGAGTGACCCCTGAGCACAGAGGCAGGGGTCCAAACAGGTAACCCTGAGTACCGCCGGGGGTGCTCCACCCCCACCACGGACGAAAAGCATTTGTCAAAAGGGCTTTGGAACCCAGCACAGGCCTTATGCAAATCACCTCTCCGTTACACCAAGAAAAAGACAAAAAGCCCCCCCCAAACACACACACCCCGTCAGAGCAGGCCCTGTGTCCGGCCACCGGCCGCCCACTGCAGAACTATGGCCAGGCCAGCAGGCAGCCGAGATCTCCACGGCTCTAGCGCAGTGAGTGCCACAGCGGCGACAGTCCCCATGAAAACGGAAAGTGACAGGCCAACAAGCAGGACGCCTGCCTCACAAGCAGCTAGCTCGGGCCCAACCCCCAGACCAGGAGTGACCCCTGGGTATAGAGCCAGGAGCAAGGACGCCCTGAGCACAGCCAGGTGAGGCCCAAAGATCAAAAGAGAAAAAGGGAAAAAACAGACAACAAGGTGACTGCGGAGGGGAAGCAGGAGTGAAGCACAGGCCCCAGGGAGAGCCCCCCACATCCACACCTGGAAAGGGGGCGCTGAACCCCCCAGGCGCTTCCTAATAAGTCTCCAGGCCTTCCGGGTCCCCAATAACCAGAGGACAGAAAGGGTGGAGGGCATCTGTCCTTTTTCCTGTTTTGCTCTAAAAGCACATGTGCAGTGGCACATGTGCTGCTTGTGCCCACAGGGCCGAGCACATGTGTGGCCTGCATCTCCTCGAGATGTGGACTGCCAGGCTTTCCTACCTAATGCTAGGGTGTGTGTAGGGGCTCGCTCCGCCTCTGGAGAAACCCACACTCTCTCAAGTGCCTTATTCTCTCTCCCTTTCTCTCCCTCCCTCCCCTTCCTAAAAAAAACTCCAAATATAATGTTTTTTACTTCAAAAAGTAAATTACACACACACATACACACACACACACACACAGGGCCAGAGAGTGCAGAGATTAAGGCACTTGCCTTGCAGGCAGCAGACCCAGGGGTGATCCCCAGGGCCCACCAAGAGGGCTCCCTGGGCAGAGCCAGAAGGAAGCCCTGTGCACCACCACATGTGGCCCCAAATCCAAACACAACTTGAAAAAAATGGGCCAAAGAGACAGCACAGCAGGCAGGGTGCTTGTCTCGCACGCGGCTGACCTGGTTCTGATCCCTGGTTCCCCATCTGGTCCCCTGAGCCCCGCTAGGAGTGCCTCCTGAGCAGAGCACCAGCAGGGCGTGTCCCCTGAACCAACAATAAATAGAAACACAGGCACTGATGTGCGGCCAGATAAATCCTCCCGGTCCCACTGTGTGGCCTGGAAACTGTTCTCAGCACAAAGCAGCAGACAGGCACCTGCGGCCCTTTACCACCAGGAGCCAGAGACACCAATGTCGGTGTCAAACCACCAGGCGCTACCTACATATTTGCTGCCCCATGCGCAAGATGGAACCCAGGGCCTGTGCTCTAACCACTAAACCACCTCCCCGGCCCCCTACTGCTTCTACTTATCACAAGCATCTAAAAGGCGTCATCCCTGGGGCCACAGTGATAATACAGCGGGTGGGGCATTTGCCTTGCACGCAGCCAATCCAGGTTCAATCTCCCCCCTCCCCACCCCCCCATCCCAATATGTTCCCCCAAGCACCGCCAGGAGTGATTCCTGAGTGCACAGGCAGGAGTAATCCCTGAGTGACACAAAAAGCCAAAAAAAATATTTTTTTTTTCACAAATAAATAAAATGGGTCATTCCCAGGGTCACATGCCCCCACACTTTTTCTCCATGTAAAGAGGGGGCGCTTTCTGGCCCAAGGCTCATCTCCCCCCAGGCTGAAATGTGTGCATGAATCTCGTGGACCTGCAAATCATCTTGCAGCTGTCTCCAAACAGGAAAGAGACGTCCACGCGTCTCCCTTCTCTGCTGAACTCGCCAGAAACTCTTGCTGGGGGGTGTAGCCTAGCAGGGGGCGCCCCCTCTCACAGGTAGGGCAGATCCAAAGACACCAGGAGACATTTTGACACTGGCGACGGTGCTGAAACTCAGACCCTGAGAAAGGCGGGGAGCGGAGGCCCCCCCACCTGTCACCCCACGGAGCTCATGCAGAGGCATCCTGAGATCGGGGGCCGCTGGCTCCTCCTGCGAACACCAGGCCTGCCCCGCTTACCAGCCTCACCCTGCCCGGGGCTGCACTGGACACTCCCCCGAGCAATCTCACAGCGTCGCTCCCACCTGCCCTGCTTTCCCCCCACCCCCGCCCGCCTCCACCTCCCACGTGGGTCCACGCTGGACCACAAAGGGCAGAAGCCTCTCCCGTGGCACACTCTCTGCGGGGACCACCAGCCGTGCCCCGTCCCGTCCTTGAGCAGTCAGACAAGTCACACATGGGGAGAAATGATGTGTTGAAGGAACAGCGGGGAGGGGAGGGGGGGGTCGAGAGATGGTGCCGCCGCCATTAGGGCACACACCCAACAAGCGCCCGGCCTGGGTTCAATTCCCTGCCCCACACAACTCCCCGGCACCTCCAGGATGGCCCACGGACCCCCAGCATGACTGAGCAGCACACCCTCGGGGGGCTTGAATGGAATCAATGGCCTGGTTTGCTGAGAATCACCCATGGGGCCCTCAGTCCTCCTGAGCACGGTTTGAGAGCATCCCCCAAACACAGCTGACACAGAGCACCCCCAAGCCCCCCAGGGGTTCCTCAAACGCCACAGCAAGGCAACAGCTGACTTAGAAATGCTGAAGACTTTGGCAGAGGACGCCAGAGGGGCCACTCGGCTGGCAAATGCCACCGAGAGTTACAAGACACCCCAGCACACAGCCGGAGCATGGACACCAGCAAAGGCACCCCAGGCACACTCATCAGGGGAGACACGGCCACGACGGCACAAAGGACGGTGGTCTGGTGGGTTCCCACCAGTTCAAGACTCTCCTCCTGGGTGACCCGTCAGCCTTGGTCCTGGGCATCTCTCATTCACACAAACACCTGCCCACCAACGCTGGCTATCTCGGCTCACTGCTAAGTGCCACCACAACCTGCAGGGCCAGCTTTGCACACCTCAGGCTGATCCACCGACTGCAGCCTCAGAGCACTGTGGCCAGAGGGCCCAGCACCCCCAGCAGAAGGGACAGAGGGAGGCCCAGAGAGACCCCTGCAAGGCGCCCAGGACAGAAACCACATGCAGCCTGTACAGACGAGGGAGCGAGCCGGCCCGATGCTAGGACAGTGTGTCTGTGTCAGTGGACACCTGTGCAGACTCACGCAGTGGACACCCCTTGAGAGGACATAAACCAGGGACTCTGGATGCAACTCACTGACCAATTCACACGCTACCCATCCCGCCGTATTGTCCCAGCGCCCCCTTAGAAAACTCGATACAGAAGCAAGCAGTACTAATGTTTTAGAATGAGAATTATGCTTCCTCCCAGTTATTGTCTATGCACTAAGGTCTTTGCTTGAGGGTGAGGAACATAGGAGGGTGCGGGCCATCCCCGGTGTTACACAGGGCCTACTCTTGGCTCTGTGCTCAGGGATCACTCCTGGCGGGGCTGGAGGAGACGCTCGAGTTCACACCAGGTGTGGCCACATGAAGGCCAAGTGCCGTAACTCCTCTCCTCCTTCTGGCTCTTTTGTTTGTTTGTTTTCTTAAGATTTAAAATCATATCCTAGATGCCTCTTACGGTTTCGCATAATCATTTCTCCACGTGGTTTTAATACTCCTAAACAGTGCTGGGGAGACAGCACTGCGGGCAAAGTGCACGCAGCTGACCCAGGTTCGATCCCAGGACCAGCATACAGGTCCCCAGGCCCCGCCAGGAGTGATCCCTGAGCACAGAGCCAGGAGTAGCCCCTGAGCACTGCCAGGTTTGGTCCCAGGAATCAACAAACAGAAAATTGCAGAAAAACATCACCCGATTTGGCATGTATCCCTTGCCACATCCGTTTCTGAATCCGGGCCCTCGTGTGAGATGCTAGGATCCGTCTTCTAATGAAGCGATGCCTCCCTCCCACCTCTGCACCCTCCACCAAGCTAACAAGCAAACCGCTGCACCCTAACAAGCAAACCGCTACACCCTCGCCTCCAGCCCCTGGGGAGGGAGCGGAGCTGAAGGCTAAGAATAGAACCCAGGGCACTCACGGTCAGACCCCCTTCCAGGCTGACTCAGAGCTGCTCATAACGGGTCTTGCATGCGACTGTCAGATTACATGAGTAACACCACGCAGCCTGCAGCCCACCTCTTTGCAAACATGGTCAGGGCCCCCACGGATGCTCCAGCTGCTGAGTGCTCGAGCCAGCATGGTGCCGAGTGGGAGCAGGGGGCAGGGTCCCGTCAGCAGGGAGGCTGACGGAGCCTCACTTCCCCCCAGTTTGTGTGTTTGTTCGCTTTTTTTGGTTTGGGGGCCACCCTCAGCAGTGCTCAGGGCTTCCTCCTGGCTCTGTGTCCAGAGGTCACTCTGGGGTGGTGCTTGGGGGACCCTGTGCTTGCCAGCAGTCGAGCTGGGGTCTGCCTTGTGCAAGGAAGCGCCCTCCCACTGTCCTTCACTCGTCTCCAGCCACCCAGGTTTAAGCTTCGGCTTCCATCCTGAACGCAGCACAAAGCCGGGGTTTCTTTTCCACCATCAGACTTTAGGCCCAGGGAAAGCAGGGCATGTCCCCTCACAGACCCAGGGCCCCTGAGAACATAACAGGTGACACTGACTCACACGTCCCCACGCTATTACCCAACCTGGCTCTCCAGGGATGCAAGACCAGGCTGGCACATGGTCACACCTGACAGACATAAGAGGGGAAGGTCTGAGAGTCGCTGGGGTCCCTGGGGTCTCTGGCTCCCAAGCACAGCCCGGCGTCCTCGCTAGTGGGACCTCCACTCCCACCGGAAGGGGCTACAAACCCAAGGGAGAGCCACACAGAAGGAAGGGCGTTTGCCCTTGCACTAGACCAACCCGGGTTCGGTCCCAGACCTGGTATGGTCCACTCCACTCACAATCTGCTGAAGAAGGGAAGGAGAAAGGAAGGGAGGGAGAGGGGGAAAGAAAAATGGAAAAAAGAGAGAGGGAGGGAGGGAGGGAAGAAAATAAGAAAAAAGGAAGGAAGGAAGAAAGGAAGGAAGGAAGGAAGGAAGGAAGGAAGGAAGGAAGGAAGGAAGGAAGGAAGGAAGGAAGGAAGGAGGAAGTAATGAGGGAGGAAGAGAGGAAGAGGAGGAAGAGAGGAAGAGAAGGAGGAAGGGAGGAAGGAAGAAAGGGAGGGAGAGGGGGAAAGAAAAATGGAAAAAAGAGAGAGGGAGGGAGAGAAGAAAATAAGAAGGAAGGAAGGAAGGAAGGAAGGAAGGAAGGAAGGAAGGAAGGAAGGAAGGAAGGAAGGAAGGAAGGAAGGAAGGAAGGAAGGAAGTCAGGCAGTTAGCTGCAGCCTACAGAAATCCCAGGTCCGTACCCACGCGCCTGCCCGGAGAGTGAGCCCCAAGCCCCAATTCCCGTGCGTGGCTCTCCGTGACTGAGGTCGCAAACACAACAGCCAACAGGGCCCAAACCAGGGAATGAAAAGTGAGCCAGAGCAAGCGTGTGAACGGGGTAGCAAGGGGAAGCCCTGGGGTCAGGCGACCTCGGGAGCCCCAGGCAGCCCACTCAGGGCCAGCAGCCTCCTGAGGGACCTCCCGAGTCCCCAATCCTGCGGTTGGGGACCTCTCCAAGGTCAGAGCTCCCCGGGGAACGAGGGATAAGTGGTGCTTACCAGGATGCAACACCGTCCTCCCTGCCTCCCCCCCACTCCTGAATTACTGTTTGGGTTTAGGGGAAACCACGAAGGGGCCCCACAGACAGGCAGCCCTCTACAGTCCCACCTCACGGCTCTACACCGTCCTGAGCTGCCATCTGCGCTCAGTAAAACCACATCCACGTGTGGGCCACCGGTGGAACGCGCCAGTACCCACCTAATGTTGGAATCCATGCTAGAATTATTCCACACCAGGGGATGCCACGTCCCCAGTATTCATTCTCAGACCTACCTCACAGGCCACATCATCTTCGTGTGGCCTAGACACACACAGACACAGACACAGACAGACAGACACACACACACACACACACACACACACACACACACACACATCCCCGTCAGTCCAGTTGCTTCCAGCCATGTGCGGGTCCTGGGCGCCTGAGGGACCAGGTTCTCCTCCTGCTGAGGAAGCCACCTGCGGCACCAACACACAGGGTCTCTCTCCTCACACCCACAGCTCTCCAACGCCCATCTCTCCTCGGCCTGTCACTTCTCTCCAGTGCTCAGGAGCCACTCCAGCCAACTGGCCGAGCAGAACATGCTCTACCCCTACGGTCTTCCACATCCCACTACAAGCCGTTCTTGCGTGATGCAACCTGGTGGAATTTGGCTCTCCTGGGGCACAAGAAGTCTTTTTGATCGAAAAAGAAAAGGGAAGAAAAAAAAATGCATCCGAGGAGACAGCACTGCGCAAAGGAAGGACGAACTTCCAGAACGTAAATTTTTACCAGCGAGAGTGAGTGCGCTCGCTGGTGGTGTCCATTTCGTTTCCTAACGCAGGTCCCGGTTTTAAAAAACGGTGCAAAAAACACAGCTCCAAAGTGAAGAAACCAGCTTAGCGCCCGCTCCGGGCAGCGGCTTCTTCACGGCCAGATTCCCACTGAAGGTTCCGGGCCAGCCCGCCTGCCGCTCTCCCCACCCGAGGGAGAGCCAGGCCCCAGGCAGCTGACAGCAGGCGCCTTCTCCGCTTTCTGCGGCCTTTTGCAATCCCGCACCGAATCCAGCGGCCCTCAGATGTTGCAAGCGGAGGCCTGGGGAAGTCATTCAGCAAACCACCCTGCACGGTCCTAGCAATGAAACGCAGGCAAGGGGGTCTCTGGAAGTACCTACCAGACCCGGTCGCCCCAGGAGTCAAAACAGGCCTGCTCGTGGCGAGGGCCTACACCCCAACCCCCTCCCTGCACCTGGACAGCATCCTGCTGCTCCCCGATCTTGGTGCTCACCTCCCCCCCCACACACACACAGACACACACCCCAGCCCCAGAAAGAGCCACCAGGGAGAGTTCGAAGGTCTCCATGGAGAACAAATGTCAAACTGCCTGGAAGCTTCAGTCTTCAGTTTCACATAATTCCACACAACTTTCCCCCCCACCTCTAAACCCCGACTCAGGGTGGAGCCCACGGCCCCATTCTCGATCCTGACATTCAGGGACCCCACCGTACTGGCATTTCAGAAGCAGGCCTTCCTAAAGCCTCGTCGCCCTGAACGCCACTTGCTCCATCCGTGCCCAGAATCTCCCCTCCCCTCTCCCCTGGGGGCCCTAGCAACCTTTCCCCACACACCCGCCCACTGCAGAACCTCATCTGCCTGCAGGTCACCACGCTCAGGCTGGCTGGGCAAACGCCTAGCACCTTCTCTGCAGCCCAGTGTGAACTGCACCTCTCCAACACACGCTTCCGATTTCTCAAGTTACCCATTGCCGGAGCTCCCAGGCCTGGAGCGCCACAACTTTCCACCAAGAGCTCATTTATTTCTGTACTTCTCTTCCCTTCACACCCCGTGGGGGCCCCTCCACCAACACCCCATGTACTTGAGCAGGTCTGTGTTCTCCAAAGCTGGAGAATCTCCTCCTTCCCCTTTCCAGTTTATCCCAGTCCAAACACGGGACATTCCTGCTTACTGATCTGTCTCCTAAAGTACTTTGGAAAGAAAAACTTCCTTTGGGGCTAAGTGATGGTACAGTGGGCACTTGCCTTGCACGCGGCCGACCCAGGTTCAATCCCTGGCTGGCATCCCATATGGTCCCCCAAGTGCTGCCAGAAATAACCCCTGAGTATCATCGGGTGTGGCCCCAAAACAATTTTAGGAAAGAAAAAACTTCCCAGGGGCTGGAGAGATAGCACAGCGGGTAGGGCGTTTGCCTTGCACGCGGCCGACCCGAGTTCAAATCCCAGCATCCCATATGGTCCCCTGAGCACGGCCAGGGGTAATTCCTGAGTGCAGAGCCAGGAGTAACCCCTGTGCATCGCCAGGTGTGACCCAAAAAGCAAAAAAAAAAAAAAAAAAAGAAAAAAAGAAAAAACTTCCCAAATACTCTTTGCATGCCACAAAGGCCCCCCTGAAGCCCCCACCTCAGGGCATACAGCATACTCGAGGTTAGTGCTCTCGGGGACTGAAACCACCCTCCCTATTGCCCCTCTCCAGCCTTCATCTCCTGTTGAGGGAAAGGTCCTGGTGTGGCCACAGTCATCTCCCTGGGTCAGGAAAGCCACAGCACAAAGGCCCCTCTCACTCCTGTGCCGTCTCCCCCTGTGCCCCTGCGCCTTACGGAGACTTTGGTTTTTGGCTTTTGGGGGGTCACACTTGGTGATGCTCAGGGGTTCCTCCTGGCTCTGCACTCAGGAATCACTCCTGGCAGTGCTCAGGAGACCCTATGAGATGCCAGGTATCGAGTCAGCTGCGTGCAAGGCAAACGCCCTCCAGGCTGTGCTATCGCTCTGGCCCCTTATGGGGGCACATTTATGCTTTAGCGCTACATGCGTTTGACTTATTTCTGAGCTTACTGCTCTAAGTCCAACCTCCAAAGTTCATCCCACTCAGACACAAGCGCCCCCCCCCCCCCCTTGCAGTCAGAGGACATTCCCTCCAAGCCAAGCTCTCAGACCATTCCACCTGGCAGTGGGGCTCCCCAAGGCCACAGGTTTCTGGGTCTTCCCTGTTCTCCCTGGAATGCCAGGCCTCGCTGCAAACACAGAAGCCCCGCAAAGGTAGCTGAGGCCTGAACTCAACTGCTTCTTCCTCCGGCCCTGAGTTCCTGGGGACGCCACCCTCCACCTACACCCACAGGCTGGCGAGCCTCTGATCCATAGCTGATCACCCACTTTCCATGAACCGCACCAAACAGGCTTTTCCCGACTAGAGGGGTGTCAGGAAAGTAGGTAGGAGCCCCTTGCAACCCACGATGGGCCCGGGTGCTGAAAGCTTCCAAGGCCACCATGAACCGACCAGGGAGGAGGCCGAGGGGGGGGCGGGGGATACACTGCCAAACAGGTGGGCTGCTTTAGATTCCAAACGCACAGCGAAAGCCCAGGCGCCAGCCCCCGGCTCCAAAGCGGGCAGAGAAACTGTTGCCCTGAAATTATTTGCACATGCCAAATTCCCGGCCCGCTCGGGAAGGCCCCCTCCCCCCCGCCGCTCGGGCACCCCGCGTGCCCCTAGTGCCAGCTCCCGGGAGGGCGGGGCGGGGGGCACCGGTGAGGCGAGGCAGGGTGAAACCGCGCGGAAGGAAGTGGGGGTGGACAGAGGGGCCAGCAGGGTGGGGGCGGCCCCGCGCGCGCTCGAGGGTGTGTCGCGGCGCGGCCCGGGGCCCGGCACCCGCTCGCTGGCGCGGTGGAGGAGGAGGAGGAGGAGGTGGAGGAGGAGGAGGAGGAGGAGGAGGAGCGGGACCGCCGGGCCGGAAAGGGTCCGGGCGAGGGGGGCAGGTCCGGCCGGTCCCGTCTGCGCGGCGACTCGGAGGCCAGCGCTGGAAGTTGGGGCCGCGGGGCGCGCGCGATCCACAGTCCCCCCCGCGCCCCGCGCCCCGCGCCCCGCGCCCCGCGTCGCTCACCTCGACCGGGCAGCTCCCGCCCCGACAGCTCGGCGCCGCCTGGCTCGGGGCTGCGGCGGCCGCGGCCCAAAGCCTGCTTCGCGCCCACCTGGCCGGCCGGCCCTCCCTCCCCGGCCCGGCGCTCACGTACGCGGCCGCGGCCACAACCCGGCCCGGATTCCCCGCCCGGGAAGGGAGCGCGCGGGCGCGCGGACACACCCCCCGCCCCGCGTACACAGTGGGCGCTCAATAAGTGCCCAGCGCACATGCGCACTCGGCCCTGACCCGGGGCCGACCCCCCACCCCCCGAACCCCGCTCAGGGCTGGGCCCCCTCCCCCGCGCGCCCGCACCGCCCAAACTTTCTCGCGCCTCCGCTTCCAGGCCTGGCGCCGGGACGGGCGGCTCAGAGCACGGCCGAGCTCGGCCCCCCGGGCGGGGAAGGCGGGGGCGGGCCGGGCTGGGGCTCGCCAGGCCGAGTGGATCGTACCGGGCCGGGCCGGGCCGGACCGGCGGGGGCGCAGCCGGGACCCGGCGGGGCGCGCGCGCGCGGCGAGCTGCAGACCCACCTTTGCATGGCCCCGCGCACGTCATGGTGCCTGCTCCATTTTAGGGCGTTTGACTGGGTTTTGCTCGGCGGAGGTGGGCGGGCGAGGTCTGGAATGAAATGGGAGAAAGTTAACGATTAGCCGTCGGGGCCTGGGCGCACAGTCCCCGCCGCGCGCGGCCCCGGCCTTTGGAGAATTTGCCACGAGGGGAGTCGAGCTGTTCCGCTGTCTTGCTCTGGGTTTGGGTGGTTTATTGACCTATTTATTTTATTATTATTATTTATTTTTTAGAGCTAAGGCCCGGGAGCGCCGAGGGGGGCCCCAAGAACCTACATATTCATCAGGAAAGCAGCGGCGCGGGGAATCCGCCCTCCCCTCCCAGAGCGCCGGATCTGTTTTGGGTCCTACTTGTTGAATTTCCAGTTCCCCTACAGTCTGAGCCAGGCTGATTTTCTTGCAGCGAGGGTGCTGGGAAGACACAGAGGCGAGGAGCCGGGCTTGTGATTCTGATGTAACTGCCCCGCTCGCTTTATGGTCTCCCGCTGGCCCCTGAATTTGCCTTGGGGGGGGGGGGGGACACTGGGCGTAATGCCTCGCTCCGGCCAAACAAGCAATAAATATCCCTGGCTTCTCACTGACCACCTCCCACCCTCGGGAAAAGAAGGACAGTCTCTAAATAGAAGCCAAAGTCCTTAAGGACCTTGATTCTCCGCTGGGGGCGGGGGTAGCTGGGGGCCCCAGGAGACAGGCTGGCCAAGTGGGGAGACCTTTCTGATCATTGCAGTCAGTGGGAGGTTTGCTTCTCAAAACCAGCTAAGTAGGTGGAGCCCATTTGCTGTTGCTAAAACCCGAAGCCCAGCCCACAAGGGTCTCCAATGCCAAGAGCGCCATGTCCGAGGAATCGCTCCAGAGTCCAGCTGCTTCGGAATAACTCACCGAAGAATTCTAACCTTTGAACTCCCCTCCTCCAGCAAGCATCCTTGGTTTGCATGAAAAAGAAGCAGAGGAGATAGGGGCCAGAGCAACAGCACAGGGAATAGGGTTTCTGTGCCTTGTACACTGCCGACTGGGGTTCAGTCCCCAGCACCCGCTACGGTCCTGTGAGCACCGCCCAGAGATTCCTGAGCTCAGCGCCAGGAGTAAGCCCTGAGTAGTGCTGGGTGTGCTACCCCCCTTTAAAAAAAAATGTAAAAAGACTGAATATCTGAAAGGACCCCAGGGAGAAGACTCAGAGGACCAGAGAGATGCAACAGTAGGTAGGAAAACATGGAAATACAAGGGCTGGAACAGTGCAGGGTGGGGGCAGACCCCCACTCCCCCGGGTACCCCCAGCACTGCCAGGGACAGCCAGAGCTCCATGCCAAGAGTAGCCTCTCAGCACCTCTGGGTGTGACCCCAAGACCAAAACCAAAAATGCAAAAAGGCTGGGGCTGGAGCAATAGCACAGTGGGTAGGATTTTTGCCTTGCATGCGGCAGATCTGGGTTCGATTCCCAGCATCCCATATGGTCCCCTGAGCACCGCCAGGAGTAATTCCTGAGTGCAGAGCCAGGAATGACCCCTGTGCATCGCCGAGTGTGACCCAAAAAGCAGAAAAAAAAGTGGAAAATGGTTGGGAATGTGGCTCAGCCCTGGGTTCAAGCCCCTGGCATGAACAAAAAGGCATGCAATGTGTTTCTGTTCTTGGATGTCAAGGTGCTTTGCTCAGGTGGGGTTTTTAAACAGGAGCTGGGCTCAGGTTCCCACAGTTGTGGGGGAGGGGCGAATCACCCCCAACCTCCCCTAGCCTCAGGCTTCTCCTTCAGTCCTTTGGGAGGAACAGAGGCCCCAGGGATGGGGAATACCGCACACACGACAATTACCACACAATCACCATCCATCGCCAGTAATTATACTTTAATTGCGGCACAGGAGAAGTGCCTTAGAGGAGAGGGAGAATGAGTCCAGGCACACACACACACACACACACACACACACACAGTGTGCAGGAAACAGCTGTTGTGAAATGAAATCGTGCCTTTCTAGACGTGAGCTTGAGCCCAAATGAAAGTGAGCAGCTCCCTCGCAGGATTGAAACCACGGGTTTCCGCACACGGGTGGGGGTATCCAGCCCTGGGTTTGGGGATTTTGTGTTGCTTTCTCCAAACACTAAGTGCCAATGCTTAGTTCCAAACAGCCTTCCTAGAACAATTGAGACTGCATCCACTTGTCGCGTGTGTGAGAACCTGCTGGTGCAAGGGAGGTGGAGGGCCTTCGGCTGTGCAGAGCCCCCGGGGTGCTGCCTAGAGGGTGTCTGGCGAGTGCGTTCTGCATGGATGTTGCTGCAGGTCCGCACTTGCACAGCCCACATTCCAGAGGTCTGCACACTAGCACCGACTTGGAGAGTTTCCTGCCCCAGACAGCAGTCTCGGCCGCACCCTGCACCTAGCGCTTTCTTGTAGGATCCAGAGTACACGTGCCTGGCACACACAGCCCACAGAGAGAGAGACAGACAGACAGATAGAGGGAGAGAGGGAGGGAATGAAGGTGAGGGAGGGAGGGAGGGAGGGAGGGAGGGAGGGAGGGAGGGAGGGAGGGAGGGAGAGAGAGAGGAAGGAAGGGAGGGAGGGAGGGAGGGAGGGAGGGAAGGAGGGAGGGAGGGAGGGAGGGAGGGAGGGAGGGAGGGAGGGAGGGAGAGCCCTAAACCATACTCGGCCAAGGCCTAGTGGCCCCCTGCCCCCATGAACTTGCCCTTCTAGGGCAACCCTTGTCTTGCTTCCTCTCACATCCCACAGCCCCTCTCCCTGCTGTGGAAGTGTGTGTGTGGGGGGGGGGGGCAGGGGGTAGGGGACATGGCTCAGTGATAGAACACAGGCCTTGTGTGTTTGCGGGGGTATGAGGGGTACACTCACTAGCACTGTAAGGAAACACGCCAGCCCGCAGGGGGCTCCGGCCCTGAGCACGCACTTTGCAGCTGATTCTCAAACCCACGTGCTACCACGGGGAGCAGCCCCGAGACCAGAGCCAGGAGTAGCCCCCAAGCCCTGCAGGGCACGGCCCCCAAACAAAATGGAACAAACGCAAACCGCATGGGCATCTCAACCCTCCCGTCCAGCTGAGGATTCGGCTTCTGCAGAGCTTTCCTCCGACACTCAGGGGTCGAGCAGAGCCAGCCCAAAGCCCCCACCAGCACATGCGTGAGTTCAAACCCCTCCCCCCAGCCCCCCCCCCCCCGCATCACCCACAAGTGTGACACCAAAACAGTCCAGAGGCTGCAGCCACGCACCACAGTCGGCAAACACAACAGCCACGCGTGTCTGGTCACCGAAGCAGAGCGAAGGAGCTATGTAGAGTTTAAAAGTTGTGATGGCGATACAGTTTTTGGGTTTTTTTTCTTTTTTTTGTCTTGGGAAGGTCACACCCAGCAGTACTCAGGGCTTGCTCCTGGCTCTGTTGCCCAGGGACACTGGGGGCTCTGGGATCATATAGGAGGGGGAGAGGAGGGTTCAAACCTGTTTGGCCACATGCAAAGCAAGCACTCTACCTGCTGCATGACCTACCACTCTGGCCCAACGCAAAGATATTATAGAAACACCCAGTAACAAAGATCCCCCAGGCATCACACTGCCCCTCATTCTCACCTTTTCCCCCTTGGCAGCCGAGGGATGAAAGCCAGGAGCTAGCCGCCCAGCCAAGGCCCAACAGCAGGCTTGCCCTTGCCCTGACTAGACGCCCTCACCCCTCATGCACAGTTCCTTCTTGTCTGTCCTGTTTGGGGGAAGTACGCCCCGCTGTGCTCAGGGGTGCCTTGTGCAGGCTCGGACTGGGCGGCACACCTGGGGAGGAACCTGGGTCAGCCCCCGACGCCCACCCACCAGTCACCCTCCCCACTGTGCTCTCTCCAGCCCCCAGCGCAGGACTTTCTGAGCAGGTTATAGTTCGCTCGACCTGAGCCCCATTCTCCTGTCCTAACCCCCTAGGACACCAGGCATTCTCTGAGGGTAAGTGGTGTGTCTTGTTCTCTGCCCAGCCCCCAGTGCCTGGGCAGACTCCGTCACTGGACAAATGGCAAGCGCTAAGTCGCCGTTGGCCGTACAACTGAGCAGGGCTGGGGACAGGGTCAGGCCTCAGAGGCACAGTAGTTTCAGGGGCTGGCACACCTCCTGGTATTTTCTGTCTTTGGAACAGGAGAGGGCAGGCAGAACGCACTGACCTTGGGCCAAAGCAGTGGTACAGCGGGGATGGGGCTTGCCTTGCACACAGCTGACCCTGGTACAATCCCTGGCATCCCACAGGGTCCCCTGAGCACCACCAGGAGTGATTCCTGAGTGCACAGCTGGGGGTAACCCCTGAATACCACAGAGTGTGCCCAAAAACAAAACAAAAAAAAGAGGAAGAGGAGGAGGAGGAAGAGGAGAGGAGGAGAAGAAAGAGGAGGAAGAGGAGGGGAGGAGGAGGAGGAGGAAGAAGAAGAGGAGGAGATGGTGGTGGTAGTGGTAGAGGAAGAAGAAGAGGAGGAGGCAGAGAAGGAGGAAGAGGGGAGGAGGAGGGAGAGGAGGAAGAGGAGGAAGAAGAGGTGGAGGGGAGGAGGAGGAGGAAGAAGAGGAGGAGGAGGTGGTGGTAGTGGTAGAGGAGGAAGAAGAGGAGGAGGCAGAGAGGAGGAGGAGAGAAAGGAGGAGAGGAAGAGGAGGAGGAGTAAAAGGAGGAAGAAGAGGTGGAGGGGAGGAGGAGGAGGAAGAAGAGGAGGAGGAGGTGGTGGTAGTGGTAGAGGAGGAAGAAGAGGAGGAGGCAGAGAGGAGGAGGAGAGAAAGGAGGAGAGGAAGAGGAGGAGGAGGAGAGGAGGAGGAGGAGGAGGAAAGGAAGAGGAGGAGGAGGAGAGGAAGAGGAGGAGGAGGAAAAGGAGGAGGAAGAGAGGAGGAGGAGGAGAGGAAGAGGAGGAGGAGGAGGAGGAGGAGGCAGTGGCAGCCAAGACCTGGTCATGTCCCGCCTCGGGCGGGCACAGAGTCCCCATCTGTCCCACAGTCTCCCCACCTGGCTTTCCCCTGTGGCTCCGGGCAGGTCTTCTGTTGGCTGCAGTCTGTGCCCAGTGCCAGGGGCCGCATCTTCCGTCCTGCTCCCGACAGCCGGCTCCCTCCAGGGTCCCCAAGCCCTTCCCTCTTCTCTGCCTCTGCTCCCAGGCCAGCAGCACCTAGGCTGTCCTGAGGGCGGGAAGGAGCTTCCTGCAGACGCCCCCTGTGAGAGCTCACGGCACTGGTGACAGACCCCTGCTGTCCCCCCCACACACACACTTGACGCCCTTTGTCCCAGCACTTTTCACCACCACACAACGACCTGTCGCCATTGACTTCATTCTAAACTCAGGGAGAATCAGGCCTTTATTTCTGTGGGCTGCTGTAGGCACCGTTTCTGGATCATAATTGTTATTCTACAAATAATCATGGATCCGCTTAAAAAACCAAGAAGCTCCCCCAGCCCCAGGTTCTGTCCACACCGCCTCAGCCCCAGCCTGTCCCTCGGGACTGACCCTCCCTTACTGCCACAGGACTGTGGTTCCCAACAGCTTTGGAAAATTTCTCAGAAGTTTTGGAGAGTTCTTAGGAGATGAAGAATTGGGCATCCACGTGATCAGTGGCTCCCGTACAGGGTACACGCACACAGAAACCATCCAAAGGGCCTGAGCACACCTGTGTTCACAGCAGCCAACGTCTGGCCACAGAGGGTGAGTGGGGAAAGAGATCGTGGTCTGCACGCACAACGCACACGACTCAGCTCCGAGAGACAGTGAAATCTCGCACTTGGCTGCAACTTGGATGGAACTGGGGGCTGTCATGCTAAGTGAAGTGAGTCAGAAAGAAAAAGACAAACACAGATGATCTCACGCGTATGCAAAGTACAGAGAAACCACGCCAGGGATTGGATGGTCCCTGGTGGAGACAAGCCTCGAAACACTCCCCAGAACTGTGATCTGAGGGGGCTGAAGGGGAAGAATCTTGGTATGATGGTGCAGGCATCCTAACACCCCGGCACCCACCCGGGACGGTGTAACAGCACTGCAAGTATGAGACAATAAGAACTGTGCTGTCTCAAAGGAGCGTGATCATCATAAAATGTTTCCAAGGTGCTGGAGCAATAATGCAGCAGGTAAGGGTCGGCCTTGCACAGAGCTGACCCTGGTTTATCCCCAGATACTTTTTCCCCAGATACTTGTGCAATGCGGCCGCCTGACATTTGATAGCCTAGTTCTCCCTCTTGGAGAACCTGGCAAGCTATCGAGAGTTTACTGCCCGCATGGAGAAGATCCTGGCAGGCTCCCCGTGATGTATTCATATGCCAAATACAGTAACAATGATGGGTCTTATTCCCCTGACCCTGAAGAGCCTCAGCCACCATTGTTGGGAAGGATGAGTAAAGATAGGCTGCTAAAATCTCAGGGCTAGGGTGAATGGAGATGTTACTGGGCCCGCTTGAGCAAATCGATGATCAACGGGATGACAGTGATATAGTGATACTTTTGTATGAACCCCCAAGCACAGAGCCAGGACCCACTGACAGGAATGGCCCATAAAACAAGTTTAATAATAGCAAAAACAAGGACAGTTACGAGGGGGTCTTTGTCAGTTGGGTGATAGTATAAGATAGAGCAACTTTTTATAATCGGAGTATGAGCACTGGCACTATTCAAACTATGCTATTACATTAATTATAATAAGATAAAAATTAAAATCTTACCAAAAAGCAGAACTGAGTCCTCCTAGAGGGTGTTGCCCCCACCACTTCCCAGCCTGTCGGGTTGAGGATGCCTATGACCTCCAATCCTTCCACCACAGGCTGAGCTGAGCCAAAGAGTTCCAATGAGAAAGGGGAGAGAAACGCTGCTAATTCTTAAAAGCTGGACCGTCATCAAAGGCTGGACAGCACCATACTTGGGGCTTTCCTTTTGACTGGGGGGGTGTGAGCTGGGGTGGAGGAGTTCACTCTGTATCCTAGTGGGCAAAACCAGGCCCACTGATTTTTCTTCTTTTGTTTTTTGGGTCACACCCGGCGATGCTCAGGGGTTACTCCTGGCTCTGCACTCAGGAGTCACTCCTGGCAGTGCTCGGGGGATCATATGGGATGCTGGGGATTAAACCAACGTCAGCCGCATACAAGGCAAATGCCCTACCTGCTGTGCTATCGCTCCAGCCCCCAGCACTGATTTTTCTAAACATGGATTTTCATTCTGCAGGTCCCAAGATTGAGGAATTCTAAAGAGATGTCACTCAGCAGGGATGCCTGGGGCAAATGCATCTTCTCTCCAGTCCCTCTGCCAGGCATCCAAGGGCGGCAGTCTGGGCGAGAAAGGATAACTTACATCTGAGTTGTCGGGGTCTCCCGGGAGGTGTTTTTTCCATCCCCACCGCCACGTTTACGAGCCAACAAGCCCCAGCCAGCCCCCACAGGGGCAGCCCTACCTGCAGCCCCCTCCAGCACCTCTGTGCCAGCCTTGGCACGCCTCCCTCTGAGCTCTGAATTGGTGAGGGTGAGAAAGGGCATTTTGCAAAGGGAGGAAGTAGCTGGCTTTGGGAGCACAGGCCCTAAAGCCCGAAGATCTGGGCTGTGGAAGAATGCATAAGTCTGAGCACATCTGGTTTCCCCTTTGATGGCTCAGTGATTTCTCTGGCACAGGAAATCCATTCTGGAGCAATGCTGTCTGCTCTCTCGTGAGCGCAGGAAAGACGAAGAGGGAGTGGGGAAGGATTAGAACTGTCCTTGCTCCGGGTGGGAAGACAAAACCTAGAACAGAACCAAGTGAGAGGGACCTGGCTCTGGCCTCACCCCTGCATCATGCCCCCAGGGAGCTGTGGTGATGGACACTCAGGGTCAGTGGGGAAGTTTCTGCTCAGGCTCCGGTTGGTCTCCAGATGTGCCCCTCACTGGGAGGTTCACCAGGGAGCAAAAACGTTGCATTCAAAAGCAACGTTCTCCGGAGCAGTTTCCCCGTCTCACCAGGAGTTCTCCTCCAGGAGGGTCCCGTTTTATAAACTCTGCAAAAGCATTCTTCTACACATTCCTCGTAAAGAGGCTGACAACAGCCAGTTTCCCTTCCATGAGGGAGATAAGGCAGCTGTTTAAAAGATAAGCAAGTTACAAATAAGGTGGGAAAATGACAGGAAACCTACAGGGAATGTCTAAAGGGTTATGCATCCCAGGGGGGAGGCCAGCAGTCACCTCACTTCCTAGAAAACAAATATTTCTAGAAAAACCCCAGGAGGCCATGAAAAGAGAGAAGTCAGACAATAGCAGAACCACCAGTAAGAAGTCAGGAAGTGGGGACCGGGAGAGAGCTAGGGGGCCTGGAGGACACACCTTGTGTGTTCCAGGTCCTGTGTGGAATCTCCAGGACGCGTGGCCCCCTGGGCACTGCCAGGGGTGCCCTGAGCCTCCAAACACTACTGGGGAGCAAGAAGCAAAGTATAGTCTGAAAAGTGTAAAGAAAACGTCCAGCCCTGTCCCACCAACTCATTTCCCACCAACACATACAAATGTCTGCTGGCTGTTGTCCTGGCCTCAGTCCACTGGGCATCTGCTCCACCTTGTCCTCTTGTGGCCTCCTGCCACTCATGCCCCAGCTCTCCAAAGAAGCAGATTTTCTACAGTGGACATCTGGATACCGTTTGTCCAGCTCTTCACCTCTATCCCCTCAAAAACTTTCCATCTTGCTCTCAGGTGTTCCAACCCTTCTTCATCTTCCAAGGACCCAGAGTTTGGGGGGGCACTGTGACGCAGGACACCCCAATCAGCAGGAGCCGGGGGGTGCCTGGCAAAGGGACCCCCACGGAGGTGTGTTATAGTTCTGACCAAGGGAGAAAGGAGTGCGGGGTGATCTGAACCCAACCTCGCTACTCTGGGTCCCCGGGACCCCACAGGGCACCCAAGGTCGGGCTGAGAAAACCAGCAGCTCCTCAATGGACAGAATGAAGGAGGGTTTTGAGAAGTTTAGGAACTCATAAGCACGTCAGACAAAATGCCAGCAGGAGTGCCTGTTTCTGAAAACTTTTTTTTTTCCTTTTTTCTTCTTGGGTCACACCCAGTGATGCACAGGGGTTACTCCTGGCTCATGCACTCAGGAATTACTCCTGGCAGTGCTTGGGGGACCATATGGGATGCTGGGAATCGAACCCAGGTTGGCCACGTGCAAGGCAAATGCTGTGCTATCGCTCCAGCCCCCTGAAAACGTTTTTAAAGCCATGAGGATTGCGGTGATTCTGATGGAAGAGCTGGTACATGGGCTGTTTGGAGCCCATGTCTTGATCCATACACTGAATGGTCAATGACCAGAGTCCGCAGGAGGTCTGTCCCCACAGTGCCCGGTGGGATTTGAATGTCCTAAGACCAACTGGTTTCACGAAGGTAGGGGTCACATCTAGAAGCGCTGGGGGCCAGTACAGTGCTGGGGACTGAACTCGGCGTCTCACCCAGGCAAAGCATGGCTCTGTCACTTGTGCCAGCTCCCCGGCTGCCCCATTTGGAAGATTCTAGAAGCCCAAGCAGACAGCCGCCCTCACTGAAGTCCCTCCTGCCGATAACCCGCCAGGCTGTAGTGACATGGACACCCAAGACTAAAAGGCTGGGCCATCATCGAGGACACACAGCCCCCCGCTCATGCCTGCCTCCACCTGGAAACAGGGAGTTCATCATCGTCGAGACAAGGCACTTGTTCGCTGGGCAGTTGCTGGGATAAGACGCAATAGCAGTTTCAGTAAGAGGGAGAAGTGACCCACAGGCTGAGTGTCCTCCTGAAGTCAGGGTGGGAGTCCTGGTCAGGAGGAAACAAACTCAACTTTTTTTTTTTTTTTTTTTTTTGCTTTTTGGGTCACACCCAGTGATGCTCAGGGGTTACTCCTGGCTTTGCACTCAGGAATTGCTCCTGGCAGTGCTTGGGGGACCATATGGGATGCCAGGGATCGAACCCGGTCGGCCGCATGCAAGGCAAATGCCCTACCCGCTGTGCTATCACTCTGGCCCCCAAACTCCACTTAAAGGAGCCTCAGAGGGTCCTGGGAAGGCTCAGGGACAAGGCACCTGCATTATGAGCCCAAGGCTTCAAGTTCAATCCCTGGCCCCACCCACATGCACTGAACCAGGTCCCTGCAGTGCTACAGTTTGGGACCACCAGAGCCATAACAGTGTGGACATCTCCAGAGCATGGCAGCCCCAAGAACAAGAGGGTGCAAGCCCTCATGAGCATGGCAATGAGAAATGTTTGAGTACCACAGCCAGAGTCTCGAACCACACTCTGCCCCGTCCCTAGCAGCACATTTGTGAATACCCCATGAGCCAGTGGATACTGTGACTAGAATGCATGTGAGCATCACAGTCACACCAGCATGAGACCTGCATTCATGGCACTACCACAGCGAGGGGAGGGGGACAGTTCCTCCATCAGCAGAGTGCCTTGAAGTCAGCCAGAAGAAGGCCAAACACAGGATGGTGTCACTCATATGTGGTCTTTAGCATAACTGAGTTAAAGGGGGAATGTCCAGATCACCCGTGGCCCCAGAGTAAAGGGAGGAGAAGGAAAGAAGTAGAGTGAAGGGGAAGGGGAGAAGAGATGGATGAGAAGCATCGGGGGCAGGGGGCAGGGATACCCAGGTACACTGGCAGAGATAAGGAAGGACAGAGCCAAATATCCAAATATCCCCACCACAGACTCAACGACACTGAAGTCGTGAGACCCAAACTTTAATAACCAAACTTCACAGGTGCCTGTCGAGCAGGCCGGCTGGGGCTGGGGCACCTGGGAACGCTGGTGGAGGGAGTTGACACTGGCGTTGGGATCAGTGACGAAACACTGCCTGTCAGAAACCAACTATGAATAACTTGTAACTCACAGTGCTTTAGTAAAATAAAATGTTGAAGAAAAATAAAAACGGTACCTTGAAAAATGGGCTGGAGTGATAGCACAGCGGGTAGGGCGTTTGCCTTGCATGCAACCAACCCAGGTTTGATTCCTCCGTCCCTCTCAGAGAGCCCAGCAAGCTACCGAGCAAGCTTGCCCGCCTGCACGGCAGAGCCTGGCAAGCTTCCCGTGGCATATTCGATATGCCAAAAACAGTAACAAGTCTCACAATGGAGACGTTACTGGTGCCTGCTCAAGCAAATCGATGAGCAATGGGAGGACAGTGCTACAGCGCTACCTTGAAAATAACCTGTAGCTATTTTGTCCCTCGGGACAAGCCCGGGGCTGGCTCTCAGCCGCTCACCCCAAACCGTTCCTCTGCCTTCTCTTCCCTCCGTGCTCCATCTTCGACTTTCTCCTCCAGGTCCCCTCTCCTGGCCTGAGTCCCCGACCCTGGACGGCGTTGGTGTGTGTCTGTCACCTCTCTCAGCTTCCTTCTCTCAATGCTCTCTCCATGGCAGCACCGGGCCAAGAGCTGAGGGACGAACACCGTTTCCAGAACTTTCACCCCTGAATGCTGAGAACGGTCAGGGTAGACAGATGTAGGGAAGGACCTGACCTTCCTGCCCTTCTGGTGCCACCGATGACCTTTGGCGTGATCACCGGGGGCTGAACCACCTGCCACTGTTTGGAGGACGAGTGATCCTGGGTGTTCCATCTGGCTTTTCGATTCTGTGATTCGGGGCTATATATAGATAGCACAGGGGTAAGGCACTTGCCTTGCATGTGGCCGATACAGGTTCCAAGCCTGGAATCAAATATGGCCGAGCCCTGCCAGGGGTGATCCTGAGCACAGAGCCAGAGGTCAGCTCTGAGTGCCACCAGTGTAGCTCCAAACCACTTCACCGACACCCCCCCCACACACACACCCAAGATTCTGTGATTCTGGGCCAGAGACTCACCCAAGTTTTATCCACAGCACTACATGGTGCCCCCAGCATGACCCAGAGGCTCCCCCAAACACCACTTGGGGCCACCCCAAGCACAGAGCCCCTAGGCACCATTAGTTGTGGCCCCAGACCCTCCCTCCCACGAAAAAGATGGCAGGATTCCAAGTGGCCTCCACTTGTGGCTGGCCCACGTCCGTCCCCTAAGTTGCTTCTTTGAAACCGACCCCCCCACCTTTCCATCTTTAAAGTCGTGTCACTGGTTTTTATTCCTTTCCCCATCCTGCTAAAATGCCTGCCATAACCCAGAAAGCTCAGTCTTTGTCTCTGGGTGATTTCCTCAGCACAGGGGCGCGCTCAAGCGTGCGGGGAGGAAGTAAAGCGCCACCAGCGCTGCGCTGTGTCCACTCGTGCACTCCTCGTCCAGCACACCCCGGGGCCCTCACTCGGATGACTCAGAGGAGCGGGAGCACGCCAGGCCTGCTCGAGGTGGCAGGCACCCAAGTTCCATTCTTTTCCAAGAGAGAATCAGACCGCTCTGCCAAACGGATTAGTCAGATCTCTTCTGGAGGCAGTGACAGGCCCTGATTCCTGCTCGCTTCAGCAGAAAATGTGACCGTGCTGCTGGCTGCCCCGAGTGGGGAATCCAGGAGTCTGCGGAGAGGACAGACTCGGTGCAAGCCTGGTCGAGAGAGAACCCAGAGGCCCGAGCTGTGCCTCAGTGGCAGCTCCCAGGCCCCGGGGTGGGAAACCCTCACCTTAGCTCAGGCTCTGCAAGATTACCTTTTAACAAGTTTCCTGGTGGGGTTGGCAGTGGGGTGGGGCAGGAGAGAGAGTGCAGGGGGTGAGGCTCTTGCCTTATACACCTAAACCGGGCTCCATCTCCGACACCACATATGGCCTCCCAGCCCCGAGCACAGCCTGGTGTGGTTCCCAAACAAAGAAAGAAAAAGTGTTCTGAACTGGAGAGCTGGTCTAGAGGTTGAGGCATCTGCTTTGCACGTCACTGACCCCAGTTCCATCCTCAGAGATGCAAATGCTTCCATGAGCGCTTCCAAGAATCATTTGCACTCCTTGAGCACAGAGACCAGGAGAAGCCCTGAGTGCCTTAGATTCCAGCTCCTCCCACCCAAAAGTGTCCCAACAGAGAGAGTTTCAGGGGGCCGGAGCACAGACCTGGCATGCAGGAGGCCTGGGTTGGAGTGCCAAGAACTGAGGGTCTCCCAGCACGAAGCACCAGGAGTCACTTCTGAGCTCCAGGGTGTGGCCCCCTATCAGAAGAAAGCTCTCCACCTCCCACTCTCCCAGCCTAAAGATTTTCCTTCGTGTATTTAGGAACGAGACTGGGAGCAGCTCCCAACTATGACACCCCAACTTGGCAACACCAGCAGGAAACAAACATCATATATATATATATGAAATATATATAGGTATGCATATGTGTGTGATGATGGGTGGACAGGCTAGTTTGAAGCCTACATAAACCACAGGGGACAGAGGACTGACTTTCCAACAGAATGGAAGCTCAAAAAGGAAAATTTACACATGTCCCAACAAGGGAGGGGTCAAAGGGGCTTCTGTTCCTGGACCCTTTCACTAGCCACGATTCGAGCCCGGGCCCTCCTGTGTACGTGGTCACAGGTCAGTGAGGAGGACAATTGTCCACCACCTGTTACAGGTGATTTGTCAGTGCCTGAACCCCAACCCTGTGAGGAGGGCACTTTGCCACAGGGCCTGCTCTCTGCTGTCCCGAGGAACCTGGGGAGCGTTCCACAGTCCAGGGAAACCTCTTTCATCAACCTTGGGCAAATGCAGCCACAGAGGCTGGACGCCGGACACCCACCTGACTTGAACAGATTCGTGCAACTGTAGCCACAGGCTACTGCCGCAGAATCATTTCCTGCAGTGAGAAGAGGGGCCAGAGCTCCCGCCTGGGCAGCAGGCACGCAGACACCCCCAGCTTGGAAGGCAGTGCCCCTAGGGAGCACCCACACATGCACAGACTAGGAAGGGGGGGTGGTCCCACGGGTAAAGCAATTCCAGGGTCTGCCCTAGGAGTAGTGGGTGGACATGTGTGTATGTGTGTGCGTGCGTGTGTGCATGTGTGTATGTATGTGTATGCATGCATGTGTGCTCATGTGTGTGCGTGCGTGTTTGCATGCGTGTGTGTGCATGCGTGTGTGTGCGCGTGCGTGTTTGCATGCTGTATGTATGCATGTATGTATGCGTGTGTGCATACGTGTGTGTGTGTGTGTTCGCGCGTGCACGCAGAGCAGGGCGTGCAACAAGCATGGAGCAGGCTAAGAAATTCAAAAGACTCACAACGCCCTCTCCCCCTCCAAACCCAAATTGCGCAAGGAGCCCCAGCCCGACCCTGGAGCGCAGCGACCTGGGCCCCTCCGGGCAGACCCCGCCCGCGGCCCCGCTCCGGCTCCGGCGGCGGAACAGATCCGCGCCGTGTTTTCGCGCCTGCCCGCCTGCCCTTCGGGTTCAAGCTCCCCCGCCAGGAGTAAACAAGCCGCCGAGCGGCAGCCAGTAGGACCAGCCCCCGGCCCGGTTTCCGGCGCCAGCCCTGGCAACAGGCCCCGCCCCTCGCGACAGGCCCCGCCCTCGGCCCGCGCCGCGCGCCCGGGCCCGTCCCCTCCCCCGCGGCGCCCGCCCTGCCCGGCGCGGTGCCCGGTCCCCGGCCACGAAGGGCGGGTGCGTGGCGCACACGTGACCGGCCGGGGCGGGGCGTCCCTCTCCGGGCCCCGAGCTGGCCCCCGCTGGCCCCGCGCCCGGCCGGCTCCCGCGGGCCCCCGACGCCTGCGCCGCCGCTGCAGCCGGGACCCGGGCTCGCCCCCCTCGGCCCTCCCCGCCCTCCCGCACGCCCCACGGCCGCGTGCACGGGCAGCCCGCCCGCGTCCACGCCGCACACAGGCCTCCGTTGTCCCTACTGCCCACACCTCCTTCCCGGAATGTCGGAGGGCCCCGCTGGCCCAGCCCCCTGCCCTTCCTCTGACTTCCAAGCTGGGGAACCCGAAGGTTCTGCAAGGTGGGCCCTTCTCCCAGGCCAGAACCTGGCCTTCCTTCCCGTTCTGGGGGTCTGTCGGGACCATCCTGGAACCGGTAGAGCCGGTCGTGGGCAGCCAGTTCGCACCTTCCGAACGCCCCCGCCCCCACCCAGCGACCACGTCTCTGCCAATGACTTCCATCTGTCTTCAGGAAATGGATCAGAGTCGCAGAAACGATAGATAGAGAGATAGTGCAGTGGGCTGGGCACTTGCCTTGCACAAGACCCACCTGGCCGGCTTCAAGCCCTGGGCCCTCATGCGATGCCCCCAACCTCACCAGGAGTGTTCCTTGAATGCAGAGCCCAGAGTAAGCCCTGAGCACCGCCGCCGGGGAGGGAAATAAATGGAAAACCCTTTAGCAGCTGGCCTGGAGGGGCAGTTTCCTCCGAAGTTGAGAACCTTCACTGTGGAGTCAGGCTGGAAGGTTTTGCTCAGTGGCTACTCCCAGTTCCGTGCCCCTGGGGTTGTGCCTTGCAGTGCTGGCTCGGGAAGCAGTGGGCTGCATGCAAGGCAAGCACCCTAACTGCCTCCCCCTTCCATCTTTTCGGCTCTATGCTGGGATTTTCTTTGTTTCTGTTTTGAGGGCCACACGCAGCGATGCTCAGGGGTTACTCCTGGCTCTGGACTCAGAAATCACTCCTGGCAGCGCTGATGGACCATATGGGATGTCCAGATCAAACCCCTGTTGGCCACGTGCAAGACAAGTGCCCTGTTGGCTGTACTATGGCTCTGGGCCCGTGCTGAGGTTTTAGTATTCTTATCCCTCTCCCTGATGCCTCCACTAGGTTGCTGGCAGGTAATCTATCAGACCAGGGCTGGAGAGATGAACGCACTGGAGCACGCACTTTGCATGTAGGAGCCTGGGTCTCGGGCACAGCAGATCCCGGAACAGCTGGGGAACCAGCAACCTTAGCATTAGCACAGAGCCCAGAGCAGGGAGATAACTCCTCCAGTGTGGCCAAAAGGAAAAGTCTCTCAAGCCAGGCTCAGCTCTCAACCTGAAAGCCGGTGTTGGGGGCTCACAGAAGGTAAATGGAAAGCGGGCAAGTCCATTGGAAGTGGCTTTATAATGCAGGGGAACTCAGTTTTAGCATAGAGAAAATAGAGAAATTCTGAGCAAGGAGTCTGCAAAGTGTGTAGGGGCCAGGAGGTGCTGGGATAGGAGAAAGATGGATGCAGAGAATGAAGACAGCCTAATGGAGCGGGGAGGCGGGAGACCCCAAATATCAGACAGATAACCTTCCTAGGGAAGAGCCTGGCCACCCATACAGTAAATGCCAAGTGAATAGGCTTGTAAAATTGTAAGTTAAATTGTAACCTCACTTGTAAATTACAACTTGTAAGTTACTTCACTTGAGAGTGAGCCACATGTTTTCTTTCCTTTACATTACTTCTGCTTCTAACACCTAACTCAGCTCTTATAGAGAGTGAATGATCAGATACATATTTGAAAATTTCACAAATGGAATTATAGGTACATATCAGGAATTAGGGCCCTATGGAAAGGGCCCTAATTTTAAGGAAATTAAACTTTGAAAACTTTGAGCTCCCTCACTTTTTGAATTCAAGGACTCTCCTTGCTCCTGTGAATGTTAGGGATTGGAAGCAGAACAAGGCTTTCCTTTTAGTCTGATGCGATTTCCATGGCCAGACACTGTACTGACCATGCAATTGAAAGGAGAAAAACTGCACTGTAGCACTGTCGTCCAGTTGTTCATCGATTTGCTGGAGTGGGCACCAGTAATGTCTCCATTGTGAGACTTGTTACTATTTTTGGCATATCAAATACACCACGGGTAGCTTGCCGGGCTCTGCCGTGCAAGGGTAGGATACTTTCAGTAACTTGCCGGGCACTCCGAGAGGGACGGAGGAATAGATCTCTGGCCTCGTGCAAGGCAAATGCCTTATCCGCTGTGCTATTGCTCCAATCCAGGAGAAAAACAAAGCTCCCTAAAAGCTATAGATTACAAGGAGTGTGGGGTTCAGGCCTGAGACCTTGGTAGGAGAGGACTAAACTGTCTAAGGGCTGTGATCAGTCAGAAAATGCTCAGATTCTCATTGAGAGAGAACCTGGGCTAAGAGAGTTCCATGGTGGGGGAGGGGGCAGCTCATGCTCTGATCTCCACCTGTCCTGCATAGCCCTCCCAGCAGTACAAAATCCCCCTTGGATATTGGGGAGCGACCCCAGCATCCAGTTTGGAGGAGCTCCAGGGGAGAGAGGGAGAGAGTGGGAGGGGGGAGAGAGAGAGAGAGAGAGAGAGAGAGAGAGAGAGAGAGAGAGAGAGAGAGAGAGGAGGGAGGGAGGGAGATGGAGATAGAGAACATTTGAATGATGGGAAAGAATTGGTAGGATTTGGCGCTGACCAAGACAGAGAATTTCTGGAGCGGCAAATGGCTCTCCTCTAAGGCAACAACAGATACTGAGAAAACCAAACCAGCTCAGAGGAGAGATCTGAGTTGGATAATATTGGAAGATGTTAGAGGGTTATGTAGAAATCAGATTTGGAGAAGTCTTACACCTTAAGTGAAGGGGTTTTGACCTCAGCCTGTGGCTGATGGGGAAGCCCTGAAAATTACCTGCAGCCAGGTGCTGAAGCAAGAACGGTACCCGGGCAGGCCTCTGCGAGCGCTGTGATTTGCATCTTCCCTAGACAGTTGCTGGTCATATATGAGCATTCACTTAACTTACACGCACGGGAAGGCAGCTCCACCAACCAGCATGTCTATTTATTTCCAAATACACATATCTCTGTGTGGGTGCCAGGGAAGGGAAGGGGGATGAGGTGTGGGTATCGGTGCCCCGGACCCCGGGCATGGTGAGATCATAAGCCACTTTACACGCTGCAGAGCTGGAAAGCGACCGAGCCCAGATTCCAGCTGCCCTCCGACATGGAGACTCTCCCGTCACCACCATCACTGAGACTACAGAAGCACCATGTCCCCACATTCTGGGCCTTTCTCCTGAGGGCCAGGGGGGAACATGAGGTGGTCATGGTCCCTAGGCTCACATTTCTAGAAATGCTTTCACATTCTGGGTTTTTTTTTCTTTTTTTTGAAAGGTGAGTGTTTTTTATTTTGGGTGGGGGGTCACACCTGGCAATGCACAGGTGTTACTCATGGCTCTGCACTCAGGAATCACCCTGGCAGTGCTCAGGGGACCACCTGGGATGCTGGGAATCGAACCTGGGTCAGCTTCGTGCAAGGTAAACGCCCTACCCGCTGTGCTATCGCTCCAGCCCGAGGTGAGTGTTGTTTTGTTTTTCAGATTTGGGGCCATACCCAGAGGTACTCAGGGGTCATTCCTGGCGGTGCTCAGGGGGACTATATGCAGTTCGAGGTATTAAACCAGGTCGGCCATATGTAAGGTGAGCTCCTCACTTGCTGTCTTTTAGCCCCTTAGTCCTCTTTAGCCCCTCCAGCATGTTTTTGAAAGAAAGGAGACCCCTGTTTTGTGCCTTTAGAAGCAGATGGAGCTGGGTTTGTCCTCTGCTCCCAGCTCTTACTACCGGGCAGCTCCAGAACCCTAAGCTCACAGTCTGCCCCAGTCCCTTGCAGTTGGGGGTCCCTTGTGCCCAATTTTGAACTCCTGTGCGCATTAGGCTCTGACAGTCATTTCAGCTTCACGGCCCGTAAAGCCCAGATCTATTCCAACTGCCTAACACCCAGCTTGCTTCAGAAACTTACTTTCCTCACCTGAATGAAAGGGTCCCGGATGGGCTGTGGTTGAAGGTGGACATCTAAGATCAGAGCAGCTGGAGGAACTGAGGAGAGCCTGACCACCCCAGGTCTCACCTAAGGCAAAGGCCCCCAGGCTGAGAAGTCCCTAATGAGCCAGGCACTTTAGCAAGTATTTATGGCCTCCTTGCAGTTTCCTCCCTGTTGGCAAAAGTAATCCATGTAGAGATTTTTTTCATTTTATGGTTTTGGGGCCACACCCAGCAGTGGCCTAGAGTCTGGGCAGTACTGGGGGCTGGGGAGAGCCCTGCATTGGGCCTCTCTCCTGCACAGGAGGCACTCCAGCGCTGTGAGCTGCCTGGCCATTTGCTTCCTTCTGGGGTAATGCTCCTGCTTTCACAGAGACCGAGCCTGCAGTGCGGTGCATTGCATGTCTCTGGCCTTGGAGTCAGCCACAGCCAAGAACCTGAGGCCTCTCTCCGGAAGGCCTGAGGTCACTGTTGGTGTGTTATCTGCTCACGGAGTGATATGCATGAGAGACCCCAGAGCAAAGCAGATGGGGCAGGAAGGAACATGGGGACAGCCTCAGGGGCATGGCTGGTCAGGGAGCACAATGATCAGAACACCCCCCCCACACACCATGGAGTAAGAATCTGGAGGAGGGTAAAGTCCCCTGGAGCTTGAAAGTTGAATCGTTTATGAATTAGTGATTCTTAGATCATGGTCTTGCAGGGACTGCGGGACTCCCACGCTGTGCTCAGGAGGTCTGGGGGACACTCCCAGTGAGGCCTGACCTAGTGGACCAGGTGCTCAGCGCAGAGAATCCTTAGGGGCCCCGCCCTGCAGTGCTTCAGGCCTCCAGGGCCACACCCATGCCTGGAGATTAGCTGGGGCTGTGAACTAAAGGAACCCCCTGACCCTGACCCTGAGCTTCCTCCCCCGCACCCCCCCCCAGCAGGATAAAGAAGAATGAGGCCTTCTGGGGAAGGGCGAAGGCGCCTGATAAACAGCAGCAGGTGAGTGGATGTTCTGGCTGGGGGAGTGGCCGTGACTGGAGAGCACAGGGAACTCAGTGGACAGCAGCAGACAATAGGGAATGCAGTGGACCAAGGAATGCAAGGGATGGTGGGGAGCGCAGCGGACAGCAGGGAATGCAGTGGGCAGCGGGGAATGCAGCAGACACCAGTGGACAGTGGACAGCAGGGAATGAAGCAGACACCAGCAGGAGGCAGGGAATGTAGCAGACAGCGGGGAATGCAGTGGACAGCAGGAAATGCAGTAGACGGCAGGAAAAATAGGAGACAGCGGGAAGTGCAGTAAACAGTGGGGACCACAGTGGACAGCAAGGAATGCAGCAGACACCAGCAGGAGGCAGGGAATGCAGCAGACAGCGGGGAATGCAGTGGCCAGCAGGGAATGTAGTAGACAGCGGGGAATGCAGTGGCCAGCAGGGAATGCAGTGGACAGCAGTTTTGCAACATGATCTCCGGAAGCATGAGGTGTGCTTGCAGCTGCTGCGTTTAGCCCCTTGAGGTGCACCCAGGATGTGGGGCCTGGATGCCGGGCTGGGGGCACAACTCAGTGGGACAGGCATAGCCTGCTGCAGGGGTGGGGTCCTGGGTTTGACCCTTTCCACACAAACACACACTGCAGAAAAGACATGAGGCAGGGTGGGCATGCCATTCCTTCATCTCGCATCACAGGAGCAAAGCTGGGGCTGTGTAAAAGCAAAGTGACAGGTGTGAACCTCAGACCCTGACCTGAGCCTTAGGGCCCCTGAGAGCAAGCGCTCGGCTGGAATCTTCCTGAGATGGGGCCAGTGCTGGAGATGGCCCCAGGAGCAGGGAGGTAAGGATTGGTCAGTGGGACTGCTTCAGCTTGTTTCTAGAATATTCTTCCCAGATTCCAGACTCTCAGAACCTCCCCCTTCACTCTGTGGGGGAATCACATCTGGTTTGGCTGGTTTGCTCGGAGACTGCAGACTCATTTCTCCTCCAAGGAATTCCTTCTTCCAGCATTGTTATCTTTATCCTCATTACAGCTCTTGTCCATTTTTTTTTCTTTTTGGATCACACCCAGTGATGCACAGAGATTACTCCTGGTTCATGCACTCAGGAATTACTCCTGGCGGTGCTTGGGGGACCATATGGGATGCTGGGAATCGAACCCGGGTCGGCCGCGTGCAAGGCAAACACCCTATCCACTATGCTATCACTCCAGCCCATCCATTTATTTCTTTTTTTTTTTCTTTTTGGGTCACACCTGGCGATGCTCAGGGATTACTCCTGGCTCATGCACTCAGGAATTGCTCCTGGAGATGCTGGGAATCGAACCCAGGTCTGCCGCATGCAAGGCAAATGCCTTACCCACTGTGTGCTATGACTTCAGACCCCCCATTTCATTTTTAATATATATATTTTGTGGAATGAGGCTCAGAGGGAGGTCATTTGCATGCAGAATGTTGCTTCTGTGTATCGTCTACGGTCTGACTCTGTGCAGCCTTTAGAAACATTAGTAAAATGGGCTGGAGTGGTACCACGGGGGTAAGGTACTAGCATCTTCCAACCCAGGTTGGTTTCCCTGCGCCATATGGTTCCCTGAGCCCCACCAGGAGTAATCCTTCAGTGCAGAGCCAGGAGTGAGCCCTGAGCACAACCTGGCGTGGCCCCCTCCAAGATAAAACAAAGTAACAAATACAAAAAATTAAACATTAGTGAAATGTATTTGGTAAATAACATTGTATAAGTTTAAGGAGCATAAAACACTGACTTGATACATTGAAGCGGGCCAGTGTAGCTTTAAGTTGCATTTCCGGCACTCCTGCTATTCTATTTCCTTTTAATAATGGAAATGGCAAAAATCTGATCCTCAAGTAAGATCTATTAAATGACATAATAGAATATTATCCCCTAAGTCACTACAAGGTGTATTAAATCTCTCACTGCAAATGTGTATACTTTTCTCTTTTTCGCAGGACTTGGTGAAGTGGGGTCCTCAACCTTATACCTGCCAGACCCACACTTAGCACCGGTCCAGTCTAGGGCCCAAATCTGTATCTTTAGTGACAGTTCTGACATGCCCTCCAGGCCCCGGCTCTGACAACCACCACTTTCGTTCACCACATTCATTTGTTAATCTTGGCTGGGCTTTTGTGCTGGTTCCCACAGATTTCACATCCAAGCACTGGGCCGCAGTCTGTGATTTAGGCTCCCTCAGTGTCCTGTGCTCAGGGCCTGCAGGCTGCAGAGGGAAGAACTGCTAGGGCTGAGTGATGCCCACGTGGCGCTCACCTGGACCCTTGGCCACCCACAGACGCAGACACGGCCTGGGTGAGAGGTGGGCTGTGTGCACCAGGCTGGCTGGTGTGTGCACACTCCGTGCTGCCCACACAGTGAATTCTCCTACCCATGCAGGTTTTCATCGCTGTTTGCTAGCTTGCTTGATTTTTAAATTTTTTTTTTTTGGCAATGTCAGCCCGAACCCAGGGCTCTCCCTGCAACTCAGCCACAGCACCTGTCCGATGCCCACACTGTTAGGTGGCACCTGGAGGAAAGACCATCTTACTCTCCTTTCACCTGCTGATGGCACTCATTTGCTCTAGGCAAGTGCTCCCAGCCATCAGTGTTCACCAGCCTTTCATCTGGAACAAGTCCCTCGCCTGCTTACGGCCCCTGCCGGGCAGTGAGCACCGGGCAGTGAGCACCAGAGGCCAGCGGTTTTCAACCTTCCCACACCTGTGGCTCCCCACCAGCGTGTAGTGTGGTGGCTGAAGGCTGCTGCCCTAAGGATTCGTTCGTCTCCAGTTTCTCAGCTCTGACCAGCTCAGGCCTTTTGCCTCACTGCCCTTTGTCCTCAGTCCCCGGCCTCTGCAGGGAACTCTTGGGCTCTCTGGGCAGCCTCGCCATGGGAGTCCGTGTGTCGGGAGGACACTCTGGCCTGGCATCCGGTGGTGGGTGGGGCCTAGAGGAGAGATTTCTGCTTAGTCCCTCTTTACAGTAGGATGGGGGCTGTGGCCACAAGGTCTTTGAGGGACAGAAGATGATGAGAAAGCTGAGGAACAAGAACCGGTCATGCTCCACAGGCGGCTGATGTCCCGGTCCAAAAGTGGCATTGTTCTCCAAGCTTGGGCTGGCAGGAAGGAGGTGAGCTAGCATGGACGGTGCGGGGAGAGCAAGCCACGAGGGTCCTGGCTGCTGTACCTGTCCTGTCCCCCTCAGGAGGTGTGGGAAGACCAGCCTCTCCCTCCAGGGGCTGCAACTAGGAAGGTGTCAGTTTTGGGGTTTTGATTTTAGCTTCTTTCTTTCTTTCTTTCTTTCTTTCTTTCTTTCTTTCTTTCTTTCTTTCTTTCTTTCTTTCTTTCTTTCTTTCTTTCTTTCTTTCTTTTTCTTTCTTTCTTTCCTTCTTTCCTTCTTTCCTTCTTTCTTTCTTTCTTTCTTTCTTTCTTTCTTTCTTTCTTTCTTTCTTTCTTTCTTTCTTTCTTTCTTTCTTTCTTTTTTGCAGGAGTGTGGGGTGAGGAGGGGTCAGGCCACACTCAGCCTGCAGGGCTCAGGGCTTACTCCTGGCAGTGAGTCATTGGTGGTACCGGCAAATGGTGTAATCTCTCCAGCCATAGTCTTCTGGAGAAACTGAGTTAACATTCATCCAGAACTTTAAAAATGTCTGCACCCGCACTGTTCACAATAGCCAAAATCTGGAAACAACCCAAGTGTCCTAGAACAGATGACTGGTTAAAGAAACTTTGGTACAGCTACACAATGGAATACTATGCAGCTGTTAGGAGAGATGAAGTTATGAAATTTGCTTATAAATGGATAGAAATGGAGAGTATCATGCTAAGTGAAATGAGTCAGAAAGAGAGGGACAGACATAGAGGGACTGCACTCATCTGTGGAGTACAGAATAACATCACATGAGGCTGACACCAAGGACAGTAGATACAAGGGCCAGGAGGGTTGCCCCATAGCTGGAAACCTGCTTCATGAGCGGAGGGGAGAAGGCAGATGGAATAGAGAAGGGATCACTAAGAAAATGATGGCTGGAGGAATCAGTCAGGCTGGGATATACGTGCCGAAAGTAGATAATGGACCCAACATGATGACCTCTCAGTGTCTATGTTGCAAGCCATAATGCCCAAAAGTAGAGAGAGAGAGTATGGGGAATGTTGTCTGCCATGGAAGTAGGGGGAGGGTGAGAAAGGGGGGCTATATCCGGGATATTGGTGGTGGGGAATGTGCACTGGTGGAGGGATGGGTGTTTGATCATTGTGAGATTGTAACCCAAACATGAAAGCTTGTAACTATCTCACAGTGATTTTATATATATATTTATATATAATTTATATATATATAAATGGAATATATATATATATATATATCTGCACCTTTGGATTGTGCAAAGATGAACATGGTTACCTTCGGCATACAATGTTAGCCCAGAACCACTGAGCACTGTGAAGAGAGCTGGAGGGAGGCCTTGGGGTTTGATTCCCGACACTTCACGACACCCCCACCCTACACTGCTCAACGCCCCCAGAAGTGGCCCAGGTGGTCCCAAGTAATGCTGAGTCGGAGCAACACCAAAGCATGGCTTGGGAGACGCCCTAAAACACAGCGTGATGTGTTGGAGGAAAGCGGAGTGTCAGAGATATTCAAGGGTGCTCAGCGCGGCTCCTCCCCGGATATGTGAGGAAAGAGCCCAGCAGCCGCGGCTCTGCAAACCGTGCGCGGCGCCCGCGGCTCTCCCCAGCTTCCTGGCCCTTTTCTGAACTGGCCGCTTTGATACGGCCGCACCTTCTACTTTGACACCGTGGCAGGCGGCCTCAGCCGTCCTTCCGTCCTTCCCAAATCTCTGGATCAGGCTCATTTCTCCCGTAGAGACCCCACAATACACCTCGACCTGAAGGAAGGAACATTCCAGAGGCCCCGGTGCAGAGTGGGGGCGGGTCCGCGTGCGCGCACCGAGGTCTGGGGGCGCTGTGCGCGCTTGGAACCGGGAGGTCCCGTGAGGGCGCCGGCTCTGCCCTGTCCGGCCTTCCGGGGGAGAGGGGCCCCCGCCACCCAAGGTAGAAGCGCCCGGATCGGGAGAGAGCGCCCTGCTGGCCCCTCCCGGCCGGCTCAGGCTCAGCGCGGACGTGCCGACACCCACGCGCCCTCTCAGCGCCTCCCCGTGGGCCCCTCTGCCCCGGCGTCCGCTCCCGGGAACCAGGGGGTGGGATTGCTGGGCGGGGGTGGGGGCACGGTGATGAGCGCACTACGGGGTCGGGGTGGGCTGCCCGGAGGCAGCGGTCTCTCCCTGCTCCTGCCTTCGCGTCTGCGACCCCCGGTGGGCTCTTCCCTGCGTTTCCCGGCGCCCCACCAGGTTTTTGGGCCCTCTGCCAGGACCTTCCACCCGCCCCGAGCTCTGTGAACCCCCTTCCACCTCCCCTAGAAACCACCCACCGTCCTTCACCAGCTGTGTCTCTGGCCAGCCAATGGGACAAGGCGCTGGCCACTCCATTTCCAGGAAAATAGCCCCAAAGCTGGGCTCTCTGCCCCAAAAGAACAGTGCCAGGGGTTGGAGTTGGAGTGATAGCACAGTGGGTAGGGCGTTTGCCTTGAACACAGCAGACCCGGGTTCCATTCCCAGCATCCCATATGGTCCCCTGAGCACCACCAGGAATAATTCCTGAGTGCAAAGCCAGGAGTAACCCCTGAACATCGCAGGGTGTGAACCCCCTCCCCGCAAAAAAAAAAAATACAGAACAGTGCCAGGGGCCGGAGTGAGAGGACACCAGAGAGGGCACTGACCTAGCACACAGTCGATCCCATTCGGTTCCCGCACCCCATCAGATTCCCCCCCTCCGCCCCCAGAACCGCCCCCAGAACCGCCAAGAGGGATTCCTGAGCGCAGAGCCAGGAGTCAGCCCCCAGCATACCAGCTGTGGCCCCCGGAACAAAAACAACCAGAGAGAAAAAAAGGGAGGGAAAGAACTGTCTCAGGGGCCTTAAACCGTGCAGGCCGTTTAAGGGCACTGCAGGGGTGTTTGCTGAGTGCGGAAAAAGCCTGGTTGGAACTCCTTCCCCTTAGGGTCCCGGCTCTTTCAGCCTTTCTCCTGGGTTTCGCTGCTCCCCCTTTCGCAGCCTCTGGAGGCGGCCAGCCCGGCCCCGCCCCCATCACCACCTTTGTGGTGGGGTTAGCTCTCCAGCCTGGAGACCCTCCCACGCTGTTGTTCCTCCCCGCCCCCCCCCACACACACACACACACATACTCAGGTGTTGGGCAAGTTCCAAGTGCCAAGGCACAAAGGGAAGGTGTGTCAGTTGGCCCCTTCTCCTTTACCTCCTCCTCCTCCCCCTCCTCCTTCATCTTCTCCTACTCCTCCTTCTCCTTCCTCCTCCTTCCCTTCCCCCTTCCCCTCTTCCTCCTCCTTCCCTTCCTCCTTCCCCTCTTCCTCCTTTATTTTCTCCTTCACCTCTTCTCCTTCACCTTCTCCTCCTTTTCTCCCCTTCCTCCTCCTCCTCCTCCCCTTCCTCCTCCACATCCTCTTGCTTCTCCTTCCAGATGGGGACAGAAGCCCAGACTGTCAGGGATGCTGGGGGCCAGGGCAGCAGGAAGTCACACCGACTGGCTGTGATTGGGGTCCCACACCAGAGCCTTGTGCCATAAGGAAGTTAATGAGAGTGAAAGCTGAGTGGACCTCTGGGGAACGGGGATATGGGACTTAAGGGGGTCGGTGCAGGGCTGACTCCTGGCTCTGAGTTCAGGGATCACTCCTGGCAGTGATGGGGGGCCTTGAGTGGTGTCTCGGCCCCACGCAGAGCCAGCATATTCTGGGCTGTGCCACCTCTCGGGTTCCCAGGACCTTTTAAAAATTTTTTTGTTTATTTTTATTTTGACAGTCCTGGTGCTGTGCCTCTTGTGCCTCTCGGCCCAGCCACCTCCTGGCCCACGTGGGTTCTTTGACCACCCTTACCTCAGTCCGACAGGACTGTAGCCAGGAGAGGCGCTTCCCGGCAGGGTGGGCCAAGAGCAAGATTCTTCCCATCATCCCGTCCAGACCTCTGACCGCTGTCGCTCCCTGCCCACCAGACTCCCTAAGTCCTGGTGGATCTTTGCGGGGCTGGGGGGAGGATTTGGGGCTCCACCTGCAGTGCCCAGAGTTCGCCCTGGGTGATGCCTAGGGGCGCAGTGTAGTGCTGAGGCTGGGGCTCTTTCCTACTGGAATCTCTGCCTCATCTTCCTGACTTGACTCACCCTGCATCCAGGTACCCGCGTAATCTGCCTCAGAACATACCTTTAGCCTTGGGGCCTTGCTTCCCGAGGTCCTGGGAACCCTGGTGGTCTGGCTCGTGTTAAATGACCGTGACCTTGCCCAAGAGAAAGATGGAGCAGCCAGTGTTTCCTAGGCTTGTAAGGGCTGACCACCTCCTGGCTGTTCCCTCCGTTAGGGTCCAGTCTTTGATCTGCTGGCCGGGCCTGAGGGTCCCTGCCACACAGGCTCTGCTTCCTTGCAGGCACCTGCGCGGGGGGTGCGGCCGTCCTGACGCGGGTCCCATTATCAACCTTCTTCTCCAGGATTGTTTCTTTCTCAGCCCATGGAATTAAACCTATCAAAACTGCCTTGTGAGACAGTGGGAGAAAAAGGCCTTGCCCTCCCAAATAAAAAACCTCAGCTCTTTCTCGGGGCTTCCCCAGCCTTATCACTCTCTCCCCTCCCGAGTCCTTGGCCTCAGACAAAGTTGTCTAATCTATTCGCTTGACTCCCCGCCCCCCACTGCCTTTTTCTTTTCCTTTTTGACTCACCTATGCTAGTTTGGAACTCTGTCCTGATGCACACCTGTTTCTTTTATTTATTCATTCATTTTAGGATTTCCTATGTTTTTTCTTTTTTGGTCCACACCTGGTGATGTCAGGGTTACTCCTGGCTGTGCACATAGGGATTACTCCTGGTGCAGCTCAGGGGACCCTATGGGATGCCAGGGATTGAACCCAGGTTGGCTGTGTGCAAGACAAATGTGCTCCCTGCTGTGCTATCTCTCGGGCCCTTCACATCTGTTTCTAAACCCCTCCTGCCTTCCAGGACCAAATCCACACTTGACTTGGTGAGAATTGACAGCGCCTATCCGCTCCCCTGACAGCACCTCCTGTCCGCTGCCCTGACTCGGAGCCCCTCATTCAGCCAGGCACGTGCTCTGGGCATGGTACAAACCTTCTTTGCCATCTGCCTGCTGGGGGAAGATGCCAGCTGCCCCCAGTCACACGGCAAGCAGAATATGGTGTGGAGGAGAAAGAAACAATGAGCTTGGAAAGTGCTTCGGCTCGGACCCAGGACGGCAGGCTCCATCAGTCATCAGTCAGTCGGTTCCTTATTTTGCAAACAGAGGTGTGCAGGCCAGTCCCAGGGCACTTGTTAAACACACGGCTCAGAGATTCACTTGGCTCAGGGGTGATCCTGGGTCTGTTTCTAGCCCGTTCCTGAGTGTGGACGGTATTGGTCCCAGGAGCAAGATAGTAGGGATGAGGGATGAGCCTGGACCTTTAGCTAAAGAGCGAGAGCCGGAGGGGTAGTGCAGCAGGTAAGACACTTGCCTTGCCTGTGGCCAGGTGGGCTTGATCCCCACCAGGAATGAGCCCTGAGCACAGACTGCGAGTCAGTCCTGAGCCCTGGTGTAGGATAACGTTGGTCTGTCCTTTCTTCCCTGCTGCAGGGAGCTTAGCTTTATTGGGTTACAACCATCACAGTGTTCCTGAGGCATTCCCATTCCTGTGTGTTTATTTTTAACTTCTCCTTTGTGCTCTGCTTCTGCTATCTGTTAATCACCTATATCCCCAAGGTCAGGTCTGGAGCCATTTGCCTTGCACGCATTAGACCGGGGTTCAAGTCCTCCGTCCCCCTTGGAGAGCCTGACAAGCTACTGAGAGTATCTCGCCCGCACAGCAGAGCCTGGCAAGCTCTGGCAAGCTTGTATTCGATATGCAAAAACAGTAACAAGTCTCATAATGGAGACATTCCTAGTGCCCTCTCGAGCAAATCAATGAGCAACAGGATGACAGTGATACAGTGATCCACTGATCTCCAAGGTCAGCTCCTTCTAAGGACTCTGGATTTGATATTTGTAAGTGAAATACTGCTTTTCTCCTTCCCGTATGTCCTTTGCATAGTTTACTTTAAAGCAATGTCCTTTTTTATAGACACAGGAAGTCAGTTAATGCTATGCTTTTGTAACTTGGGAATTGACTCCAAATAATATTTACTCCTGGGCATCTATCATATTTACTCGACTTAAGCCTCAGTTGCCCTTAGTTCCTAGCACCCTCAAAGCAGGGTCCCGAGGAAGGGATTGGATGTGATGTTGGTGGGCCCCACGGGTGACTAATGTGAAGCAGGGAGGAGAAAGACGATGACTTTCTCCTGATCTGCCTCTGCCACCAGGAACCCAAGGCTATTGGATTCTTGTCTCGCCTCACAGAAAGGAATTTCAGAAGTAGACAGTCAATAAATAGAATAAATAGATTTTATTTGGAGGATTTTTAAGGTGTGGAGGGGGAGAGAGAGAGAGAGAGAGAGAGAAATGCACTTAAGAGGGAACACGGGCTTCGCCAGGGGTAGAGAGAGCTCTACACACATCCTAGCATTAGACACGAAAACATGAAAGTACACATCTCAAGAGGGGAGATGCGGGCCACACACATGCTCAGGCACCACTCATGTGTTCCCAAGCAGCACATGGGCTTGGGCTTGGGCTTGGGCTCTGGCAGCATATGTGCACCCTTCCTTTCTTCAAGGTGTCTTTTATAGGCTTTTCCCGGGTTGCCTTGATCCAGAAGTTCTGCAGTCTTCTCAGGGCTGGGTCACATTTTAATCAGATTGAGGGAGGGTTTCGGGAACTTCATGGGGAGGGGTCCAACCTCCTTAGGGTCAGCTGAAGGTCTTATCAGGTCTGTTTTCTGTATCCACAGGGTGGATCGGTTTTAGAATTTTTCTCCCAGAAGTTCTGTTGACCTAAATTTCATTGCCGAGGGCCTTTCCCTATTTACCTGCCTACATCATATCGACCCGGGGCAAGCTGTAAGCTACCCTGGCATTGAAAGAAGACAGGCCAAGTGCCATAAAACTTATAATAAGTTAAGAGCAAATTCTGTCATAACCTAAAGAGAAGTGACTAGACAAGGACCATGCAGGGATTAGGAAGGACTCATCTGGCCTGAGCACTGTAGTCTGAGATCTATAGTGAGATGTCCCCAGGAGATCCACTCTATAGGCTGAATGTATCTCTTACTGTGTCCATACAAAATGACTAATTTTTTTTTTCTTTTTTGGGTGACACCGGCGATGCACAGGGGTCACTCCTGGCTCATGCACTCAGGAATCACCCCTGGCAGTGCCCGGGGGACCATATGGGATGCTGGGAATGGAACCCAGGTCAGCCGTGTGCAAGGCAAACGCCCTACCCACTGTGCTATCACTCCAGCCCCACAAAATGACTAAATATTTTTAAGAATTAGAATTAAGATGAATGTTTGAATGGTTACTGGACTAAGGAAAGGAGAAACACAGCCTTAGATGAAATTCTGCCCTTGAGCAGATTTCCTAGCAGGAGGAGATCTTTGTCTTAGAAGAGCTGCCCCGGAAGGAAGGAAGGGCTTTAAAGAGGTTGATTGTGCTACCTGATTTACGTGTAGTTGCTCCCCCAACCCTTTGAGATTGGGCTCTTGACTGAGGCAGTGGCCTGGGGAGAGCAACATGGGGAAAGCAGGAGATGGGAATGATGGGCGGTGTGAGACTGGACCAGGGCACTCAGTGAGGCTGGAACAGGCGTGCGGGGAGAATGGAATAAACAGCGGGATGGAGATGGGAATAAACGGCGACTGACCACCAACCAGCTTGGCGGCTGTGTTCCCTCCTGCATGTGTCCGTTGGTGGCGGCTGCAGGCGGGGCTGGAGAAGCGGCTCACCGAACACAGGTGGTAAGAGAGAACCCGCGCTTATATTCTGTGGACACACACCCTGGCCACTGCATTATTGCTTTTCCCCGCGTGCTCTTTAGCTCACCCATTTACGTCTGGAGCTGTTTTTTCCATCTTTTTCTAAGTTAACTGATGATGTCGTCTACAAATTTCTGCATTTCCTTGAACATTGATAGAATGTTGGGGACACCGCCGGCCCCAAAACAAAACAAATAAATACACGTGATTTTGAAAATAAAATAGTCCACGACTAAAACTTGAATATTTTCTAAAGGTTCACAAAAGCCTATAATATGCGGGGGAGGGGGGAGAAGCCTCAAATGTCAATGCCTGTCTTCAACCACACAGAGCAATTGTAAAGCAAATGCTCCGTGGTCAGTACCCACTCCCCGCTGTCTGGACAGGCCCCAGCAGCCCTCGGCAAAAGGCCTGGACTGGAGTCCTGCACTCCCTGCCCCGACACACTCCCGCCTTCCCGGAGCCACAGTTTTTCCTTTTTGTTTTCTTTTTCAGTTGAAGGATTATTATTGTTATTTTGTTGTTGCATGTTATTACTAGTTGGGGGGTACTCCCAGCTCTGTGCTCAGGGATTCCTCCAGTGGGGGGTTCCAGGGGTCAGACCCAGGCCTCTGGATGTCAATTATATACCCAGCCATTCACTTCCCTCCCCTCCCCTCCTCATCCCTTACCTTCCTTCCCCTTCTCTCCCCTCCCCTCCCCTTCCCTTTCCTCTCCTCCCCTCCCCTTCCCTTCTTTTCCCTCTTCTTCTTCTTCTTTTTTTTTTTTTTTGGCTACACCCTGCTGTACTTGGGGCTTACTCCTGGAATCACTCCTGGGGGTCTCGGGGGACCCTATGGGGTGATGGGAACCTAACCTGGGTCAACTGCATCCAGGCAAGGGCCCGGCCCCCTGTGCTATGGCTCTGGCCCCTCCAACCTCAGTTTTCTTTGAGAAACCCACCAAGTGATGTTCTGGAGGGAGGTTTGGAGGCACTCCAGCAGGTGCTCAGGAGTGCCCCTGCCTGTGCTCGGGGGACCATACGCCTTGCCAAGGCTCTTAGCAGATTCAGGCACACGCAGGGCAAATGCCTTCTCTCCTGTTTTATCTCTTTTATGAGTCTTTTAGCGGCTCATTGATCTGTGCATCTTTCCTTTTCTCTCCTTGCTTTAAAGAGTTTCTTTCCATCCTCCTGTTTCAGTTACCATGTGTCCTGCAGTTGTGTTTGGGTTTATTTTGTTTGAAACATCTTCGCTTCCTGGATCTGGCTACATGTATCTCTCCTCAGATTGGGGAAGTTCTCCTGTTGGTATTTTTAGTTCTACCAGCATTTCTTCCCCCTTCTTTCCTCTCCCTCTGGCATTCTTCCTATGCAAATGTTTGATTCAAGTTTTGGCTTCTTCCGTTGCTCTGGCAAGACCTGCTATTGCAGTGGTGTGTGTGTGTGTGTGTGTGTGTGTGTGTGTGTGTAACCATGTGTGTGGTGCTGAAATCGAACCCAGGGCAAAGCAAGCACTTCTACCTTTGAGCTGTGTCTCCAGCCACTGCATTATCACTCCCCGCTCCTGTGCTTTTTAGCTCACCCATTTCAGTCTGGAGCTGTTTCTTCATACATTCTTCCTTTTTTTTTTTTTTTTTTTTTGTTTTTTGGGTCACACCTGCTCAGGGGTTACTCCTGGTCTTGCACTCAGGAATTACTCCTGGCGGTGCTCAGGGGACCATATGGGTTGCTGGGAATCAAACCCGGGTTGGCCGCATGCAAGGCAAACGCTCTACCCGCTGTGCTACGGCTCCAGCCCCTCTTCCATCTTTTTCTAAGTTAACTGATGATGTCTTCTACAAATCCCTGCATTTCACTGAATGTTGGTAGAATCAATATTCAGAGTCTTCCGGGGGCTGAAGCGATAGCACAGCGGGTAGGGCGTTTGCCTTGCATGCAGCCGACCTGGGTTCGATCCCCGGCATCCCATATGGTCCCCCAAGCACTGCCTGGAGTGGTTCCTGAGTGCAAAGCCAGGAGTAACCCCTGAGCATTGCTGGGTGTGACCCCCCAAAAAAAAGCAAAAAAAAAATATATATTCAGTGTCTTCCTTAGGTACTGTAGAAAGTTCTGCCACACTGGGGCATCTTTCCGGACGCATCCACTGTCGAGGGGAGTTCTCCTCCTCTTCACCATCCTTGGTGCCGGGGAGCGTAGGGACAGACACCTGAGTGCTCGCCAGCTGAGCAATGGTCAAGGACTCACTGATCACAGAGTCTGGCCGTGGCTTTGGCATTGGGTGGTTTGGAGGCTAGCTGGGTATCTGTGGTCACTTGGGACCCATAGCAGCCTCCATACTGCCACCCACAGCTCACTGCACCCCTGCATCCCATGTTGGAGCCCCCGCAGCCCCAGGCCTGGTCTCGGGCTTACCTGCCTGGCTTCACGGGGGGTCTGTATTGTAGCAGAGGCGGGTCAGCCTGCAACCTCCCACTGTTCCAGCCGGCCTGGTGCTACCCAGGGGTGCCTACACACAGCGGCTCTGCCTGTGGTTTTAAGAGGTGAAATTTGGGGCCAGAGTGATAGGACAGTGGGCAGGGGGCGCTGCTTTACACGTGGCTTTGGTCTGATCCCGGGCATCCCACACAGTCCCAAGAGAGCCCTGAGCAGGAGTAAGCCCCAGGCGCTCCAGGCTGTGGTCCCCAAACAAAACCAAACAAAAACACAAACAGAAACAAACAGAAAGTGGAATTTTCCCTGCATTGCTTCCTGCTGGGGAAGCTTGGGCGGTAAGCTGTCTAGGTTATTTCATTCAACAAATTAATGTACTGAATTTATTTTAAATTTATCTTATTCTCTTCATTCTCTTATTTAAATAAAATGCATTTATCTCATGGTCTTAGTTAATGTTAATTTACTTTCTTTCCTTTTATTAAAAAATTTAGTTCTAAAAAAATTAAAAAATAATAAAAAAATTTTAAAAAATGGGGCTGGAGCAATAGCCCAGCCAGGCTCTGACCCGGGTTCAATTCCCAGCATCCCATATGGTCCCCTGAGCACCGCCAAGAGTAATTCCTGAGTGTGGAGCCAGGAGTAACCCCTGAGCATCACTGGGTGTAAACCAAAAAGCAAAATAAAATAAAATAAAATAATTTAGTTCTAACTTATTGATTTTACTTCTGTCATTGTCACTGTCATCCCATTGCTCATCAATTTGCTGAGTGGACACCAGTAACATCTCCATTGTGAGACTTGTTGTTACTGTTTTTGGCATATCGAATACTCTATGGGTAGCTTGCCAGGCTCTGCCGTGTGAGCGAGGTACTCTCAGTAGCTTGCTGGGCTCTCCAAGAGGGGCGGAGGAATCGTACCAGAGTAGGCCACATGCAAGGTGAACGCCCTACCCGCTGTGCTATTGCTCCAGCCCCTTTGTCATTTGTTTTGTTAATTTATTTTCATTCACTGTATCACTGTATCACTGTCATCCTGTTGTTCATCAGTTTACTTGAGTGGGCGCCAGTAACATCTCCATTCATCCCAGCCCTGAGATTTTTAGCAGTCTCTCCTTACTCATTTTTCCCAACAATTGGAGGCTCTTTTCAGGGTCAGGGGAATGAGACCTGTTATTGTTACTGTATTTGGTGTATCGAATACACCACGGGGAGCTTGCCAGGTTCTTCCATGCGGGCGGGATACTCTCTGTAGCTTGCCAGGCTCTCCAAGAGGCATGTGTATTTATTTCCCTCTATGATGACGTGTGGTTCAGTAATATGTTCACTCATGCTTGAGGCTCAGCCTGAGCGTGTGGAAAGCGGCCTGGAGCATGGTGGGGGTGGGGTCGTAGAGGTCGGCTGCCGGGGTTGGGTTCCTTGAAATTTTAAGTAATGAAAATTTATTTTCATTACTTAAATTTATTTTTATTTATTTATTTATTTATTTTGCTTTTTGGGTCACACCTGGCGATGCACAGGGATTACTCCTGGCTCTGCACTCAGGAATCACTCCTGGCAGTGCCCAGGGGACCATATGGGATGCTGGGAATCGAACCCGGGTCGGCCACGTGCAAGGCAAATGTCCTACCCGCTGTGCTATTGCTCCAGCCCCTTAAATTTATTTTGTTTGTGTTATTTTTTCCCCACTATTTTATTTTCATTCAAGTCATCTATTTTGTGCATTGTAGTCAATATGTCTTATTTATTTTATTTCATTTCACTTATTCTCTTCCATTTATATAATTTTGTCATTTAATTATGCTATTTTATTTTATTATTTTGGGGGGATTTTGGTTTTGGGGTCACACCTGCCAGTGCTTGGGACTTATTCCTGGTTTTGTATTCAGAAATCACTCCTGGTGGTGCTCCAGGGACCATATGGGATGCCAGGGATCAAACCTGGCTTGGCCACATGCAAGGCAACTGCCCTTCCTATTGTCCTATCACTCCAACCTCCTATTTATTTTTAAGTCCAGAGTTTAGGGGATCAAACCCAGCCTCACTGATGTGAACCAGAAGCTCTACCCCTCAGCCCCAGTCGAACAGTGGCAGGTAGGGCCCTTGCATGGCACAGAGCTGACTGGGTTTGGTTCCTGGTACTTCATGTGGTCCTCACGCACCACCAGGAGTGACCCTGAGCATCCCAGGGTGGCTTAAACCCCCCCAACACCCTCCACATTTTTTTTTCTTCTTGGGTCACACCCAGCGATGCTCAGGGGTTACTCCTGGCTTTGCACTCAGGAATTACTCCTGGCGGTGCTTGGGGGACCATCACCCTCCACATTTTACTTCTTCCTAAGACTCTGTGTGGATTCTTCAAACATCAGGTGGAGGGTCAGAGAGATAGTACAGAAGTCAAGGTGCCTTTTAAAAATTTTCTTTTGGCTTTTTGGCTTTTTGGGTCACACCCAGCGATGCTCAAGGGTTCCTCCTGGCTCTGCACTCAGGAATTACTCCTGAAGATGCTCAGGGGACCCTATGGGATGCTGGGAATTGAACTCGGGTCAACTGCGTGCAAGGCAAGCTCCCTCCCTACTGTCCTATCACTCTGGCCCCTCAGGTGCCCTTCTTGCATTGGGCTGACCCCAGTTAGATCCAGGGCATCTGCATATGGTCCTTTGAACAGCGCAGGTGAGCCCAGCCCCACCCCTACCACCCCCCAAAAAAAAGAGAAAAAAAACCCTCTGTGGGTGTGTGTTGGCTCGTTGTGCTGTAATCAAAGCTCTGAGCTGCAAAAGCACCGCCTGTAGGGGGGCAGATAAGTAGCCCCAAGCCCCTTCCCAGTGCTGCGAATCGGCTTCCAGGCCTCCCGTGAGCCCCTGGACCGCAGGGCCGCCCCCGCTGCTCTCTGGGCGCGGCGCGCCCCCGCGTGGCCTTTCCCTGTCATTGCCACTGAGTGAAGCCGCCGGCTGAGACCCGCCACCAAAACCCAGTGAAACGCGGAGCCTGGGAGAAGGCGCCTTTCCGCCAGGAGCGGCAGCGGGCCAGGCAGCGCCCCCAAAAGGACAGTGCCGGGAAGACGGGAGGACACCGGCGGCGAAGGAGGAAGGTCGGCTTCATATCACTGTGCCCACCTAGCCTGGGACTGGGCCCCTGTGCTGGAACTTCTTGTGGCCTTCGTGGTCACACAGTTCCTCTGGCCCCTGCTTCTGTGGCACACGGGTCATCCCTGACACGCCCTGGGGTTTCTTTCCCCGAAACCATCATGCATGGACAGTATCATTAGTCGAAAATGCATTTCATACACAATGCTACTGAACTTCACAGCTCAGCCAGCCCACCACCGCATACTCAGAATTCCGTGACCACGAGCACAGAACCAGGCAGGCCACGTGCATATGGCTGAGGTGGCCACAGGGTGGACAAGCTCAGGGAACGGGGCTGGGGGCCAGCGGGCTGTAAGGGATCTGGCTGACAGCCTCCGCAGGTGCTGGTGTGGCTGTGGGTACAAAGGGCAGAGCCAGGCTCACAGGGAGAGCTGCTTGCCAACGTGTCGCCCTCACCCCCCCCCCCCGGCCGTGAGTCCTCAGTGGACCCGCTAGAACGTGTGATGGGAATAGCAGCAAAGGCGTGAGAAACTCAGTCCCATGGGCCGGAGAGACAGAGCAGCAGGGAGGGCGTCAGCCTTGCCCAGGACTCACCTTGGTTCCTTTTCTGGCACCCATGGGGTCCCCAGAGCACCTCCAGGGGTGATCCCGGAGCAGAGCCAGACCCCGAGCACCACTGAGTGAGGCCCCCAAACAAAAACAAACGCAGAATCTGGACACATACAGACTTGACATCACCGGGCTGTTCTCCTTCTGCACCCATGTGGGCCGGGAATGGGGACGGGGGGCTGGGGGGCGCTGTTTAGCATTCTGACTTCTATTTTTGCAGGAAAGCAACTGTTTCTGTATTCCCAAGCCCGCTGCTCCTCTGTGGACATGGGTGCCCACCCAGTCAGGGCAAACATCCCTGCTCCCTCTTTCCCAACCTCCTCACAGGTACAGCCAGGGAGGGACTGATGGAGTTGAGGTCCCCTCCCCCGCTGTGGGCTCTGTTCCACCTCCAAGAGGCAGAGTCTGTGGCACAGCTGCTGACCTGGGTCTCCTTGGATCAGGAACCACCAGGCCTGACCTTTGAGCTTCTGCAGACAGAGCAGTTACAAAGCCCCGTGGGGTGGCTGTGTTGGGGCTCCCCCAACCCCTGTGATGCTCTTGGCGTCCCACGGGGACCCCCTAAACTCCAGGACTCAGGAGCCTGCTTTGAGCAGAGGTGGAGTCTTCTCTTCCCAGGTGAGTAAATGAGGCATCGGCGTGACACTGTCCTCCGAGGAGTGAGAGAACACGGACGCACACAAAGGACACGGGGCTTCAGGAGAAGCCCTGAGGTCCCACCCTGGACACTTCCGGCTCAGACTTCCAGCCTCCCAGAGGGCGAGAGAGAAATACCCTGTCGCCACTAACCCATGAGTGTGCTGGTGTCCTCTGATGCTCGGCAAGTTTCTTCAGGTTTTCAGCCACTTCATCGACTTACTGTCTGGCTAGTTCCAACCTGCACTGGAAACCCACGACATTTCTGGGGTGGCAGCTGGAATGAAGACACAGGAACCAGCCCCGTGCGCGTCCTCCTGGAACACCACTGCTGCCCTTGATGTCACTGGATGTGAGCCTAACCCCCTTCTTCTTCTTCTTCTTCTTTTTTTTTTTTTTTTTTTTTTGCTTTTTGGGTCACACCCAGTGATGCACAGGGGTTACTCCTGGCTCTGCACTTAGGAATCACTCCTGGTGGTGCTTGGGGGACTGTATGGGATGCTGGGAATCGAATCCAGGTCGGCCATGTGCAAGGCAAATGCTGTACCCGTTGTGCTATTGCTCCAGCCCCGCCTAACCCCCTTCTTATTGTGACCTTGTGTAGCATCACACGCGCCCTGAATCTGTATCCCCAGTGGCCCCCAGAATGCCCTTCCCTGCGGCACTCAGAGGCCACACAGGAGAATCTGAAGGACCTGCCAGAGCGATAGCACAGCGGGGAGGGCGCTTGCCCTGCATGCGGCTGACCCAGGTTCAATTCCCGGCGTCCCATATGGTTCTCAATCCCAGCCAGGGGTAATTCCTGAGTGCAGAGCCAGGAGCAAGCCCTGAGTATATCTGAGTGTGGCACCCACCCCAAAGAGAAACAAAACAAAAAAGCATTTGAAGGAAAAGCTTCTACTAGAGGGCGGCCAACACGCACCCAAGTCCTGACAGCATCAGGTGATCTTGTGGTGGCGACACGGTCCCCACTCTAAGTCAATGGTACGTCCAGGGCCCGGCTGGGGAGCAGTGGGAGCCTGGGCTGGCCCCGGAGCTGCTGCAGGAGAATCTTCGCGGCTGTTTCTGTGGTTGGGAGTGTCGCCGAGGGCTCGGGAGACCAGGCCAGCCGAGCCGGCGCTTGACGAGGGGAGCTGGGATCTGTGTTCAGGGATACCTAGGAAGGAGAGAAGCCATGAGCTCAGAGCCCCACAGGAAGCGCTCCCACCAAAACCTCCTCGTGACGGGAAGCAGGGATGGTCAGATCAGACTTCCCACCAGCTGCCGCCCACTTCTCATGCTACTGAGTCTTGGCCTCCAGCAACTGCGAACCCCGTTCCTGGGGTTCCAAAATGCTTTCACAACCAGCTTCTCCCCTAAGCCTCAAGAACAGGGGTTCCCAAGCAAAAAATAGTGTGAAACGTGGGTTCCGGAGAGGAGGTGTGGCGGGGGTGGTTGGAGAGAGCTGCCATGTGGTTCTGGGGACTGAGCATGCAAGGCACGTGCTCTGCGGCTGCATCCATCCCCCAGTTGTCCCAGCGAGGCCCTCCAGGCAGCCGTGGCTGGGAGCGTTCATGCACGCCCCTCTCCTCTCTCTCCATGCACGCATGCACGGGCTGGGACCCTCCAGGCAGCTGGGGCTGGGAGCATCCCTGCAGGCCCCAATCCCAGCTCTCCCTGCATGCACGCACACACTGCCGGCTGGCACTGCAGCCCAGACTCACAGCGAGAAACAGCTTTTCCTTGACATCTGCACGTGAGCAGGAAAGAGGAGCGGAGGGAGAGGAGAGAGCAGGAGAGAGAAGTAAGAGCCGCTGGGCTAGCAGCGGAGGAGAGGGAGAGAGAGGGGAGCTTTTGCCTTCACTCAGACCTGGGCCCACACTAGGCCAGAACGTCTGGGTAGGGCCCCGGAGGCACAGCCTTCCCTGACGACGTCCCCACCGGCCCCTGATCCACGCTTAGCTCGTTTCTTCCTGCGGCACGCGCGCGAACGCAACACGCGGGGCGTGGAGTCTGTGGCAACCCCCTATTCCTGCTCTCCCTGATGCAGACAGCAGCTTAAGGCGCTGACCCTAACCTAGCTTCACTCTCCCACCAGGGGTCGCCCTAAAGCACAGAGCTGGGCGTGGCTCTAAAGCACCCTGGGGGCGGCCCCAACCCCGCGACAAACAAGGAGCAGAACTTGGCTCTGCTGGTGGCCTCACCTCCCGCCTCTTCATCGCTTCTAAACGCCTCACTGCTGCACAGAGGCACCTGGCAGACACGATCCCGGCTGCCGCCTTCCTTCCCAACAGCGTGTGCCCTGGGTGGGGACCTGGGCTGGGGCAGCTTGTGGGCCCAGTGTCTTGCCAGCCTGGCATGGCGTTTGCTGATGGTTTGCGGGAGGGTGGAAGAGGCCAGACTGGGGTGAAGCAGAGTAAAGGAAGCACCCGAGAGGCCCCGCAGAGAAGCCGCCCTGGACTGAGCCATGGGGTGCACTTGTGCAGCGGGCACCAGCCCAGGTGTGCAGTGGGCTCTAACCCAGGTATGGGGCGGGCACCAGCCCAGGTGTGCAGTGAGTGGGCTCTAACCCGGATATGAGGCGGGCACCAGCCCAGGTGTGCAGTGAGTGGGCTCTAACCCAGGTATGGGGCGGGCACCAGCCCAGGTGTGCAGTGAGTGGGCTCTAACCCGGATATGGGGCGGGCACCAGCCCAGGTGTGCAGTGAGTGGGCTCTAACCCAGGTATGGGGCGGGCACCAGCCCAGGTGTGCAGTGAGTGGGCTCTAACCCGGATATGGGGCGGGCAGCAGCCCAGGTGTGCAGTGAGTGGGCTCTAACCCAGGTATGGGGCGGGGCAGGCACCAGCCCAGGTGTGCAGTGATTTCTTTTTCTGATTTGGTGCCATACCTGGCAATACTCGGGGGTTACTCCTGACTCTGCACATCACTCTGGGCAGTGCTCGGGGGGCCATAGGGGGATCGAGCTCAGGTCGGCCGTGTGCAAGGCAAACGCCCTCTCCACTGAGCTATTGCTCCGGGGCCCAGAAATGCAGTGGGTTCCCGCGGGTGATGAGTTCTAACCCAGACTGCGGTGAGTGGTCCCAATCCCCATGTGCTCTAACCCAGACGAGGTCCCGGATGCCCCTTGGGAGGCTGCCTGTGCCCCTCCGGGCCCCAGGGACAGGAAGGCGAGTTTGATGCGATCCTCTGACCACCTGTGAGGAACCCCACCTCCACAGCCTGAGGCCCACACGCCCAGGCAGGAGCCTACAAGCTGCTGTTTTGACTGGGGCTGGTCCCAAGTATCCCCCCTCCCTCGAGGTAACTGTCACTCATCTCTGCAGACTGCTCTGGGCTCCCGCCCCTTCAGCTGCCCCCTGAAAACAGGGGCTACAAGGGCCTCTTCGTGAAAGGCTTGAATGTTCACCAGCAGAGGAAAAAAGATGAAAGGGGGTGGGGGGCAGTACAGAAGGGGGTGAACTCTGGGCTGGGCTGCTGTGGTCATTCCACAGAGGGCAATCATGGCTGAGAATCCCAGAGTGGGAAGTTTCTGCTGCAAACACTCAAACAGTTGCAGTTCCTGCACCAGCATGCAGCGGGATCAAGAGGGGCCCGGGAGCTGGGGATACTATCCATGGCAGGGACAGTCCATCTGCCCAGCCGTCCCCCTAGAACAGGGCCTCAAGGGGCCACCGCGTGTCCTGACACTCACATTCTCCCCAAGTCTTGGCTTTCATCTGCTCCCACCTGGCAGTGCAGGGAGCCTCCCTTGGTCACCCCCTTTGCAGAGGGCGCCCCGTTTCCTCCACGCTGCCCGCTCTGGTGAGAGTCAAGTCAGGGAGGGAGACAGCCCCGCCGTGCACAGGAAACCACTGCTGGCCCTTGGTTTCTCTTTCAGTAACTTGGGGTGTCAGCCTCAGCAGAGGCTGAGCAACTGCAGGGATGGCCCCGAGACCGACGTCGCGCCCCACAGCCTCCCAAGGAGTGAGTCCCGGGGTGGGCGCGGGCCTCAGGCTCACCAGGGCGAGGGGGTGGGGGAGGAGCCCGGGGACAAGGTCCTGCTCTGTGTGCCTGAGACCCCGGTTCCCACAAAAGACAGGGGAAGTGCCAGGGAGACAGGACGGAGGTTGAGGTGCTGGCCTTGCACGCAGCTGGCCCTTCGTGGATTCCCAGCACTGCCTGGGTCCTGCAAGACCCTTCAGGAGGGATCCCTGAGCACAGCCAGGAGTAATTCCTGAGCACAGATCCAGGAGTGAGCCCCGAGCACAGTGAGGAGTGATCCCTGAGCACAAAGCCACGAGAGAGCCCTAAGCACAGCCAGGAGTCAGCCCTGAGCACAGAGCCATGAGTCAGCCCTGAGGAGAACAGGAGTGAGCCCTGAGCACTGCCCAGTGTGATATGACAACAGAAATAAACCCACTCACAAATGAGCGTCAGCAGAAAGGCTGTTTCCAAAATGTCCCTGTGCAGACCCGGGCTGCTTGCTCCACTTGTGGGGAGATATGTGTGGATGGACGCTACGCATGTGCATGCGTGCCTTCACGTCGTACATGCTAAAACTCCAGTCATGGGGCTGGCACTCCACTACTGTGTACAGTGGCAAGGACACTTGCCTTGTGAACGGCTGGCCTGGGTTCCATCCCTGGCCCCCCAAAAGTGATTCCTGAGCACAGAGCCAGGAGCAAGCCCTGAGCACCACTGGGTGTGCCCTCCCCACCCCCCCAAAAAAAAATCCTTAAAACCCAGTAGTGACAGGGACTACGATTTCTCAAACTAGGATACCGAGAACCAAGAGTGCCGCTCAAGCCCCAGACACACGCTTCTCTCCTGCCGGCTCCAGCGAGAAGCCCGGGCGGGCGCAGGGCCCAGGGGCCACCTGATCAGTGATTCCGGGCCAGGCCCAGGATTGGCGCTGCTCAGCCCTGCCTTGGTGGGAAGGGGGAGTACCTGGGCCACACCTGGCGCAGCTGAAGATGGTGCGGGGCTGGGGAGGGGGAGGACATGTAGTGTGGGGGCGCTGCCCCCTGCCTCCTGCCATGCCCCCTAAGCCCTGGCCCACCCCCCTGCCCTGGGTGTGACCCTTTCCGGGGGTGGGGCGGGACGGGTGGGTGGCGAGATCGACCCTTGCAGTGTCCAGGGCTTTCCTCCCTTAGGGATCAATACTAAGCGCAGCCGGGAGGTCAGTGGGTGGACGGGTGCTCGGAGCCCAGAGGCCACCGTGGGTGCAGGGGGGGCGCAGGGAGCATGAGAGGGCCCAGGAAGGTGCAGGGCGCATAGAGGGGTGCAGGAGGATGCAGGGGGGCACAGAGGGGTGAGGGGTGCAGGGGGCACAGGAGACCCAGGCCCAGGCCGCCAGACATCACATGTAGGTCCCACAGAGCCCGGCAGGAGAGGACAGTGTGCGTCCACTTTGCACTTTCATTTCCCACAGCTGTGACTTTAGACATCGGTGCCCTGGGGCGGGGGATGGGGTGGGGGGCCGAGGGGGTGTGGTTGGGGACAGAGGGGAACCGGCTCAACTGGAGCCGCGGGAGTAAAAGCAAGCAGGGAAGCAAGCGAGCGCCCCCTGCTGGTAGCCCTGGCAACCCTCACCCTCAGCCGCCGCCGCCGCCCCAGGCCTCAGGTGACCACTGACCGCGAGGGCAGTCTGACCAGTGACCACTTCTGGTCCCCACAACAAGAAACCAAAAATGATTGTTTTGGTCACACCTGGAGGCGCTCAGGGGCCACGAGAGAGCTTGGCGGTGCTTGGGAGACCATATGTGGTGCTGCGGGTGGGAACTGAGGTCAGCACCATAGTGTATAGGGTGGGAGACAGGCTCCCTGACCCATGTACTAGCTCACCACCTGACTTGTTAAAATTAAAGAAAAAAAATTATGTGTGTGTTTCACATCTCCACACAAGTGAGGGAAACCTCTGAAATCCCATTCAGAGGATGCCTGCTACCCGTCATGCTTATTTATTTATTTGCTTATTTTGGGGGGTCACACCTGGTGATGCACAGGGGTTACTCCTGGCTCTGAACTCAGGAATTACCCCTGGTGGTGCTCAGGGGACCATATGGGGTGCTGGGAATCGAACCTGGGTCGGCCATGTGCAAGGCAAATGCCCTACCCGCTGTGCTATTGCTCCAGCCCCCCGCGATGCTTTTTTTTTTGGGGGGGGTCACACCTGGTGATACACAGGGGTTACTCCTGGCTCTGCGCTCAGGAATTACTCCTGGAGGTGCTCAGGGGACCATATGGGATGCTGGAAATCGAACTTGGGTCGGCCGCGTGCAAGGCAAACGCCCTATCCGCTGTGCTATTGCTCCAGCCCCCCGAGATGCTTATTTTTAATTGCTTTGCGGTCCGTGGAATTTTATAATCATGGAGTACGGGGCGCTGCTGGGTGTTTAGACACTCTCGATGGGCAAATCTTTGCCACTGTAAAGTATCCAGGATCTGATAGGCGCCATTCCCATCCTTCTCTGTGAGTCACACGAGGAGGTGGCAGAGGTGAGTGACGCCACTGTTAGCCCGCAGCCCTTGACCTGAAAGTCGGGGGGGGGGAGGGGAAGGGATCCTGGAAAGCCTCTGCCTGCTAAACAACGACAAACATGACCAGAGCCTCGGTGTTGGAAACAACCCCCTCCCCCCGCCCCGGGATGCTCTGAGAAAGATTGGAGTCTGCTGGGACAATGAGAAGGAGGAGAGGGTCTCGGTGTGGCCAGCGCCCCCCCGCCCCTACCCCCCCCACCCCTGCAGGCCTTATGCACGATGCTTCCTGGCCGCCAGCCCTCCCACTCGCCCAGCTCTTACTCCCCAAGTATCAATTGCCCTTTGGGGCGGGTAGGGGGAGAGGAACTCCCCCCCCAATGTTCAAATCACTACCCTCCTGCCCCAAAGGCCTTTCATTCTGGCCTCTAGAGACAGTTCCCCTAAATTCAGCTTCTCAAACTGTTTCTCTCTCCCAAGCACTTTTCACCCAAAACCATTTTTAAGCGGCTCCAGGTATATAAAATATAAAGCAGGAATACAAACTGCACATTTACTGGTCATAAATCAGAAAGAAACTTACCCTGAAACTGGGTTGGGAAGAGTACAGGGGCTAAGGGGCAAACGAGTCTGACCCCTGTTGGATTCTCGGGGGGGTCCCACACATCCTGCTGGAAGTGACCCCTGAGCACTGAACCAGGAGTAACCTCTGAGCACCGCCAGGTGTGGCCAGAGATACCCCTACCATGCAAGGCCCTAATTCTCATCTGTGCACCTGTTTGTGTAGTTGCTTCTGAAACCTTCCCAAAGACAGCGGTCTCAAGATTCTAGAACTCTCTATGAAATGAGTCCACAGTCTCCTCCACTGCAGCTGCGGTTGTCAGGGTGGCCCATTGTCGCCTGGGTCCCCTGTGGCCTCTCCTCCATCTCTGTCCCGAGTGGCAAGACCTTCCTAGTGGCCTCTTGCCTCTGAGTGTGACACCCTGCTCACCCAGTGCAGAGGGGCTGGCCAATCACAGCCTAGGGGCCCTGCCAGCCAGGCTTCTCCCCTCCCCTCCCTGGCGGGAGAGCACGGCAGGATTGGGGGGCCTAGTGCTCCATGCTCAGTGCTCTCGGAGAAGCCTGTTGTTCAGTGACTTAGAAACTCTCTGCCTTAGTACATCGGCCCTGGTCTCCCTCACAGCTCTAATACGTGCCACTTTTGGGGGCTGCGGGTGCATTTGGCGCCATACCTGACAATGCTCAGAGGCTACTCCTGGCTCTGTGCTCAGGGATCATTCCTGGTGGTGCTCAGGAGATGCTATGTGGTGTCGGGGATTGAAACAGGATCGGCTGCGTGCAAGGCAAGTGCCTTATCCTGGGACTATCTCTGGGGCTCCAAATTACTATTTCCTTTGTTTTGGGGGCCACACACATGGCAGGGCACAGGGGGGGGGGTCCCTGGCTTTGTGCTGTCGTGTGGGAGTGGGGATCTCCCGGCCAGGCTGGACCCCGAGGCCTCCTGCGTGCAAAGTCTGAATGCCACTTTTTATGTTTGTATTTTCATGTGAGCCAGGGCAGAAAGTGCGTGACACATAGTGAGTGCCAGAGCCCGGGGGCGGCTTCTGATTAGCCTTTTTGATTTGTTTAACTCTGAGGCCATTTGTAAGTATGCACGGCCCTCCCCGCTCACTGGCCTTCAAGCTCCCTGTCCACCCAGACCCACTGGCTACTTCCAGGGCGCCAGGTAGGACAGCCGGGAGGGCCTGTGACGTTCGCCTCATGCCATTATTCTGCACAATTAAGTTTGCACCGACAATTTTACTGCGTGGCTTTAAAATCCGCAGATGGCTGCCATCAGCACATCCTACCCCCTGGGCTCGCCCCCCACGGGCCCACTGCTCTCTTTAAAAACGTTCATTTTGTCCCTCATTTTCTCTCTGAACATAACACTTGAAAATGCATTTAAACAGAAAGTAACAGGGCTTTAACGGGGGGCTATAAAAGTGATTTATTTAAGAGCATATTCTTATTCCTCTCCCGAATGGCATCTGTTTTATATGAATTTTCCTGGTGTGTGGAGCCTAAACTTCTTTCAAGATCTTTATGTGTAATCAGAACTTTTTATTCCATCCTCATTCCCTTTTACCTTGCTCTCGGGACCCGTACGGCACCCCCTCACTGGAATCGACGGGAGGGGTGGGTGCAGAGAAGCACCCCTGGGAAATTCTGCTAAGAAACGGGAATGTTCCTTGTCCCCAAGAGTGGCTTTGGCAGATAGTCAATTAGGTCTTTTTTAATCAGGGAAGGATAGGGTCTTAATTCTTTTTTTTTTTTTTTAAGTCACTTGAGATGCACTTTAATAATCCTGTTTTCCTGGCAGCCGCAGGAAAGGTGGGGGAAGCCTGGTCTTCTATTTGGGTCAATGGATCCTACATTCCAAAGAGAAGTCATTTTCTGCACCCTCACACCCCCACCTGCCCCATGGGACTCCCTGTGGAATACAGACCTGTAACGATGCTCCTTTTCACTGTTTTCAGAGCGGATTCATTCACACACATTCATGAACTTTTCTTAACCAAAGAAAATGAGCTGAGATGAAATCAAGGGCATTCTCAAGGTTGCAAACTGAGTGATTTCAACCATGATGATCCTGGTATATATATGTATATATATTTTTTGGCTTTTTGGGTCACATCCAGCAATGCACAGGGGTTACTCCTTGCTCTGCACTCAGGAATTAATCCTGGTGGTGCTCAGGAGACCATATGAGATGCTGGGAATCGAACCTGGGTTGGCCACATGCAAGGCAAATGCTCTACCCACTGTACTATCATTCCAGACCCTGATCCTGGTATATTAAAAAAAAAAAACAAAACAAGCCCAACTTTGAGATAGGCTCTTTGGTGGAGCATCTTTAGCATCTTTAGTAAGTCATACTCACCAGTGATTGTGCTTTCCTTAACTTAGCTCTGTCCTGCAGTTTATTTTTCTTATCGCATGACTGCTGGCTGGAATCTGGGGTCATTTCGTGCCTTTTCCTTCTCCTGTAAAGTAAAAAAAGCACAGCGAAGATGACAAATGGTTGTCAGACATCTTGACTGCTTTGCAGAGCTATTGGTCCCTGGGGTCTTGTTCCTGTGATGATGGAAATGGTTGCCTTCTCTCATCTGGGAAATAAGTGAATGTCCGTGAATAGAGACATGGAGGGTCGCCACATTGGCACCACGCAGAAGGGAAAGCGACAGATCGGTACCCACAGTGACTGTATAACCTCCATAATAGACTCTTTCATAAAGAAAGAGAGTGGGGTCGGGGCTGGAGCGATAGCACAGCAGGTAGGGTGTTTGCCTTGCAGGCGGCCGACCGGGGTTCGATTCCCAGCATCCCATATGGTCCCCTGAGCACCGCCAGGGGTGATTCCTGAGTGCAGAGCCAGGAGTAACCCCTGTGCATCGCTGGGTGTGACCCAAAAAGAAAAAAGAAATAGAGTGGGGTCAAGGCGTGTATTGTGTAACTCAGAAAGGAGTCTTTGAGTGTGCATTAGCTGATCTCTTTCAAGGTGGGAAAAGTTACACCCAGAGATTTGGCACCATGGTCATCCCTCAGCAAGTTCTTATGTGATCAAATCAAAACTGAGGAGCACAATGGCAGAGCGGGAGCAGAAGCTAGATTTCTCCAGACACATCTAAAGATATTTGGCTTTGGAATCCTCTCCATCCATTCCAGCTCCCCCCCCCCCCCCCCCCGCCTCAGTGCAGTTAGAAAAGAAAGTGAAGTGTGGGGGTGGGGGAATCCCTAAAATTGAAAAGCAGAGTCAAGCAAATGATGTTGTCTACAGTCAAGCAAATGATGGTGGTTTACCATACCCAGAGAGATTATGGGTGGGGCTTAACCACCATCATTTGCTTGGATATTCTCAGGATGACAAACGCTGAGGACAGGACACAGGTAAAGAAATGAAATGTGGGACTGCCTGCATCATCTGGTGTCTGTAGTCATGTTAGTATTTGCTTCTTTTTTTTTCTTTTTGGGTCACACCTGGCGATGCACAGGGGTTACTCCTGGTTCTGCACTCAGGAATTACTCCTGGCGGTGCTCAGGGGACCATATGGGATGCTGGGACTCAAACCCAGGTCAACCACGTGCAAGGCAAACACCCTACTTGCTGTGCTATCACTCCAGCCCCCAGTATTTGCTTCTTACCGTCATATTTCTTTCTTTCTTTCTTTTGGCTTTTTGGGTCACACCTGGTGATGCTCAGGGGTTACTCCTGGCTCATGTACTCAGGAATTACTCCTGGTGGTGCTCAGGGAACCATATGGGATACTGGGACTCAAACCCAGGTCAGCCACGTGCAAGGCAAACACCCTACCTGCTGTGCTATCGCTCCATCCCCTCTTTCTCTCTCTCTTCCTCTCTCTCTTTCTTCCTCTCTCTCTTTCTTTCTCTTTCCCCTCCCTCGTTTTATTTTTTTTATCACACCCAGCGGTGCTCTGAGCTTACTCCTGGCCCTGCACTAAGGAATCACTCCTGGTGGGCTCAGGGGAACATTTGGGATGCCAGGGATTGAACCCAGGACAGCTGTGTGAAAGGCAAGTAACCTACCCACGGTACTAACTCTCCAGCCCCCTTACAGTGATGTTTCTTGGGATAAAGCCAACACTGTTTCAACATCCACCTCAGAAGATAAAGACTTCTGCTTCCACAACCACACGACCATCATTGTATCTTAGAAGAGCATCATAGAAATCGTCATTCTGGGCTGAAGCGATAGTACAGCGAGTAGGGTGTTTGCCTTGCACGCAGCCAACCTGGGTTCAATCCCTGGCATCCCACATGGCCCCCCGAACACCACCAGGAGTAATTCCTGAGGACAGAGCCAGGAGTAACCCCTAAGCATTGCTGGGTGTAATTTAAAAAAAAATAGTTATTGTGTTGTTACGAGAGGGGAAACCAGAAAGAGGGACTTGTTTTATCTCTGCTTTTATAGTTGCCTCGAACTCCCTAAGGTGAAGAATCCAGACAGATTCATCAGAGACTCTCCAACTTCACAAGGGTATAATCCCCGCTGTGGCCACCAGCGGCCACAGTAGATGCACAGATGTCTGTCCTCGAGGCTGGTTCCCAGAAGAGGGGTCTTTGGGTCACAATGTGAGACCAGGGTTGACATGTCAAAGCTCAGCTCAGTCCCAGTACAACCCAGCTCTACGCACCAACAGGTGTGGCCTGATGGTCTCCGGGCACCCCCTGGGGAGTCCCTAATGGGGTAGCTAAAAGTGCTCCAATGTCCTCAGCACCACCGGGGAGACCCCCTCCAAAAAGTAGATACAATCTATATATTTTTGTGATTGTTTTCATGAGAGGTCATCAAGATTTATAAGCTATGTGGCATTCTCTATTTTGTTTTTATGTGGTATGGATTAGCAATTCTGAAATTACTTTCATGATGTATAAGTGAGTATCTCCTGCACACATTATATATGAAAGACAATATTGGGGGGCACCACCCCAGCTTCAGGAGCTGTCCCTGGCGTGGCACAGAGAAGCACAAGGCACCAGGCATTGAACCCAGGGCTCTCACACGTCAAGCCGGACTGAAATTTGAGGTGTTAAAAATACTAAAAGCAGCTGTCATGTTAACTCATTCCAGCTACAAAATGCAAACAAATCCCAATTAACCCCGCAGATTTACTAAAAACGGTTCATTTACTTTTCAATTTGTTTTGCATGTATCGAAAGCATTTGCATATTTCCCAAGCTCTATTTTCATCTTTCCGTATCTTGAAGGGCCAAGAGCAAAGCGGGGGAGGGGTGGGGGCTGCCTACCCTGGCCAGGCTTGCTCAGGGGGGTCACAGTTGTCCAGGTAGTTGAAGCGGATGATATCCGTGGGGTGCTTGTCGGAGGATCGCCATGGGGGCTGCGTCCCCTCCCGGGGCACGTTCTTTTTTCTCAAAGAAGAGAACCAGAAGGTGGAGGAAAGGGATGCCTTTTCTTCTGGAGGACTGTGTGTAACTGGCTGGATGTCGGCGATCTCAAAACTGTCTTTTGGAGGAGTCTAAAGAAGAAAAGGGATATCGTTCTCAAAACACTGTCATAGGGCTGGAGCTATAGTCCAGTGGGGAGGGCATTTGCCTTGCCTGCAGCCGACCCGGGTTTAATCCCCAGCATCCCATTTGGTCCCCCAAGCACTGCCAGGAGTAATTCCTGAGCACAGAGCCAGGAGTAACCCCTGAGCATCGCTGGTGTGACTCAAAAAGCAACAAAGCAAAACATAACAAAAACACTGTTATAGTAAGGGTGGCGAAACCAAGAGAATCACTGAACTCCATTCCAGGCGCTGCAAAAGCAACAGAGCTGTAAGAAAGTCAAGCAAAAGGGCAGGAGAAAGGACTTGCTTTCTCCATCCCATGCAAAAAGTGTCCTCACTCCGAGGAGAAAGTGCCAGTGGGATAAACCAATTCGTTTGTGCCTGACTGTTTCAGGGATAACATATGGGCTCAGAGCTGGTATCCAGGGCTATGACGTCAAGGACCCCTCCCATTCTGTCACTTCTTTTGCCATTGTGTGGTCTGACCACAACTGCAGTTTATTTATTTATTTATTTATTTATTGCTTTTTGGGTCACACCTGGCGATGCACAGGGGTTACTCCTGGCTCTGCACTCAGGAATCACTCCTGGAGGTGCTCAAAAAACCATATGGGATTCTGGGAATCGAACCCTGGTCAGCTGCGTGCAAGGCAAACGCCCTACCCACTGTGCTATCGCTCCAGCTCAACTGCAGTTTATTTATTCCTAAAAATTTTCAGTCCCACTCACCACCACTCCCAGCCCCACACGAAGGTACTTGAGAAATAATTACCTATAACTCACAGAGACAATTTCAAGTTACATAGATATGATTGGTCATCAGATGTCAAGTGGGTCCAAAGAATACTTTTGCTTTCATTTTCCAAATAGAAATTCTCTTCTGTGTGTGTGTGTGTGTGTGAAATTCATAAGACTTGCATATGAATTTAGCCTGGGGGAAGTGGTATTGGTATGTTGAGAAGCCATTAAAGGCTTAATTTTGTTCTTTAGGAGATTAGGGAAGCTTTGCTGGGTAAATTGGTTTGCTTGAATTCTGAAAATTAAGAAATTCCCCAGTCCCACCTCCAAGCAGAATCAGCTTCTTGTTCTTGTTCCACTGCCCTTTGTTTAGATTTCTGTTACAGGATGCATTTGGTACCCAGAGCGCAAGAACAAATTTCTCTATTTCCTGGGTCTCTAGGCTGATGTGCTAAAAAGTAGGGCTAGAATAATTCTATTCTTAGCACCCAGGATACAATAGTACTTAATACACAGTGCTTAAATAATGATTGTTGTCTGCAGATCAGGAAGATATTTTATATATTTGTATCACTGACAGCTCATTATTGGTTAAGTGTGTGATATTTGGATTTCATTTAGATTATAAAACCCATTTCTCTGAGCTTCTATCAAATCAGAAGCTGGGAAAGACAAGATAAATACTACCAGAAATAATCAAAATAATAAAGAAAAATTACAGAACCCGAAAGTGCCACCATAAAAGTTAGGTATGATACATAAATAAACATCATGAATTCTTAAAAATGTACAAAATGTTTGGGGCTAGGAAGATAGAATAGTGGGTAGGGCGCTTGCCTTGCACATGGCTGACCTGGGTTCAATCCCCGGCACCCCAGATTGTCCCTCCAACACTGCCAAGAGTGATACCTGAGCACAGAGCCAGGAGTAAGTTCTTAGCACTGCCAGGCGAGGCCCCTGGCAAAAAGTACAAAATGCTTGACACTTTAGCAAAATAGGGAATGGTGAAAGTGATGATGACACTTCTTATGAAGTAGACACATTTTGTTCACTTTACCTGGAGTTTTTGAGCCTGTTTCAAATTACGAGTTGATACTGAATGTTTTGGTAAATGCTCTGTGCAAATTTGACTGTTCCTACATTGTTCTCTTTTATTCTGTGAATTCCATCCATTGCTTTTAGAATAAAGTGACGCCAACCCGTGCCACCCACAGATCCAGCCACATGGGCATCACCCCACTTATCTTATTCTTCCCCCCCACACACATTACGGGATTTAATTGACGAATATTTAAAATGAATTTTTAAGTCTATGTGCATGAGTGATATTGATGTGTCTTTTTATTGGGTTTTCTTGTAAAATCTTCATCTGGATTTGCTATAAAGTTAATGAGTTGGAAAGTAAGTGTTCTCTGTTCTTCTGATTTTCTAAAAAAGAGTTTGTGCAGAATTGATTGCTTCCTGAAATATGCTATGGATTTCACCAATGAAGTTATTTGGGGGTGTGAGACTTGTAGGGACATCTAAACTGTAAGTACTGCTTTGGGCTGAGAGATAGCTGAAGGGTTGGGGCTCAGGCTTTGCCGGGCAGGAGGCCTGGATTCCATCTCCAGCATAGCTTGGCTCCCCAAGGCTCCCCACCAGCAGTGAGCCACTGGGTATGGCCCCCAAACCAAAATAATAATAATAATAATAATAATAATAAATTGAGAATTCCTTTTTTTTTCTTTTTTGGGTCACACCCAGTGATGCTCAGGGGTTACTCCTGGCTCATGCACTCAGGAATTACTCCTGGTAGGGCTTGGTGGACTATATGGGATGCTGGGAATTGAACTTGGGTTGGCCGCGTGCGAGGCAAACACCCTACCTGCTGTACTATTGGTCCGGCCCCGAATTCCTCTTTAGCACTGATGGAACTCTGTCTAAGTGTCTAAGTGAGACAGGTGTTTGGAAGTTTTTCTAGAGCATGTCGGCGGGAGGGAGCGGGCACCAAGGGGAGTGTGGTGTCGGGGTGGGGGGGGGGACTAGAGGGGCAGTGACTGGGCTCTGCTGAGGCCCCAGCTGGGAATCTGAGTTTTTCAAAGATTGTCCCTTTCACCCAGATAGATTTGCTGCCCGTAGTGGCCAGGAGCTGCTCACAGTCCCTCCTAATTCACCTTCTGCGGGGTCTCGTGTCTGGAAGTAGCTGTGTTTCCTTCCCTTTCCCTGGAAGACTGAAGCTGGAAACACAGTTGGACTTATCTTTCCAAAATACAGCATAAGACCACCGACCTTTCTGCACTTGCTTGTCCCCTTTCAGTCCTTGGATCTCAGCTCCTTATTTTCCTTTCTTTCATTTACTTTGGGTTGTACTTACTTTTCCTTTTCCAGATGAAGGTGATTTTTGTAATTTTTGTAATCATGGTTGGTTTTTTTTTTTTCTTTTTGGGTCACACCCGGCGATGCTCAGGGGTTAGTCCTGGCTCTGCCCTCAGGAATTACTCCTGGCAGTGCTCGGGAGACCATATGGGATGGTGGAAATCAAACCCAGGTTGGCCGAGTGTAAGGCAAATGCCCTACCTGCTGTACTATTGCTCCAGCCCCGTGTTTTTTTTTTTTTTTTTGCTTTTTGGGTCACACCCAGCAATGCACAGGGGTTACTCCTGGCTCATACACTCAGGAATCACTCCTGGTGGTGCTCAGGGGACCATATGGGATGCTGGGAATCGAACCCGGGTCGGCCGCATGCAAGGCAAACGCCCTACCCACTGTGCTATCGCTCCAGCCCCCCCCTTTTTTTTTTTTTTTTTTTTTTTTTGCTTTTTGGGTCACACCCAGCGATGCTCAGGGGTTACTCCTGGCTTTGCACTCAGGAACTACTCCTGGCGGTGCTTGGGGGACCATATGGGATGCCGGGGATCGAACCCAGGTCGGCCGCGTGCAAGGCAAACGCCCTACCCGCTGTGCTATCGCTCCGGCCCCACCCCCCCCTTTTTTTTAAGAGTAGGAATGTAGAGGCTGGAGCGATAGCGCAGCGGGTAGGGTGTTCGCCTTGCACATGGCCGACCCGGGTTTGAGTCCTCTGCCCCTCTCGGAAAGCCCGGCAAGTTACCGAGAATATCCCGCCCACACGGCAGAGCCTGGCAAGCTCTTCGTGGCATATTCGATACGCCAAAAACAGTAACAACAAATCTCACAATAGAGATGTTACTGGTGCCCGCTCGAGCAAATCAATGACAGTGACAGTGATGTTTTATTATTTTTGAGCACACACAGCATTGCTCACCATTTACTCCTGCCTCTGTGCTCTGTGATCACTCCTGGCAGGGTTCAGGGCTTATTCCCGCTTCTGTGCTCTGAGATGATTCCGGGGTCATGTGCAAGGCAAGTACCTTAACCCTTGTATATCTCTCCGACTCCACAACCACCTTTAAGAAGCCAGGAGCTAGGTCCACATGAGAGACAGGGATGGGGGTGGGCAGTGAGAGTATGGGGCTCCGTCTGCCTCTGCCCGTGGCCTGTGATTGCGGCGCCTCCAAGGGAATCACAAGACCTCAATGGTGTGGTGCTCACAGTGACTCACATAGCCAGTGAGTGGCCTCACTAGCTTTTTGTGACTTTATTAACCTGAACATTTGATTTATTTTTATTTTTATTTTTATTTTTATTTATTTATTTATTTATTTTTTTGCTTTTTGGGTCACACCCAGCGATGCTCAGGGGTTACTCCTGGCTCTGCACTCAGGAATTACTCCTGGCGGTGCTTGGGGGACCATATGGGATGCCGGGGATCGAACCCGGGTCGGCCGCATGCAAGGCAAACGCCCTACCCGCTGTGCTATCGCTCCGGCCCCTGAACATTTGATTTAGAGCAATTTCTTTCTTTATTTTCCTTCTTCTTCTTCTTCTTCTTCTTCTTTTTTTTTTTTTTTTTTTTTTTTGCTTTTTGGTTCACACCAGGCGATGCACAGGGGTTATTCCTGGTTCATGCACTCAGGAATTACTCCTGGCAGTGCTCGGGGAACCATATGGGATGCTGGGAATTGAACCCAGGTCGGCCACGTGCAAGGCAAACACCCTACCCGCTGTGCTATCACTCCAGCCCCTTTTTTCCTTCTGTTTTTCCTCCTTCCTTCTTTCCTTCCTTCCTTCCTTCCTTCCTTCCTTCCTTCCTTCCTTCCTTCCTTCCTTCCTTGCTTTCTTTTGTCTTTTTGGTTGCTTTCTTTTGTCTTTTTGGGTCATACCTGGCAATGCTCAGGGGTTACTCCTGACTCTGCACTCAGGAATTATTCCTGGCTGTGCTCAGCGGACTATATGGGATGCTGGGGATCGAACTCAGGTCGGTCACATGCAAGGCAAACGCCCTACCCGCTGTGCTATAACTCCAGTCCCTAGACATATTTCTTTAACAGAAAATTAAGTTGACCATAACAAAGTTCTCCTGACAGAAATTAAATACTAAGCAAATGAGTGGCAGCTTTTTTGGAATCAAAATGAGGCGTTCGTATTTTTTTGGGGGGGTCACACCGCTGGTTGTCAGAGGTTCCCCACAGCCTGATGCTTGGGGATCACTCCCAAAGGTGCTCATGGGATCACGTGGTCCTGGGGAAGAACACGGGCCTTCCGCACGCAAAGAGTGCGTTCCAGCCCACTCAGAGAACTTTCCAGCCGTTGGTCATTACTTTATTTGTTTGGTTTTTGTTTGTTTGTTTGGAGCCACACCCAGCAGCGCTCAGGGGTTATTCCTGGCTCTGCACTCAGGAATTGCTCCCAGTGAGACTCAGGAACCATATGGGATTTCTGGAATTGAACCCGGGGTCAGCTGTGTGTAAGGCAAGCACCTTACCTGCTACTCTCACTCTCTCTCTCTCTCTGGCCCCTGTTTTCATTATTTTTTTTTTCTTTTTGGGTCACACCCAGCGATGCTCAGGGGTTACTCCTGGCTTTGCACTCAGGAATTACTCCTGGCGGTGCTTGGGGGACCATATGGGATGCCGGGGATCGAACCCGGGTCGGCCGCGTGCAAGGCAAACGCCCTACCCGCTGTGCTATCGCTCCGGCCCCTGTTTTCATTATTTTAAAATGCAGTCACATGAAAATATTTAGTGGAAGAAGAGTATTTTTCAGGGTTCATACCCAGTGATACTCAGGGGTTACTCCCAGCTCTGTGCTCAGTGGTCACTCCTGGGGGTGCTGGGAGACCACGTGATGCCAGGGATCAAACCAGGGTTAGCACATGCAGGTTAAGTGCCGCAAACCTTGTCCTACCTCTCCACCCTAGGAAGAAGTCCGTTATAAAAAAAAGGCACTGAAATCAGTTTCCTGCCGAACACTCAGGACTTCTTTCATCCTGTGACTTCATCACTCTTCGCGTCTGTGCTCCCAAAAAGAATGTCTCAATGTCTCTCTTGTCTGCACTTCAGGAAGAAGTCAATTCAGGAAGTCATAACTGAGAATCTTTAAAATGACTTTCCCTAGGAACTGGAGACATCATACAGGGCTAAGGGACTTGGTTTGCCCCCACAGATCTGGTTCGATCCCCAGCACCCTCATGTAATCCCCCAGGACCCACCAGGAGTGATCCCTGAACAACTCCAGGTATGTCCCCCCCACCAAATGTAGTATGTTGTTTAAAAAATGAAAATAACCTTGTAAAAGTGACTGTAGGTGAACATCATTTTTAAAAGAAATCCTCATGAAACAAACCTACTTCTGAAGTCAGAAAGACCAGTTTTATCATTGTAGCATAACATTAATTATGCAGAGTTTACGGCAATATTAAATGTAGATGGATTCTGCTTTAAGGTAATAAAACTAAACCTAAATGAGCAGACATGGAGTTGACTATTCATATTTCAAAAGGATTCTTCAATTGTAAAAACGTTTACTGCTGCCTTTTTATAGAATATGATGCCCCTGTGGTTTTAAAAATCATTTTAAAATTTCATTTACACATAATTTCTCAGGAACTCATCTATTCTACAGGATCACGCACAACTCTGCAAGTATATGGACTGTGTTGGAAAGAAACAGCTCATAAAAATTTCCAATAAGTTATCTAATTAACTGTGACGGTAAGAATGGGCCACTACGTGACTGGTTATAACACAAAGAAAGCAACCAGAAAAAATATTCTTGCATTATTTACTTTTTAATAATTATATGTACGTGCTTTACTTTGCTTAAGTTTCTTGCTTGAAAAGGAACTTTAGGGGCTGGATAGGAAGTTTGCCTTGAATGCAGACCCCCTGGGTTTGATTCCCCAGCATTCCACAGGGTCCCCCAAACCCTGCCACAAGTAATCACTGGGTACAGAGCCAGGAATCAGCCCTGAGCATCACAGGATGTGCCCCCACCACCAAAAAAAAACTTTAGGCACCGCAGATAGGGAGCTTGCCTTGCATGCCTAAGCCTTTGGTTCTATTCCTGGAACCCCATGTGGTCCCCCAAGCCCTGGTAGCAATGATCCCTGAGAGCAGACCCAGGAGGAAGCTCTGAGCACCACCAGATGCGGCCAAGAAACATACAAACAAACAAACAAACAAAAGAATTCTAATGTGCTGGTATGCCTTTTCCTAATAACTAAATTATTGAGAAACTTTTCTTTATAACTTACATAAAAAAAAAACTCAACTCCTCAGCTCAGTTGGAAGAATATAGAAAACTGAATTTAATCGGGTCAAATTCGGTGACCAGAGATAACACACAAGGCACATGGGCCTGCGAGTCTGGTATCAGCATCAGAGATGCAGGAAGTGAGGCGGAGTTGGGGGGCCTTTTCCTCACTCGGCGGGAAGAGTGTCAGAGGGAGGCTCTCAGAGGAAGCTCCCTTGGGAAGTGCTCTCAGATCTTAGAGAAGGAGGATGTTGACGTCCTAGTGTCTTTCTCCCTCAGCATCACTGGGCTGTCTGGTCTGAGCTGTGTAGCTCAAGTTCAGATGTGAGCCAGCTGTGAGCAGTCCCTGGCTTACCTTCGGCTTGGTCACGTGCAGCTCTTCCACCCTCTGGATATAGAGCTTCTTCCATACGCCCTGCTCGAAGGGCGTCGGGCAGAAATCGATGCACCAGTTGAACCGCAAGCACTTGAGCATCCACAGTTGGTCCAGCTCCGTTAAATTCTTCCAGTGCCAGCTCACCTGCGAGGACAATGGCGTCTGAATGGATGCAGACCACCTGCCCACTGTGCTAGAGGCTCTAGGCGGCCCTCTCACACTGGAGAGAATGAACAATGTTTTGGTAGGTTCTGAGTGCACGGTGCTTGGGGTTTGCTCCCAGCAGTGTTTGGGGGACCCTGCGATGCTAGAGATCAAACCTGGGCCTCTTGCATTCAGAGTCTGTGCTCTGCCCATTGGGCCATCTCTCCAGCCCCTGTTAGGCCTCTTTCTAGAAAATCTGCACTTACGCTGCTAGCCTTTCTGGCTTGGCATGCCTGCACTCTGCAGTGTAGGATCCCTCTTATTGCTGCACAATCCGAGACCGCAGGCATTGCCGCAGCCACTTCCGGCCCCTGAGCCCATCCCCCCAACAGGTTTGCGCTGAGGGTATCCCATACGCCGAGTTAGATACAAAGGGGACAGGGCTGATTCGGGCGCCCCCATTTCTCCCACAGAGGCCTTCCTCCGGCCGATACCAGCCGTTTCCGGCTTCCCACCTGTGCGCAGCGGCAGAGGGTCCGGGGGTCCAGGAAGGAGAAGATGCGCAGGGACAGCACGCGGGGCAGCCGGGTGGTGAAGTCCAGCGCCTCGGCGGGGATGCGCGCCTGCAGCCTCCGGCAGCAGAACTTCTGCTGCGACAGCGAGCAGCGGTCCAGCAGGCCGGCCAGGACTCTCCTCCGCTGAGCGTCCGTCCACTTGTCAAACTGGAAAGACAGAGGTGACCAGCCGCAGGGCGGGCCGCAGGGTCCACATGGGGGTGGGTCCCTTCCTCCTGACCCAGCAAAGGCTGAGCTGGGCCTCCACTGTCCTTCCCCGCCACATGCCCCAGGCGAGTGCCCTGGGCCCTGGGCCTCAGCAAACTGCCAATGACGCTGGCCCTTCCAGAACGGAGGAAGTGCTGGCGGAAGAAATGCAGCTTCAAGACAAGGCCATGGGGACAGAGCGGTAGGACAGCGGGGAGGGCATTTGCCTGTCATGCAGCCAACCTGGATACGATCCCTGGCATCCCATATGGTCCCTCAAGAACAGCTAAGGAGTGATCCCTGAACACAGAGCCAGGAGTAACCCCTAATCATTGCCACATGTAGCCCCCCAAACAAATAGTGTGGGCGGGATATTCTCGGTAGCTTGCCAGGCTCTCTGAGAGGGATGGAGGAATCGAACCTGGGTCGGCTGTATGCAAGGCAAATGCCCTACCCGCTGTACTGTCGCTCCAGTCCAAACAAATTAATAATAATAATAATAATAATAACAATAATAATAATCACTGTCACTGTTGCTCATCGATTTGTTCGAGCGGCACCAGTAACATCTCTCATTGTGAGACTTATTGTTACTGTTTTTGGCATATCGAATACGCTATGGGGAGCTTGCCAGGCTCTGCCGTGTGGGCAGGATACTCTTGGTAGCTTGCCGGGCTCTCCGAGAGGGGCAGAGGAATCGAACATGGGTCGCCCACGTGAAAGGCGAATGCCCTACCACTGTGCTATTGCTCCAGCCCAATGATAATAATAATAACAATAATAATAAAGACAAGGCCCCTGGCCGCCCCTCTCTTTCAGCTAGTTTCTCTCTGAGCTCACCAGCAAACCTTCTGAGACAGGAAAACCCCCACGTATGGGCCAAAGTCTCACGAGGTGTGAGGATGGATGGGGCTGAGAGGAAGTGGCAGCAGCTACGGGAAGTGGAGACGAGGACAAGGAGGCGGGGTGGGAAGGAATTAGCCACCATCCACCACCCAGACTGCCCAGCTGATGCTCTGACTACAGCCGGACTGTGTTCCCCGGAGAGAACGCTCCGTATGCCCCATGTGTTCCTGTGTCTCAAATGGGAAGGGACTTCATGGGGCCCTGAACTGTGGGGACACCTTGGCTGGTCTCTCCGCTTTCGTCCCTCACCCCTTAGAGAAGAGGGGGACGTTTGGGCTGTACAGGGCACTCACAACACATCCTGGTCCTCCAGGTGCCTTCCAAACAGCTGGCTGCCTTATGTCTTAATATCACGGTTTCCAAGAACCTATCCATGCTGAGAACTGACTGCACTCGGACATTGTGAGTGACTGCATGGCACATGGGTTTCCTGTGTTACTCCAGATGGTCAGGATGCTATTAGGAGCGTTAGTGGTCAGAAAACACACCGGTCTGGCTTGCTCTTCCAGGCCCTGTTCCCTCTTGAACACACGGGTCTTGCTTGTTTTTCTCCGCATTTCTCTGCTTGCCTATTTCCACTCTGGAGAAACATGTTCTCTTCCAAGCATGCTAATCCCTCTCTCACCCCCACATCTTTTTAAATAGATTTCAATTAAACCTACCTTGCTTCACGAAAAAGAAAGAACATATGCAACAAACTGACTAAAAACATGTATATTGCCAAAAAAAAAAAAAAGCATTTTTGTAAGCCTGTTGGACAAGCCAGCTTTAGTGTAGTGAGGTCATGCATTTCTCTAATTGGTAATTCTAATTCTTGACTATAAGGTTTCATAATTCTAAACTCTACTCAGTGACCCACAATTGCACTTTGGAGACTAATCCGAGGGGGTGGGGAGAGTAAGGAGGAGGAATCCTAAAAAGAAGGGCCAGGCCAGGGGCTCAGCTCAGGGTGAGGTCCACACAAGGCACCCGGCACTCCACTGGTCCCCCTTAGCGTCACTGGGAGTGGCCTTCCAAGTTTTTCTTTTAAAAATTAGAGCTGGTGGGGCTGGAGTGATAGCACAGCGGGTAGGGCGTTTGCCTTGCACGTGGCCGACCCGGGGTTCAAATCCCAGCATCCCATATGGTCCCCTGAGCACCGCCAGGGGTGATTCCTGAGTGCATGAGCCAGGAGTGACCCCTGTGCATTGCTGGGTGTGACCCAAAAAGCAAAAAAAAAAAAAATTAGAGCTGGAGTTGGGGGGTGGCAGGAGGAAAACTGGGGACATTGGTGGTGGGAAATGTGCACTGGTGGAGGGATGGGTGTTGGAACACTGCATGACTGAAACCCGATCATGAAGAACGTGTAACTGTGTATCTCATGGTGATGCAATAAAAAATAAAAACAATTAGGGCCAGAGAGAAAGTACATGGGTTAACACGCTTGTCCTGTACTCTCAACAGTTCAAGCTCCGACACTGAATGTGGTTCCCTCAGCACTGTCAGGAAAGACTGCTGAGCACAGAGCCAGGAGTAAGCCCTGAGCACTGCTGGATATGGCTCAAAAACCAAAACCAAAACTAAACAAATCAAATCAAACAAACCAACACACAGGACTGGAGAGCTAGCTCAATGGGCTAAGGGCAGGATTTGCATCAGGGGTCTCAGATTTGACCCCCAGCACCACCTGGTCCCCAGGCATCAATAGGCTGGACCTCTCCAAGCATAGCGCCAAGAGCAGCCATTGAGCACTGCTGGGTATGACCCCAACTAAAAGAATATAATAAGGAACAAAGACACTAATTCTCTAACCACTAGCGAATAAACTGTGTTTGTTTGCAACAAACCCTCTTATTTCCTAGTCACATGGCTACACAACCTATATGTTGACCTCCTGCCAAAGGTGCTATTGCTCTGGCAGGGGTGACAGATGGATGACGATGGTTCGGAGAAGCCCAATGGGAATGGCCAGGACCATCAACTCCTAGACCAGGCAGCTCGTGGAGTTGTGGACTTGGAGGAGCCCTGTGGTTTGAACTTGCTGGGAATTTGGGGACCTCACACTGCAGTTACCTCTCTAGCAGCTAGAGAGAGAGAGAGAGAGAGAGAGAGAGAGAGAGAGAGAGAGAGAGAGAGAGAGAGAAAAGTTTCATATCTGAGTACTGCCATAACTTTTCATTTGCTTGCTTTCTATTTTCGGATCACACTGGGCGGTGCTCAGGGCTGATCCCTGGTTCTGCGCTCCGGGATCTCTCCTGGTGGGGTTTGACGGACCACAGACATTGCTGGGGATCAGATATGGGTTGGCTGCGTGCAAGACAAGTGCCTTTCTTGCTGTCCTGCCCCTCCAGCCCCATACTAGCATAAGTTTTAGTCTGAATTCCCTGTGATTCTTCTTTGAAAAATAAATTGAAAATTAGAATTCATTTTAAAAATTACTTTTGAAGGCCAGAGAGATAGTTCAGGGGTTAATGCATTTCACTTCCAACCTCCCTTCAACCCCCAGCACCTCATATGCCTGTCACAGTGCCAGGAATAGCCCCTGCACTGCTGGTATGTCTCAGAGGACTCCCCCTACACACACCCCATTTACTTTAGGGCACTGCTAAATGGTTCTGTGGAAACAAAGCAAACGTGGGAGCCAAGGACGACTAGGTTACCAAAAAATTGCATCAGATGTTATCACTGAAAGAAATCAGAAATAACATAAAATGCCCAACAGTAGGGAAGCAGATAAGTAATCGGCAATAAATTAGCAGAGTAATATGACATTAGGCACTGACCAGGGGGTTCTCGGGTTCTCACTTCCATTCTTCTATTGCTTCTATCACTTGTCTTTTTTTTTTCTTTTTTTGTCACACCCAGTAATGCACAGGGGTTACTCCTGGCTTTGCACTCAAGAATTACTCCTGGCGGTGCTCTGGGGACCATATGGGATGTTGGGAATAGAACCCAGGTCAGTCGTGTGCAAGGCAAATGCTCTACCCATTGTGCTATCGCTCCAGCCCCAACTATCACTTGTCTTGATAAATGACTAAATCCGGTGTCATCACTCACCGTCTCTCTCAGGCTCAGTCCTCCTCTACACATTTAAGAATAATTATATCTACAATGTAGTCAGGAGTAAATAAATAAGTGTATAAAATCTCTATGCAAGGCCATAGCTCATGGTCAGCATGGCAGCTCATGCTATAAAATATTATAAATATTGACATGGAAAATAATAAACATGTGGGTTAAACAAACGTAAAAGAACATATTCAAGAACAAATTAAAGGAATAAAATGACCTCCTTTGTTCACAAAGGGTCAGAAGTACATTTACAAAGACCGACATTAACTCATCTATTTTCACTGAAGCCACAGAAAGAGAATGGTTGGGTTGAAGACTGAGTGATTTAAGATGCATATAAAAGAATATTAGGGTTATAAGATGACGAATAAATCTATAAAACATGAACACATTCTCCTGGAGAGATTCAAAAGATAATGACACTGGCTCCTTCTCATTCAGTTCCCCGGAGACAAAGGCCCAGCGTAACTGGTGTTTGGCTGGGAGATGTGTTCTTTGCCCACGGGGGTTTTCCTTTCTAATTGTGTTTGCTGAGGTGAACACTCAGGAATTTGCATCCCTGGAACTCCTACCCAAAGAGGTGGCTGCATGACTCAGAACTCTGCACAGAGGGGAAAATCCCCTTGGAATCTACGAGGTGCCAGGAATAATCCCCAAAGCAAATAATCCCTGCGAGAGTTAACTGTACAGGAATTCGCTAATCCCTCCCCCCATCTTCTGCCTCACCTGTCAAATGAAAATGCCCAAGTGGGAGCAGCCAGGAGCCCCATGGGTGAGCCAGAGGCGCAGCTTGGACTCGGAGGCCGCGATTATTCTGGTCTGCTGGAAGGTCCGCTGCACTGACTTCCTTTCTGACATGAAGTGGCATAACAGAGTATGATATGCTTTACTGTTTAATTAGTTTTGGGGGCCACACACGCTCCCTCTGCATTCAGGAATTGCTCCTGGCGGGGCTTGGGACCTGGCAGGGTGCACTGTTCTCTGCATTGTCCAGTGACTGCGAAATCAGTCCTGGGGATGGAAGTGCCTCAGACAGAATCATCTGCCAGGTTTCTGCATTCCCGGCTGAGTCCTTCCGGGAAGATGCGGTCCCTCTGCAGACCCCAAGGGCTCTCTGCGTCCCCCGAGAACAGGGCCGAGTGTGGAGAGAGAGTTCTTTCAAGCTTACCCATTTGCCCAGCAGAGCTCTTCTTTCTTCGAACACCTGCAGTGGATGAGAGAGAGGGGAAAGATTTCGTATTTCACGGTTCAGTGCTACCACTGCCAGGAAGACCTCATTAAAGGCTCACTCAGGCAGTGGCGCTCTTTCATGTGCTCACGGAGTATGAAAGGACGCAGACTAGCGCCAGGCAGAGAGCAGAAGTCTAGCATGTTCGAAGCACTGTGTTCTACCAAGCACTGCAGGGGTGGGTCTGGGGTCCCCAACATCCTAGCACTTGGCCAAAACTTCTGGGGCAACACCTATATATTTAAAAACAAGTCCAATCTCATTTCACAGTATCACTTACTCGGTTCTCATCTGGGGGTCACTCCCAGCAGTGTGCAGGCACTACTCCCAGCTTGGTGCTCAGGGGATCATGTGGTAGTGGGGATGGCACCCAGGCCTCCTGCATGCAAAACCCTGGCTCCAGCCCATTGAGACACCCCTCCAGTCGCCTTATTATTTTTTTTTTCATCACAAAGAATAATTTGTTTATTAGTGAATCACGGTTAGATACATAGTTACAAAATTTTCATTATTGGGTTTCAGTCAAACAATGTTCCAACATTTATTCCTCCAGTGTACATTTTCCACAACAAATATCCCCAGTATCCTTCCTGCCACCATCCCCCACTTCTTACCTGAATCTATGGTAGGCACCTCTCTCTCTCTCTCTCTCTCTCTTTCTCTCTCTGAGCATGATGGTTTGCAATACAGATACTGAGGGGCTATCATGTTTGATCCTTTTTTGGTGGGGTCACACCCGGTGATGCACAGGGGTCACTCCTGGCTCTGCACTCAGGAATTACCCCTGACGGTGCTCAGGGGACCATATGGGATGCTGGGAATCGAACCCGGGTCGGCCACGTGCAAGGCAAACGCCCTACCACTGTGCTATCACTCCAGCCCATGTTTGATCCTTTAACCACTTTCAGTACACATCTCCCATCCAGAGTGATCTCTTCCAATTATCATTGTCATAGTGGTCCCTTCTCTATTCCAAATGCCCTCTTTCCAAGCACTTGAGGCAGTTTCCAACTGTGTACCAATCTTCCTGGCCACAAGGAATAATTTGTGAAGTAAATATCGTAACCTAAGGTAGTGAGACTTACTATACATATCACTTTTAAGTCATGCTAATGTTGAATCATTATCTTGTATATCAAAACTATATACTGTTACCTATCAGTTTACAGCTCAATTTAGGGAATAATAAAACACAAGAAAACCACAGCAAGTTCTGTTGTATGCCAAAGGATGTTGGCTCTAGCTCCAAGTCAAGCCCTTATCTGTACATAGTTGATTTTTCTTTTTTTTTTTTGCTTTTTGGGTCACACCCCGCAATGCACATGGGTTACTCTGGCTTCGCACTCAGGAATTACTCCTGATGGTGCTCAGGGGACCATATGGGATGCTGGGAATCGAACCCGGGTCAGCTGCGTGCAAGGCAAACACCCTACCTGCTGTGCTATTGCTCTAGCCCCCAACACAGTTGCCTTATTATTTTTTTGCTTTTTGGGTCATACCCAGCAATGCACAGGGGTCACTCCTGGCTCATGCACTCAGGAATCACCCCTGGCGGTGCTCAGGAGACCATATGGGATGCTGGGATTTGAACCCGGGTCGGCCAAGTGCAAGGCAAACACCCTACCCGCTGTGCTAATCACTCCAGCCCCAGTTGCCTTATTTTTTAACTTGAACACATCTCTTTTTATCAGCGTTTCTCTGTGGCATGGATCATGTGGAAAAATAGGGCTGGCAAGAGCAGACGGGAATGAAGGTGCTTACCCTGCACAGTCACCCCTAGTTTCAAATCCCAGGACCACCCTCCCCACCCCCCACTAACAGACTTTTATAACATTGTGGTTGCGTTTGTCTTATTTTAGGCTGCACACACACCTGTGAGGCACATGCACGTGAGTGTCTGTAAGGTTGGCGCTGGTGCTCTGGGCACCCCTGGGATGATGTCTGAGTTTTTTTGGAGCGAGTTCGAGACACCGTGTCACTCACCGCCCTGCCACCTCAGAGGTGACAGCCATCAGGAGTGACCTGCTCGTGGGCAGTTTTGGGGGCTCCCTCTGATGTGTGCTGGAGCCAGTGAGAAGGAGCAAGAGGAGGGGGAGACTGTCTGGCAGAGCAGGGCGCGAGCAGGGAACAGCTGGGCATGCCTCGCTCCTGTGCCCACGCCGTCCTCCCCAGCTCAGTCTTCCTTCCCACCGTCCTCCACACAGAGCAGCTCTGGCCTGTCTCTCCTGTTTCCGTGGGGGCTGAGGCGACACTCTGGCAGATGGTGCTTCCCTTCCTTCCTTCCTTCCTTTTTTTTTTTTTTTTTGCTTTTTGGGTCACAGCCGGGGATGCTCAGGGGTTACTCCTGGCTCTGCACTCAGGAATCACTCCTGGCGGTGCTCAGGGGACCATATGGGATGCTGGGAATCGAACCCAGGTCGGCCGAGTGCAAGGCAAACACCCTACCCGCTGTGCTATCGCTCCAGCCCCTCTTCCTTCCACTCTTGCACTCACTCTGCAAAGGTGATTGTGATCATCAGCAGCCTCAGGGCCAGTGGAGGGTCTGCACTGTGGGGCCAGGGAACCTCAGACCCCACAGCAGAGGCAGTCAGCACCAAGGCAAAAAGGAAACACCGAACCTCTCCCTCACCTGGAGAGGGCCGAGGAAGGGGTCCTCCGGAAGCCAGATGCAGGCCCAGGAAGTTGCTTCCTAACTGAGTCTTCTCTGGGCTGGCCCTGCAGTGGCCTGGCCGAATCTGACCGCCCCGCCCGTTCTCCTCCCCAGGTGTGAGTCTTGCACACCAGCTCTCTGCTTGTCTCTCTCCTCTTCCAGGCCTTGACCTACCTATGCGTACAACCGCAGATGGAACAACCACCAATAGGCTTCAGAAGCTGCAGACTTTCAAGGCTAAAGGGGCCTTCGGGTCTTTGGGTGTAATTCCCCTATTTTATTTTAATTTAAAAAAAGATTGACTGGGGCACACCTGGAGGAGCTCAGAGATTTCTCCTGGTTCTGTGCTTAGAGATCGTTCCTGGCAGAACTAGGATGTAGTCCCATGGATTGGACTTGAATCTGCCTCATGCATGGAAAGTGCCCCCGTCCCCCGCTGTGCTCTCTCTCAGGTCACGATTCTGCAGGAAACATCACCCCAATATCAGGGATTCAAAGGGATTTCCAGGCTGCTGGACTCAACCCTGATGTGGTTCCTTGGAAATTGTGCTGTCCACTCTTCGGACTTCCTGCCTCAGTTTCTCCAAGAATGGCTGCCTTATGTATCAGGTGGCCAGGCAGAAGGAGAAAAGGCCAGTCCATTTGTCTTCCCGAGAGGGCCAGGAATGTGACTGGACACTGGGAACAAGGCTTGAAAGAGAGAGAAAGAGAGGGAGAAAGAGGACAGCAGCAGGGGGCTGTGGCGGTGGTGGTGGGGGGGTGGCAAGTTCTTCACCAGAAGAGGAACAGAAGGTGAACAGACCCACATGGGGCTGATGGGAGAGTGGGACAAGGATACCCATGGAGGAAGAGATCCGGTCCCCCTCCTGTGGTGCAGGGGACCAATCATTCCTCAGGATGAACCAAGAAGCCACTCCTGATCCCCCAGAATGGAATCAGGGACCAGTGACACCAGTGGACCAGCACCAGCTCCCCCTCTACAGAACAGTGGAGAAGGACCCGCAGCCGCTAGGTTCTCAGTGGCATCTACAGGGGCACGTTGTCACAAGGCTCTTCTTCTTAAAGAACCCCAAGACGCGGGGCAGTTGGAGAAACACAGGGCAAGGCGCTTGCCTTGGACGCAGCAGACCCTGTTCTAGTCCTCAGCACCACACAGGGTCCCCTGAGCGCCACCAGGAGCCACTCCCGAGAGCAAGCCAGGAAGAGTTCCCATGCACTGCAGGGTGTGGCGGCAGCCCATTAACAAAAAGACCTGGAAGGCAGGATTGGTTTGGGGGTGGAAATCTGGGAAATGCTCGTTTGGCCTTGCAGAGCCCTGCTGTCTGTTTATATCACAGTCTGCTCGGAGCCGGCAGCTAAGGCTGTTTTGCACGGCTGTTATTTTCGTCAATTGAAACTGCGATTACGTGGCTCACCCTGTGCATCATCCCAGGGTAGGAGGAAGGCCTGAGGGGCTCCAAAGGCAAGAATGAATGACGGAATGAGGCGTTTTCCTTCTCAGGACACCCTCCCCTCCCACCAGGCACTGCACAAAGAAATGAGTTTCCTTCTGTGGCAGCCCTTGATGGCACAGAAATGCATCCTCAGGGCTGGAGCGATAGCACAGCAGGCAGGGCTTTTGCCTTGCATGCAGCTGACCCGGGTTTGAGTCCCAGCATCCCATATGGTCTCCTGAGCACCTCCAGGAGTAATTCCTGAGTGTATGAGCCAGGAGTAACCCCTGTGCATTGCGGGGTGTGACTCAAAAAGAAAAAAGAGAAAGAAAAAAAAAAGAGAAATGCATCCTCACCCTTCTAGACACGAAGCAGCCCTCCTCTCTATATCCCTACTGCTTCCTAACCTTGCCAGTGATGCTACCACTATATTTTTAGGCAACTCTGTTTCAATCCAATCTTTCTGCCTGCTGCAGAGGAAGGGAAGACGCCCACTCTTCCCATCTGGAATATTTACCCACGTGGCAGTTCAGGACTGAAGAAAGACAAAAGTGAAGCCAAAATAAATCAACAATCTCAAAAGTGTACTGATCATTGGTGACAAATATTTTAGAACAGAGAACAGAAACGCTCTGGGCATTTGGCCTACATGCTCTTGATCAGTGAACCCTTGAAATTCATCTCTGTCTCTTTCTCAGAAGTCTGGGTCCATCCGGGTCACCAAAGGCCATGGGGTGGAGCTCAGGAAAGGAAGGTTCTTACGAAGGAGGACAGGACAGTGTGGGAGCCTGAGGCTGCCTCCTCACCCCCTCCCCATCTTACAACCTCCAATACAGAGGCAGTGTGGATGGATGAAAAAACAGAGGACTTGGGGCTGGAGCGATAGCACAGTGGGTAGGGTGTTTGCCTTGCACGTGGCTGACCCTGGTTCGATTCCCAGCATCCCATAGTGTCCCCTGAGCACCGCCAGGAGTGATTCCTGAGTGTATGAGCCAGGAGTAACCCCTGTGCATTGCCAGGTGTGACCCAAAAAGCAAAAACAAACAAACAAAGAACCAGAGGACTAACTTCACGCAGGAAATTATGGATACTACAGATCTGAAACCAGCATTTTCCATGTCCAGAGCTGTTGTTATTCATTTTCATATAGAAATATTTACTTCTCAAATCATGTGAAACTTGGAATTATTTATTGTCTGTTAATTTGGGGGGGAGAGCATCCTCCAAGCAGAGCTCGTGTGACCGGGATGCCCTCAGGCAATACTTGGCACTGTTGTGTAGCCTGGGGCCTCAGCTAGATGGTTTGGGGGGCCAGTAGGACCTCATCAAGCCCTACACAGGGCACCAAGTGGTGTCAGGGGCCAAATTTAGGACCCAACACCCAAGGCATACACTCCAGCCCTTTAGGCTATATCTCCAGTCCTTAAAATTTGAAAATTACAGACAAACAAAAAGAGTGGACTGAAATATAGGCCAGAAATACAGGACCTTATAAGAAGCCAGAGTTGGATCCCCGGCATTGCATATGGTACCCTGAGCACAGAGCCAGGAGTGATTCCTGAGCACAGAGACAGAAGTAAGCCCTGAGTGCTACCAGATGTGCTCCCTAGCCTCCCCCCCCCCAAAAAAAAAAAAAAGAAAGAAAGCAAAAGGAAATAAAAAAGAAAGGGAAAGATGAGAGACACTGTAAGGCTGGGGGCAAGGCGAGCCCACCCCTAGGGGCTGAAGGGTCAGAGGCGGGCAACCAGGCATTCCAGCCACTACAGACTCCACACAGGACTGACCACTGGGGTTCCGTGGGGATACTAAAGCCCCCCAGATCCAGCAAAGGCTAACAGGATTTATTGGGTGTACTCTGGGGCCAGTGGACAGTCTCTTCTGCCATTCCCTGGAGACTGCACCCCAGAATCAAACACCCAAGGTATGATTCTCCAGGACCACAACCTGCAGCCATTCATCCAGTTGTTTCTGGCAATGAAGACATAGCTGCTGAATTAACCAAGACTTCTAATTACCCAAAGAAGATTTCTGAGGCATCCAATGAATATGAATCTCAATTCAAGTCACTTTTTCACACATGTCTGAAACCTTCACAGACTTTTGGGGAAACAGATTTCATAAGGAAATGCTGGAGCTGGGGGGGGAGGGGTCTTTGTTTTGGAGTGGGGAGAAGCAGAGAAGTTGTTCCGTAAACTGTGGTAGAGCCTTGAGCTTTGCAAACAGGTGCTCAGCAACCAACCCTCAGAGCAGACAGGAAAGACTCTCCCTGGCGCTGTTGTGGGAATCAACACAGGCTCTCCCTTTTGCTCTTCACTGCTCTGATGGGTTTCCCCGAATTACTCCTGTCTCCCCCGGAAGTCGGGGGAGACATAGACGCCAGGGTATGAGAACTCGGCTAGGTTCCTGGTACAAAGGGTCACATTCCGGCTGAGGAGTGAGGGAGGGGGTCGTGTGGGGACAGGAAGTGGGTATCCCCTCAAGGAGGTTCGGGAAAGCAGAGTTGGACTCTCCTTCCAGACCCCTGGCAGGGGCTGGAGAAAAAGCAAAAGGGCAGAATCGTATTGAATGCTCTGGGAAACAACTTCAGGGGTGAGACTGAGGGGAGCAGACAGTTTCTCAGGGGTTGCTATTTGGGGGCCACACCCGGCAGTGCTCAGGGCCACTCCTGGTAGTGCTGGGGGAGGGAGATCAAGTCTGATGCTGGTGATTCAAGCAGCATTAGCTGGGTGCTAGGCTTAGTCCTGTCCGATCACTCAGGCCCAGAAAGGTACACTTGGAAGAGACCCTCTGAGCTTGTGCAAAGGCCGGGAGGGCGCAGCCAGGCTTGGATGGATAGTAAGAAGTAGCAGGGACCTGGGCTTGCCGGCCAAGATCAGCGCATAGAGGAAAGTTCCTCAGTGCTGGGGACCCTGAGTAGAGCCAGGTGTGGCCCCGAAACCCTGGACACAGATTTATCTTCCTGAGAGGGGCCAGGGGCTCCCAGCAGTGCTAATGGGGGCTCTGAGGGCCAATCCCAGTAATTTTCCTCCCAGGCCAGTGGTTCAATGCGAGGACCCAAGGGTACCGTACTGCTTGCACCCTGATGCGCATGGGCAACCCGCTCCCACAGTGCTCAGGTGGGGTCTGCACCCAGCTGTGCTCAGGAGACCATGTGGTGCCGGGGAGTGAACCAGGTTTGGCTGTTCCGGTTTATTTTGAATAGCAACATTTACAACATTGCCCTGAGTGGGGGCAGTTCCTGAGCAGTGCTCCAGGCTCTGAGGACGGCATTCAGAGCCACCACTCAGCCAAGCACCGAGCCACATTCTTGGTACTGGGCTGGGGAACACGGTGCTGCTTGGGCCCTGCAGGGCTGAGGACCACCACAGCACCCCCCACCAGAGCTCCCCCACATTGCTCAGGGGCCTATATAGGGTTTAAACCTGGATCCTGGTGCATGCAAAATCTGCACCCCTGACCAGAGAGTTATTGTCCCAATTATTTATTTATATATTTTGTTTAACACGTGGATCCAGTTGAGAAATTAGCCCTGGTCACTTACCTGGTCATTCAAAAGCTGATGGTTTAAGGGTGTCCAGGTACTCATCTTGGTCTGCATTTTGGGACCATCTATGCGTTTCGGAGGTGCGAACGCCATTGTGCATGAACAGGACAATCCTTCATGAGAAGAACTATACCTAACAGGAAAAACTGAGTCATGTTACCCTCAAAACGCTCTGGTCTGCTGGAGAGGGCAAAGGGCACGGGGAGAACCAAGACTAGATCTGGAATCTCTGACGCTCTCACTTGACATTTACCACAGTCTCTGAGTTATGGTTGAGGCTAAAATCAATGTTTAACCTTCCTGCTCTGGCCTGCTGCCTTCCGCCCCTGGAGTTCAGGACACAAAGAGATACTCGGGCTCTTCATACCAACCATAGCAACCAGGAATTGATACCTCCCCTAGGTAGGAAATGACCCGTTAGCTCATTATCTGCATTGCACAGCTACAAAATTGCACAAGACAAGAGGGGTCGGGTAGAGAGCAGAGAGCCGGAGAGTGTGCTTTGCATGTGCTTTGCATGTCGGAGTCTTGTGGGTAATCCCCAGCACTTTTACAGCCCCCTGAGCACCAACTGAGCAGTAGCCCAAGACCTACTACTGATTCTGTGCTGAGGGATCACTTCTGATGGTAACAGGGAATCAAACCCAGCTTGGCAACACAAGAGCCTTAACCTCGGGGAAGCACCTTTTATTTTGATTTCTTATTATTTTGGTTTGGGGGTCACACCCAGTGGTGCTCAGGACCTGTTCCTGGCGCTGAGCTCAGGGGTCACTTCTGGCAGGGCTTGGATTGAATTTGGGCCGGCTGCGTGAAGGCTATACTATCTTTTTCTGCCTCCTGTTCTCAGTCCTTCGTACCCTTCTCTCAGGACACACTGACCATCCTTCGCTCAGAAAATATGTCCCAGAAGGATTGTTTCTTGGCCTGTGTGATTTTCTAATGCCACACACTTGACGTCTAATCTCAGTGGCACCTAATCCGTCCTCAATAACATTTATTAAGTCAACTGAATGAATATAGGAGTAGAGGGGGGCTGGTTTAGAGAGTGAAAGGAGAAGAAACGTGGGGTGAGACTGGGGTCGTGCTGAAGCCCATCGCCTTCCTAACGTGAAGTTTTCAGGGCTGAGCAGAACTGAGATGCTCTGGATTGCACCACGCGCCCCCTGTCCACTGCGGCATCACTGTCCAAAGCGCATCTCTGCTCTAACTAGGAAGTTCTCAGCAAAGAGAGGGCCTGGTCATCTTAGAGCCAGCCCGTTAGAAACCGGGCGAGAACTATCCTCCCAAGGAGGCTGGAGAAAGGAGAACGTGTGATTGTTTAGAGGAGCAGTCGCCTCCACTGCAGCTGGAAAGGGAGGAGGAGCTGCAAGCCCCCCGGCCAGGCTGCGGAGCGGCGGGGCGGCGGGGAGCGTGCGGGTCTCTAACCAGCATCTCTATCTGCTGCTCCCACAACATCTGCCTGGTCGCTCACCTGTTCTGCGGGCCTCCCTCCTCCAGCCTCGGGTGCTGCTGTTGCTACAGTTGCCAGTTGCTTTCCTTGCACTCTCCAGCCCCCACCGCTTGCAGTGGTCCAATCACCGTCTACGCAGCCTTTCCCCGGCATCCGGGGTCTCTTAGGCAACAATGTGTAGCCTCTCGATTGGCCGGGAGATTCGAGGGTTGGCCCCAAAATGGGGCGCTAGGCGAAAAAATGAGAAGGGTGAGCGCCCAGGGGGCGGGGGCGAGGGACTGAGCCCCCCTCCATACCGACATAAAGCCAGGATGTCGACGCGTCCAATCCTGAAACCAGGCTCTCATTCAGACGCTTTTGTGTTGCAGCTCTTCTAACGTACTGAGCATGCCCAAGCCTATTACTCTGGTCAGTCCCGGGCGCGGAAACCAGAGATCCACGTTTCCAGGTTTTAGGAACGACCAGCAGGTAAAAAGAGGTTGTGGGGGGGAAGAGGTGGCGGGCGCCTGGTTCAGTGAAAGTGTGGCTCCTGTGGCAGGAAGTGGGAGGATGTGGGGGAAAACCAGCCCACCCAGATTGGCAGAAGCTTCAGCAGGAGTTTAAACGGATTGGATTCAGAAAAAATGAGAAAAAATTCAGAGGGACGGATACATCAGGGAGCCAGCAGGTGGCATGCCTCAGTAAGGATAATTCCAAATTTGGAGGGGGGGGGCATTTAATCTGGCCTAATTAATTAAATTTATCAGAGGCATGTTCCACGTTATAAGGAGGAAGGAACGAGAATGCAAAATGTGTTTTTTTTTCCCCAAATAAATCTAAAGAGGAAACACAATGTAAAAATCAGGAATGTAAGGCCCACACTAGTCATTTCTGTGATAGAATCATAAGCAGGAGTTGGAAAATAACAACAACAACAACAACAAATCTAAAATTTCTGAATGGAGCTTCATTGGTGAATGCAAAGCAATTCACATGGGCAGTCAGGAACCAAAAGAAGACAGAAAGGGAAAAAAATGGTGTTTTCTTTACTGTCTTGAGTTTCCTAAAATCGTAAGAATGCACTCCCATCCCATTTAAACAGGTGTAAACTCTTTGTTTGTACCTGTGTTTATATTGTTTCATGGCCCGGAAACAGGCAGTATTTGTAAGAGTGAAACTTGTAAGAATTGTTGCTTTCCTTGAGTGACCAAATCATCGGTAAGTGGCCTGACATTAGGATGGAGCTTGTATGAGTTCTTGCTAGTGGTTTTGCCACAGGATCAGATTTATTACAAATGAATAAGCAAAGGAGAAGGCGGGGGTGGGGGGTATATGTAGTGGCTGCTATGCTGTACTAAATTACCACATCGTACCAGTAAACATGGAGGTTTTGAAAACGGGTTCGCCCAGAAAGAGACCAGTTGTAAAGACGCGCCGAGTGCTGACTCTGAAGTCCTGATCATTAAAGACTTTCTATGGGTGGTTACAACATGGAATAAAGGAGACACGGGATTAAAGAGAGCATCTCACTGATCCCTGTTGGATTTAAATATATATATTTTATCCCTGGAAATAAGGTCCCTTGAGTGCCAGTTCCCAGCCAGCATTTTCCGGGCGTCTTCTCGTCCCACATGTCAACTGCTGACTCTCCGTTTCTGTCCCTCTGAACTCTGAATCGCACCCATCACACTGCACCATAGTGGGCACACAGTGCAGTGATGTCCACAGAGAAAAGTTTATACTCACCTAAGAAACACTCTTGCATGTCCACTGAGATTTAAAAAATTTATTTATTTGGGGGGTTTCGGTGTCACACCTGGCAGTTTCAGGGATCATTCCTATCAGGACTAGAGGGACCTTATGTAATATCAGCCATCAAACCAGGGTCAGTTGTATGCAAGGCAAATGGCTTAACTCCTAGGCTATTTCTTGTCCTCTCATCAAGATTCTTTTTTTAATGGGGAGGGGGGTGCACACCCAGCTGTGCTCAGGGCTCACTCCTGGTTCTGGGCTCAGGGCTTTCTCCTGGCTCTGTGCTTAGGAATCACTCCTGATGGGCTCAGGAGACCATATGGTGCAGGGGATTAAACCCCAGTTGGCTGAGTGCAAGGCAAGTGCCACACCCACTATGATAGCCATTTGGCCCCCATAGAGAGTTTTAAAAGATATTAACATTCTGGGTTTTTTTTTTTTTTGGCTTTTTGGGTCACACCTGGCAATGCACAGGGGTTAGTCCTGGCTCATGCACTCAGGATTACTCCTGGCGGTGCTCAGGAGACCCTATGGGATGCTGGGAATCGAATCTGGGTTGGCCGCATGCAAGGCAAATGCCCTACCCACTGTGCTATTGCTCCAGCTCCTATTTGTTTGTTTGTTTTAGGGTCCTACCACAGGTGCTGTGCTAGGATCACTTTCTGCAGTGCTCAGGGATGGGAACTTGGGATTCCTGCATGCCAGGCATGCCCTCTAGTTCTTCCACTTCCTTCCCAGGCTCTTTTTTTTGGGGGGGGGTGTCACACGTGAGTGTGGTGGTGCTCCAGGGATCCTGTGTTGTGGATCCTGTGTTGTGGATCCTGTGTGTTTGTGTTCGTGTGTGTATGATTAGTGGTTGAAGCCTCTACCATACACTTCCCGAGTCTCATTCTCTCCCTGCTTGCCTACAGGCACAATCCTGAATTGTTGTGTAGCCCTACTGGCCCAATTTTCAAAGTTCATTATATGTATGCCTGCCCTCTCAAACCACAGTATTGGATGGCTGGGTGTTTTTTAAGAGGCATCATCATCTCCAGATCTTGTAGCTTGCTTTTTCACCCTCAAAGCTATAATTTTGACGTTTAATTATATTAATTCGTTTGGTGATACTTTCTACATCATCCCCTTATCCCCACATGAGCTCTATATCCAATGACGGTTTTCCAGGTTTCCAGCAGATAATGTGTGAACCACATGACAGTACATCAAGCAGGAGGTCTCCAGAGGCCCCATGGGCCAGGATGTGGAAACGGGTCCCACTGTAATCTTCACTCACTCACTCACTCACTTACCCTGGGTACAAGTCAGGCCACTCCACACCAGCGTGTTTAGAGTCAGCCCAAGGATCACTAGCACAGAGAAGCAATTTTTTTTTCTTTTTGGGTCACACCCGGCGATGCACAGGGGTTACTCCTGGCTTTACACTCAGGAATTACTCCCGGCGGTGCTCAGGGGACCATATGGGATGCTGGGAATCGAACCTGGGTCGGCCGCGTGCAAGGCAAATGCCCTACCCACTGTGCTATTGCTCCAGCCCCGAGAAGCAAATTGTTATTGGGACAGTTCAGTCAATTGAGCAGAATGCCCTCCCTGAGCACAGAACACAAGCTCTGCTGGTGTGCCCTCACTACCACTCAAACGTATTTGCACAAATATTTATTAAAATCAAAGGGGCTGGGGCTGGAGTGATAGCACAGTGGGTAGGGTGTTTGCCTTGCATGTGGCCAACCTGGGTTCGATTCCCAGCATCCCATATGGTTCCCCAGCACCACCAGGAGTAATTCCTGAGTGCATGAGCTAGGAATAATCCCTGTGCATCGCTAGGTGTGACCCAAAATGGGAAAAAAATTAAAAAAACAAAGGGGCTGGAGCAATAGCACAGCAGGTAGGGTGTTTGCCTTGCACGAGGCCGACCCAGGATCAATTCCCAGCATCCCATATGGTCCCCTGAGCACCGCCAGGAGTAATTCCTGAGTGCAAAGCCAGGAGTTACCCCTGTGCATCGCCAGGTGTGACCCAAAAAGAAAAAAAAAAACCCAAAAATGTCTGTTCAGATTCGTTTGTTATTTTCCCATCGTTCTCCTTTGGATGGGGAACTATAGGTTATCTGAGCTCTGTACTCCATAGTACTGGGCTAACGCTTATGGGCTGTGTGGTCGAGTCCACAGGACATGGGTCATCCTAGCTCGAGCGCAAGGTTGGGCAAACAGGGTCAACAGGATTTGAAGCCCTTGTGATAAGGACAATGAGGCCTGCCGAGTCCAGGCTGAAAAGGGCCTGAAAGGAAGCGCCCCAAAAGCAGGTGAAAAGGGGGAGCTGTAAAGGGGCAGCTCTGGCGTGAAGCGGTTTCCAGTCTCTGGGGAAAGTACCGAACCTTTCCGGGCATTCCTCTCTTGTTCTGAAAACTGCAGGTGATCCCCAAGAACTCTTTCCGTTTCAAAACGGTTTACGTAGAAACGAGAGGGGAAACGTCTCCCAAGGAGCAGGGGGCGGCCACCAATGAACAGAAGCTCCACCTGTCCACCGAGCGCCTCGCGGAGACGCAGGGTCCGTTTTGCAGCTCCCGAGGGGCCCGCCTGGGCTTCGCGTTCTGGCCGCACCGTGGCCGGCTGGTGGCCACCAGCAAGCCCGGCCGCCCGAGGTCCGCACAGCCGCTTCGGCAGAGCAGATTCCGGTTGGATTTTCTGGGGGTCTGGGGTGGGGGAGCGCGAGGGGCGCCCTGCGGCGGGAGAGCGGAGTGGCCGCGCCGTGCCCGCGGAGGCAGGGGCGAGGCCCTGGCCGGCAGGTGCATCGAGGAAACCCGCGCGCCCGGCCCGGGGGTCCCCCCGCGGGAGGTCGGGGAGGGGGCGGCGCGGGCCAGACACGCGCGCGGGCGGCCGGGCAGAGCTGGGAGCGCGCGGCACGCAGCGCGCCTGCGCCGTGCGTGTGCGCGCCTGTTCCCCCCCTCCCGCAGCCCGCGTGAGCGCGCGCCGGGCCCGCGCCCGAGCTCCGAGGCGCGCCCCCGCCCCCGCCGCCGCCGCTCGCTCCGCGCCGCGTTTACCTGAGGCCGCGGCGTTCGCCCGTCAGCGCCCACTCGGAGGCGGCGGCCGGGCGTGAGGTGAGCTGCGGGCGCACGGCCGGACGCCCCGTCGGCGCCGCCAGGGCCGGGGCGGGGGGCGCGGGGGGCGCGGCCCCCGCGCAGGGCTGAGGGGCTGAGGGGCGCCAGGGCAGCCGGCGCCGGCGTCGCGGGGGCGGCGCGAACAAAAGCCGGGGGCGGGGGGACCCCAGACTCCCGCCCTCGCGCCCGGACACCTGTGCGAGTGTGGCCCCTGGCGACCCCCGCGGGACCCCCGGGGCCGGGGGCGACCCCCCACTTGGCCCCGGCCCCGCACCCTCAGCCCCCCGGGAAACCCCGCGCCCGGCCCCCCCCCCCCCCGGCTCACGCACCGGGTGGGTTTGCGGGGTCGGCTTGTGTGTGTGTGTGTGTGTGTGTGTGTGTGTGTGTGAGAGAGAGAATGTGTGTGAGTGTATGTGTGTGCCTGTGTGCGCGTGTCAATGTGCGTGTGAGTGTATGTGTATACGTGTGTGAGTGTGTGTGCGTTTGTGTGAATGTGTGCGTGTGTGTGAGTGACTGCGTGTGTGTATGTGTGTGAGTGTGCATCTGTGTGAGTGTGCATGTTTGAGTGTGTGAATGAGTGCGTGTGTGAATGCACGTGAGCGTGTGAGTGTGTTGTGAACTGTGTGTGTGAGTGTGAGTGTGTGAGTGAGCGCGTGTGTCAGTGTGAATGTGAGAGTGTGTGAGTGAGCGCGTGTGTGAGTGTGTGTGTGAGTGCGTGTGTTAGTGTGCGTGTGTGCTCGCGCGCGTGCCGCCGCCTGGGGAACTGGAGAGATGCCTGGGGGCCCGCGGCGTGTTGGGGACCGTTCACCGTCGACCTGGGTTTGGGGGTTTGAATGGGGGGGTCTCTTCAGAACAGACATGGGGAGCTGGGGCTGGGGGGGTGAGGGGGGTCGCATTTGTTTGTTTGCGCGGTGTTTTTTTGAGAACAAAAGCGCCTGCCGGGAACCGGGGCTCCCGCCAGCGCTCGGGAGTTGCAGGAGCAGCTGCCCTGTGGGAGGGATCCCGCTCGCGGGTGGGGGCCGAGAGAGGGGCCAGTGGGAATCTCGGACCTCGTTGCCGGCCACAGAGCCTCTCCCAGCCCGCTGGAGGCGCTGGCAACAAAAACGGTAGCGGACCCCCCCCCCCACACACACACACTTCAGTCGTCCCCTCCCAAAGTGGCCCCCACAAAAGGTGAATTTAGTGTCTTTTTTAAAATGCAGTTTTGCTCGACTCGGCGAGCCTCGTGCCCGGGAAGTGGGTTACTTTGCAAAGCCCGTTGTGCCAACCCGCGGAAACAAAGGCCAGACTGACATTGGGGGCTGGGGGCTGGGGGGGGTCTGCTCTCACCGCCGCTGCGTGCCCACGCGCCCCTTGGGCCAGCGGGCAGCAGCTGTTGGATGCAGCCGGCCAACCCCGGCAGGACCCCCAGGACTCCACAGCCGGGCATGACCAGCTCCCAACACCCCCTAGAGAAAGGCAAAGAAAAGAGCCCGACTGGGGAGGGGGGCGGGGGAGGGGGGCGTGGAGGAAAAGGCTGTGCACCAGAACCGCAGCCTTCGCTCGTCCACGCTGTTTGGGGACATGTGCAACCCCCTTTAAGTAATAGAACTACCGGGAAAATTAGTTCTAATGAAGCTGACCACCCTGCCTTCTCTGTCCTCCTTTTTTTCTCACCCACTGTTCCTGTTTCCGTGTCTCTCCTCCTGTTAATCCGACAAGACTGTTAATAGGACGCTAAGCCCTTAGTCTCTTTCAGCCCTTTATTTCCCATCCATTTTACAGCTGCTCTGTTCCTTTGGGATTTCTTTTGTGTTTTGAGCGGGTTATTGGAGGTCCCATGATGGGGTGTTGGCGTGCCCACTCATAGGAAGTGTGTGTTTTCCTGTATAGGGTCATGTGAAGGCTCTGTCATCCCCACTTGGAAGGAGTGTGGAGTATTGACACAGGAGAAGTTCTGTTTTACACTTGACAGCAGAGGAAAAAAAAAATGATAGCTCCTCAACTTAGATTTCACATTTGATAGTAAAGCTGTGAGATTTGACATCCAAGCTTCCTCTGGGTGTGCTGTTTGTTGTTGGGTGGCTGCTGAATTGTTTTCTTTGAGACAGGTGGTACAACATGGCTTTTATACATTTTTACCTTCTTTCATAGAGAAGAGCACTCTGGTTCCCCCCCCCCCCATACCCTTAGAACCCCAGACTGATGGCTGCTTAAAGCATATGGAGAATCCTTACTGGGATTTTTTCTGGGAAAGATTTGGGAAAGGTTGTGAAGCAGAGAAATGGAAAGTACTATTTTCAAGAGTGGCTTTTTCCATAAGGCCAGGAACAAGTGTTTGTAGATGAACAACTTTCCCTGGCTAGCAGACAGTTCTAACTGATGGTTGTGTCAGAAACGGATTGTCTCTCAGCTTTCCAATTAATTACACTGAGAACTATTGGCAGTTTTGGTAGATCCCAGGAATATATTGCAAGTGGAGCCTGAGATGACTGGAACTAGGGGTGTGGGCTTCAGAAGATGCTGCTCCCCAATACTATCTCAGGGAAGCAATTTTACAGTCAAAGTATAGAAGACACATAACTTTGTCAGGGGAAAAAGCAACAAGGGACTTGGTATTAAATAACTTTCTGGTTAAAAAAAAATCTTAATTGGAAATGAAAGCTGGGCTGGAACTTCAGCTTGTTTTATTTTTAGCTTAGAGTCTGGCCATCTTTTACACTTTCTAGTTCTGTTTCTTTTGGTTAGAAAATAATTGCAAAATTGTAGGGTTGGAGAGATAGCTCGGAAGGTAAGGTGCTTGCCTGGCAGGGCCTGCCTTCCTAGGTCCGACTCCCAGCACTGTGCCAGGTCCCCCAAGCACCATCAGGAGTGATTCTTGAATGCCTGCCCCCACCTTCAGAAAAAAAAAAGGAACTATTTAGTTTATCTGCCATTCATTTAAATTTTGAACCTAGAGTTGTTTCATTTATTTATTTATTTATTTTTTGTTTTGCCCTATCACTGGGCATATTGGAAGACTAGGTGAATAGATGATGAACTGGTGAGTATTTTGTCTCAAACAAGGTAATTTTCCTTTAAAGGAGAAGCTGTGATTTAGGTTAGTCACAGCTAATTATTCAGTTGGTTCTGGAAAAATTCCTCTGAAAGATGACAAAAATTATTGTTCTTGTTCCCACTGTAGCCACTTGGAGTGAGGCATCCTTTCCATGGTGTTTGCAGATTGGAAATGCAGATGTTATCTATATTCTATGGGGAGTTAAGAAAATGAAAACTTAGCAGAAGGTGATGAGATGGATCACTTTCTCTGTAGAACTTGTGAATTGAAATAGATTTGCTTAGATTCTCTTGACAAATTCTAGGCCCCTTTTGGTATTCAGTCTGCCTTCCTAGTCACAGTTCCCACCTTCCCTCCTGAGGTCTTCAGGTCCAGCTTTGCAGCCAGCCTGTAAAGACTGTCCTCTGGGGTGCATGTCCCTTCCCCTTTATTGATGTCCTTAGGAAAGATACTGGGCTTATTTCTCTTTCTCTCTCTCTCTCTCTCTCTCTCTCTCTCTCTCTCTCTCTCTCTCTCTCTCTCTCTCTCTCTCCTCTCTCTCTTTCTCTGTCATCTAAACAAAACTGGGGGGTTTGCCTTGCATGCATTTGACCCAGTTCGATTCCCGGCACCTCATATGGTCTTGTAGCCTTGCCAGGGATTAAATGCCTGAGTGCAGAGCCAGGAGTAAGCCCTGAGGCACATCTGGGTGTGGTTCAAAAAGGAAAAAAAAGAAAACTGATAATCAGGGCATTTTAGATTCTTGATGTTACACTTTCAGGAAATGAAAAACATAGCTTTAAAACTACAATTTAAGGAGTACTTTTTGTTTTCTGATGGAGGATTGATCAAGTACTTAATCTTAAATTAGTTTTCAAGATACAGTTCATTGTCCCATGGAAGTGAATGTGCTCATTTCCCACAGGGACTGTCCAACAACTAATGTTTTGCTGGGCCCTGACCCCTGAAGCCATTTGCTTCTCTAGTTACCCCTCACCCCAAACAAAGTCATTTACTCAGTTGGGATAGTGTAGCACTGTCTTAGCACTGTCATCCTGTTGTTCATCGATTTGCTCAAGTGGGCACCAGTAACGTCTCCATTGTGAGACTTGTTGTTACTGTTTTGGCATATTGAACATACCACAGGTAGCTTGCCAGGCTCTGCCATGCGGGTGGGATACTCTCGGTAGCTTTCCAGGCTCTCCGAGAGGGACAGAGGAATCGAACCTGGGTCAGCCAAGTGCAAGGCAAATGCCCTACCCGCTGTGCTATTGCTCCAGCCCAGTATAGATTCTTTTTTAAAAAATATTATTTTCATAAGATTGTTCACATTAATTGATTACACTCAGTATTTTAACACCAATCCCACCGCCATTACACTTTTCCACCACCATTATTTTGAACTTTCCCACCACCATTCAAGCCTGCCTGCTAGGGGCAAATGCTAGATAATTCATTCTCTATTGCTTATTATGAATATCATGAGAGGTTGCATGGCTGCTTTCACACTTCTGGATATACAAATCTGTAAATAGTTGGGGTCCAGAGACATCTCTGTAGGGAACTAATACATTTTGAGATTCATTTCATTTTGAGTCTCTGGATCAAGGTTGGTGATGCGCTGAGATGGTGGGCGCGACAGCCAGGACCCCAGGTGGGTGGGGAGATGGGAAGGAACAGCATGTCTGCACTGCCACATGTGGCCTGGAGTTTTAGTCCTTGAACCCACCTACCTGGGTTTTGCTTCTGGAAGCTAGTGGCCATCAGGGTTTTGTCTGGATCGGGCTGAGGGGGCACACCCGCTTCATCTGAGGTGCTCCAATGGAACTGGTCTGGTATGGGGTCCGGAGAGATCTCCAGCAAGCTGCTGTCTCCCGGGATTCACTTCTCTGTCCTATTGTAGATTCTTGTAGTGCAAAATATCAGTAAGACTGTCAGAAATGGGTTGCCTTATTTAACGAGTTCCTATATTTTGGCAGAATCTTTGGAACCCCAAGTCTTGGTCTTGTAGGTTTGGAACTTTAGTTTATAGCTTTTCCAGGAGAGAATTACTTTTGCTACCTATGCTTACATGATCCTGATGAGGAGCAGATATTTTATTTTTGAGAAATTTGGAATATACACAGTTTTAGGAAAATTTAACATTTGATTCACTTGGTAGCTCTCTTATTTAATGTTGAATATCATTTTGACTCCTGCTAAATTGGCTGTTGCCTTTTTACTTTCCTAACTTCCAGGAACAAGACACCAGTGTGTCCTTGGCTTGTTGAGTAAATTAAAGCCAATAAACCAGTGGTTCCTTAGTTTTTATTCTTTAAGCTCACTAGCACATATTTCTAGATGTAGCAGAGTTAAATTATTGCATGCACAAATTAATGTATCATAGATTTTTTTTCCCCTTGGGCCACATCTGGCTGTGCTCAGGGCTTACTCGTGGCTCTGCACTCGGATCACTCCTGGCAGGCTCAGGGGACCATTTGGATGCAGGGATCAAACCTGGGTCTGATGCATGCAAAGCAAGTCTTCTACCCACTGTACTATTGGTTTAGACCCATCATAAGTTCTTTTATAAACTCTTAGAGCCATCATGATATGTTTTTAAACAATTAAAATAATTTTATTCTACTTCTTGTGGACTGGAGCGATATCACGGTAGGTAGGGCGTTTGCTTTGCACTCAGTCGACCTGGTTCGATTCCTCCGTCCCTCTCGTAGAGCCCGGCAAGCTACCGAGAGTATCCCACCCACAGGGCAGAGCCTGGCAAGCTACCCATGGTATATTCGATATGCCAAAAATAGTAACAAGTCTCACAATGGAGACATTATTGGTGCCCGATCGAACAAATCGATGAACAACGGGACGACAGTGCCACAGTGCTGCTACTTTGTGTATATATACTTTTTGACAAAAATGAAGTGCATATTTGATTTTTTAAGTATAGTGTGTTGTTGATATCTTACCATGTCTATCGATTAGATCTTGCTCATCATTCTATTTATTTATTTAGTTAATTTTGATTTTTGGGTCATACCCAGCGATGCTCAGGGGTTACTCCTGACTCTGCACTCAGGAATTACTCCTGGAGGTGCTTTGGAAACCATATGGGATGCCAGGGATTGAACCATGTTGGCCACGTGCAAGGCAAATGCCCTACCCACTGTACTATTGCTCCGGCTCCCCATTTTATTTTCTAAAGTTATGCATTTTACTTTTTGCTTGTTTAAAACAAGTATTTACTTATCAACATTTTAGTCTTTTGTTATTGTTGGGTCACATTGGTGTGCTCAGGGATCAACCTGGCTGGCTTGGGGGATCATATGTGGTGCCAGGAATCTAACCTGGGTTGACTGCTTTGTCACTTTGGTCTTTGGTTTTTGGCACAGACCCAGCAGTGCCCAGAGGCTACTGTGAGATGGTTGCTTGAGGGTAGTTCCTGGGGGTGCTCTCGACGCCATATGCAGAGCTTGGCACCAAACCCAGGCCCCCCGCATGGCTCTAGCCATTGAGCTATCTCTGGGGCAATTTATTTAAAGAGATAAAGGAAGCAAACACCCCATGCTGGGGTTGAGGTCAAGTGTTTATCTGAGGAAAACAGAAAGTAGCAAAGACATTCTCTAATGTATAGGGAGTGGGGAAGCCCAGAGGATAACACTCTTTGGGTTTTTTTTTGGTAGGGTTGGGAGTGGTGGAGTTTTTTGGGCGTTGATAGGGATAAACCCAGATCTCAGACATCAAGCAAGTGCTCTGACCACTGAGTTTCATTGCCGGCCCTTGCACATCATTTTTTAAAAAAAATTTTTATTTATTCATTTATTTATTTATTTTGCTTTTTTGGTCACACCCGGCGATTCACAGGGGTTACTCCTGGCTCTGTGCTCAGGGGACCATATGGGATGCTGGGAATCGAACCCGGGTCAGCCGCATGCAAGGCAAACGCCCTACCCTCTGTGCTATCACTCCAGCCCCTTGCACATCATTTTTATGATCGTGTACTATGCAGTTGTACCATGCATTTTGTAACTAGTTTCTTTCTTTAATTTGTTTTGGGCTCATAATCTGGTGGTGCTCAGGGGTCACTTGCTTGAGGGACCATGCAACGGTGTGGGTCGAACCCAGCCTCCTGTGTCCAGGGCAAGCTTTCTCTCATGTTGCACTATCCCTCCTGCCCCACCTATTGTTGTTGTTGTTGTTTGGCTTTGGGGGAGGGGGCACATCAGTGGTGCTCACGGTTTAGTCCTGGCTCTGTACTTAGGGATCACTCCTGGTGGGCTCTGGGGACCATATGCCCCATGTGCTGGGAATTGAGTAAGGGTTGCCTGTGTGTAAGACAAAGCCCCGCACTCCCAAACCCCCATCCTTCTTTTTAGACCACACTCAGCAGTACTTGGGTCTCCTTCTATCTCTGTTCTTGAAGACCGTGTGGTACTAGAGATTGAATCCCTCCCTCTCACATATGAATCATGCCTTATATGTGCATGCTTAGCCATTGGGCTATTCCTCTGGCTCCTAGCATTTTAGTTTTTGAAAGAATATTTTACTAACTTCTGTGGCTGGAGCAGTAGCACAGCAGGTAAGGCATTTGCCTTGCACACAGCCGACCCGGGTTCGATTCCCAGCATCCCGTTTGGCCCCCTGAGCACCTCCAGGGGTAATTCCCGAGTGCAGAGCCAGGAGTAAGCCCTGTGCATTGCCAGGTGTGACCCAAAAAGCAAAAAAAGAAAAAAAAATTACTAACTTCTTGCTTATTCATTTGTGCATTTGTATTTATGTTTAGGGGCAAAGCTTCTAAGTGGTACTTAAAGGGTTCTGGGTCACAACCAGGGACTCACAGTCAACTAGGCCATATGGCTCAATACCAGGGACTGGCCCCTGGGACCTCCAGGCTTTCACTGGTGCTGCTTGAGGCCAGGTGGTGCTGTGAGTAGAAAGAGTGTCCAGAGCATAGAAGATGAGAACCTGAACTTCTGCACTGTCTCCTGGACTCTAGTGTATTTGCTCTCATAGTTCAAATTATGGAATGAGCTTGTTAGATCAAACGGTACACGTGTTAAGTAGCTGTTTTTAAAAATGCTAACTAGACTATATTTCTATGGTTGTTATTTGGAAAGGTTGAAATTTTTTTCCCTTGCCCCCTCTTCTATACTATATTCAGTATTTATTTTTTTGTCCACCTGATATGCAAAGAGTGTTATTTGCATTTTTATTTACTAGCACTGTAGCACTGTCCTCCCATTGCTCATCGATTTGAAACTCAAGCGGGCACCAGTCACGTCTCCATGGTGAGACTTGTGACTGTTTTTGGCATCTCGAATATGCCATGGGGAGCTTGCCAGGCTCTGCCGTGCGGGCGCGATACTCTCAGTAGCTTGCCGGGCTCTCTGAGAGGGGCAGAGGAATCGAACCCGGGTCGCCGCGTGCAAGGCAAACGCCCTACCGCTGTGCTATCGCTCCAGCCCTTTATTTACTAGTAAAATGAAATATCTTTATTTTTTTTGCTTTTTTTTTTTGGGTCACACCCGGCGATGCACAGGGGTTACTCCTGGCTCTGCAGTCAGGAATCACCCCTGGTGGTGCTCAGAGGACCATATGGGATGCTGAGAATTGAACCTGGGTCGGCGGTGTGCAAGGCAAACGCCCTACCCGCTGTGCTATCGCTCCAGCCCCTAAAATGAAATATCTTTCTTTGTATTCATTGACTATTTATATTCTTTATTTTTAAAAAAATGGTCTTGGGGCCATCCCTGGAGAACCTCGGGGAACCATATGTGGTGCTGGGGATCAAGCCCAGTTGGTCTCACTTAAGACAAGTGCCATACTTGCTGTTCTATCTTTGTGGCCTGGCTATTTGTATTCCTTTCTAAATTTATATTTACTTTTCTGTTATAGTTTTTTGGTTTTGTTTTTTGGGCCATACGTGGCAGTCCTTAGGAGTTGCTCCCAGTTCTGCTCCTAGTCGAGCTTGGGGGACTGTGTGGTGTCAGGGATTGAACTTGGGGCTCCTGTAGGAAACACACACTCGCCCCACTGACATGCTTCTCTGTCCCTAAAGGGCTACTCTGATTAATCTGTTTTGTTTTTGTTTTTGTTTTTGCTTTTTGGGTCACACCAGCGATGCTTCAGGGGTTACTCCTGGCTTTGCACTCAGGAATTACTCCTGGCAGTGCTTGGAGGACCATATGGGGTGCTGGGGATCCAACACGGACACGGGTCGGCTGCGTGCAAGGCAAACACCCTACCCGCTGTGCTATCGCTCCGGCCCCTGATTTATCTGGTTTTATTTGTAAAATTTCCTTTCTACATTACTTTCGCTAAGCATATCATTATGTACAAATATACCTATGCTCTTAAATCATTATATTTATATTTATAGCATTTCTCAAAACATGACACCAGGACCACAGTAGTCTTTGAGATCATTGTTAGAATATATATCAATCTCTAGAGATTTCTATCTACATTCCTTCCTTCCCTCCTTCCTTCCTACCCTTCCCTCCTTCCTACCCTTCCCTCCTTCCTTCCTTCCTTCCTTCCTTCCTTCCTTCCTTCCTTCCTTCCTTCCTTCCTTCCTTCCTTCCTTCCTTCCTTCCTTCCTTCCTTCCTTCCTTCCTTTCTTCGTGTTTGGACCACACCTGGTGCGGCTGACGGCTATTCCTGACTCTGTGCTCAGGAGTGGCCCCTGGTAGTACAGTGAAACCATATGTAGTGCTGGGGATTGGCTGCATGCAAGGCGGGTGCCTTACCTCCAATTCTACCTCTCTGGTCCAATATTTTAATTTCTTAGACACTTGACAGAATCTACTAATTTGCTACTTATTTAGAGAATCAGCGACTTGGGAAATATAAATGAAGATATTTACTGTTATTATATTATTTTCCTTTCTCTATATTACATATTTTATTTTATTTTGGCTTTCTGGGTCACACCTGGCGATGCTCAGGGCTTACTCCTGTCTTTGCACTCAGGAATCACTCCTGGCAGTGCTCGAGGGACTATATGGGATGTCGGGGATCGTACCTGGGTCAGCTGCATGCAAGATAAACGCTCTACCTGCTGTGCTATCGCTCCTACTCCCAGTATCTTATTTTTTATTTTAATAATGTAATTATATAGTTTAAAAGAAACTTGATATGTTAAGATAATGAAACTCAGGCCAGAGGGTAGTAGTGGGTCCCAGCACCTCCAGAGTGTGATGGGTGCAGCACTGCTGGGATGGCCCAGGTATCACTGGCACTGTAGGTCCTAAGCACTGTCGCATGCTTGGGCACTGGAGTTAAACCAACAGCCTGGCGGGCCAACAATGAGCCCTGGGTCTCCTAAGCAACTCTGGAGAGGGCCCTTTCCACCAAAAAAAAGGTTTGTTATCCCACCCCAGCCTAACACAATAGCTTTTACAAAAGCGTTATAATAATGGTAATTATGATAATGGCAACTTGAATGTCCTAGTAACGAAAGGAAATGCATTTATTTATTTATAGATTTTGGGGTCACAGCTGGCAGTACCTAGGAGGATCCTCCTGGTGGTGCTTAGGGGACCAGGCGAAGGCATCAAACCCTGTGTTTGCTGCAGCCTCAGCCTCTCAGCCTGAGCTCTCTCTGGCCACCCCAGGAAGCACTTTTCTGAGATGAGAGAAAGCTTCACTTACAAATGAGGCTAAAGGAGTAATTAAGAAGGAGTGAGGTAAATTAGAGCAGGCAGACAGCTAAGAAGGTGTTGGAAGCCCAGCCTGGTCTTCTTACTCAGGCTCTTCCACAGTTTTATGTGGTAGTCTTCTCTGACCCTGAATTTGGAGCTTATAACTGCTTGATAAATAGTTTTAAAGTAAAAACTATTTTTGAAATTATTACAGATATATTCAAATGGACAGAAATGTTTCCTGTAATTGTTGCAGCTGCAAGCTGATGAGAATGCTATATGAGCAATAAATTACAAAGACTGAACTTGCACTGATATGTTAATACTATAACCAAATAAATTTTTCAGCAGTTATTTGACATATTTAATGATAGGTATAATTGTTACTGTGCTACATGTAATTAAACTTAAATATAAAGTTCTGTGTTTAATATTAGTTTTCTGTAGCTGGACCTTGCACTTCTGAGGCTAGCTTGCAGGAGGAAAAAATTGTGTCAGGCCAAGAAGCTGTCGCTGGTGTCTCTGATTTAGAGATTTCCACTACCCAAGACTATATAGTAAAGAGAGAAATTGGGAATATTCAGCAAACAGCAAAATATTTCTTCAACCAGATTTTTTGTTTTGTATTTGTTTTGGGGCCACACCCAGCTGTGTTCAGGGCTTACTCCTAGCTCTGTGCTCAGAGATCACTCCTGATGGTCTCAGGGGACCCTGTGTGGTGCTGGGATCATACAGGAATAATCTACATTTAAGGCAAGTGTCTGGCCTGCTGTATTCTCTCTCTTGTCTCCAAATGGGTTTTGTTTGTTTTGCTTATTAACTAAAACTTGTGATGTCTAAGTCCCAGTCATAGATAGTTTCGAAAGAACTTTCTTTCCCTGCTTAAGTCAAATCAGTAATAGCTCTAAACTGTCTTGTATTTAAGGTGTCCTGGTAACTTAGGTCTCTGATTCTAAACTGAATTTCTGATGTTTTTCTAACTTGGGTGCTGGATAACAAATATCCAGTGCATATGAAACAGTGAAATAAAAAAAAGCACTTGTAGGCACCAGGAATCTCTCAGAGTAGAGCATTTGGCTTGCATGAATGAGGCCCTAGGTGATTACTAGGTAACCACTCTGGGAATACTCTGGAGCATAGCTGGATAGAGCACAAAAGCAAGAAACAAACAACGAGTGAATTTAGTATCATTACTGAAACAAATTAAAATATGATAGCTTAGAGTGTGTGTGTGTGTGTGTGTGTGTGTTATTTTTCTCTTCAGTGCCAGGAATCAAATCCAGGACCACACATTTGCTTGGCATGTGCTCTCCCAATGAGCTGCATGCTTGGGCCTAGGGCTGGAGTGATAGTACAGCTGTAGGGCTCCACCTTGCACACAGTTGACCCAGATCCAATCCCCAGCATCCCATACCATTTCCGGAGCATCCCCAGGAGTGATCCCTGAGTATAGAGCCAGGAGGAAGCCCTGAGCATCATCGGTTGAGTCTCCCCCGCCCTCCCCCCAAGCAAACGCAGAAAAATACATATTCAGCCCTAGAATGTGTTTTTTTTTAATCAACTCTATTTTCCTCACCCTTTAACCCCAAATAAGAGAGGTATTTTGCCTCTAAAAACATAAAACAAGTGAAGAGGCTGGAGCTATAGTATAGCGGTAGGGCATTTGCTTTCCACGCAGCCGACCCAAGTTAGATTCCCAAGCATTCCACATGGTCCCCTGGCAACTTCTAGGAGTAATTCCTGAGTACAAACCCAGGAGTAATCCTTATGCATTGACAGGTGTGACCCAAAAAAGAAAAAAAAGAACATACAAAAACATAAGACAAGTGAAGCTTAGTGGTTGGTCTTCCCTCCCTCTCCCCTCGCCCTGTCTCTCCCTTCCTTCCCACTTCTCCTTTTCCCCTTTGTGTCTCCCTTTCTCCCCTCTCCTACTCTTCCTATATCTCCCATTGTTTACCCTTTTTCCCAGAACAAACTCAGGCCCTCATAAGCATGAGGCATGTGGTGGAACGCTGAATGCCATCCTCAGCACGTTACTAAGAACATTTTAGAGGGAGTGCAGGGAGTGGAATGGGGGGACTCTTAAGTTGTGCTCAGTTCACTGTGAGGATAGGTGCTACTTGGGCCCTGAGGTGCTGAGGATTACCTGGAGTTGCCTGGTGGTGCTCAGGAGGCTTCCAGGGCTGCACCTGAGTTGCACCCGGCAGCCCTCAGGAGGCCATGTGGTGCTGGGTTTGGACTAGGATCGGCTGCACGAAAGGCACATGCCTTGCCCTTATCTCTCCAGCTCCGAGTAGGAAGTCCTTTTTTTTTTTTTCTTCCCTTCTTCCCTGGTGAGCCCTTACCTGGTGGTGCTCAGAGTTCACACCTGGCTCTGTCGTCTTGGGCCACACCAGCCGGTGCTGGGTGCAGTAGTACTAAGTGGGGTGCTTTCAAAATGGGTATGGTATACTTGGTGACAGATTTAAGATTGCTGTCCTGTAAAGCTGAAGGATATCAAGTTAAGTGGAATCAATCTGAAGGAGAAAAACAAATACTGGATGATCTCGGTTATCTGTGGTTTATAGTAGACAAAACAAGGGAGTGGACAGTATGTCTGGCATACCCTCCTGGGCCTTGCATTACAAAATTGAGATTACCAAGTGGTGGAGGCAGGGAGAGAGGCAGGGAGGAACTAGAAATGACAATGGGACGGTGGTGCATCATCTTGGGCACTTTGGTTGTGGTAGATGTAGTAACTTTGTACATCGAAACCATAAACATAAACCAACCCTCTATAACCATTTTATGGCCACTACAGTTGAAAACTTTGTATTTATTTTTGCTTTTAAAAAAATAATTTGTAGTGAGGTACTGTGATTTACATAGTCATTCACTATTGAGTTTCAGGCATACAATGCCAATCCCTTCACGATGTGACATTTCCTCCCCCAATGTTCCCAGTCTCCCTCCCACCACCAGCCTGCCTCTATGATAAGCACTTCCATAAAAAAAAAAATTTAAGGGCTAAGCAACAGCACAGTGGCTACGGCTGACCTGGATTTTGACCCCCAGCACCATATATGGTACCCCGAGCTCACCAGAAGTAATTCCTGAGTGCAGAGCCAGGAATAACTCCTGAGCACTGTCATATGTGGTCCCAAAGCAACAAAAATTTTTTACTTGCAATCATAGATAAGAACTTTATGTTATTTGAGCAACTGAGTATTTATTCCATTAAATACTTTCTAAGGAGTATTTTAATATATAGCATAATTAAATGGAAAAGTTTTTTTGTATAATATTCATGTAGTTTTATATCTTAGGTTGGTATGATATTACCAAGATTGTATTAGGGGCTGGAGAGAGATAGTACAGCAGCCCCATGACCCTATATGGTCCCCTAAACCCTGCCAGGAGTTACCCCTGAGCACAAAGCCAGAGGGTAAGTCCTAGCCACAGTTGGGTGTGGCCCAAAAACAAAATAAAAAAAAAAGATTTTACTTATTTTTCTACTGCTTTGTGAAACTGAATTTTCTGTCTTTAGTTTGTTTACTGCTACTGAGCTCTTTGAAGAGTATGGTGTGGAGTCCACAGTATGCTGAGAGGAAATTACTAACTTCACTATTTTTCAAAAATTTCAGATATTTCAGTCAAAGGAAGAACTAGCTCTTCTCCTAAGATGGAATCTGTTGTTTGGGAATGTGGCTGATCAACTTCATATGTTGGCCAAATATGCCCTATGTAATAAAATGAACAGAAGAGACACGATGATGTCATTTTCCCATGTTGTGAAACCAAAAACAAATGCCTTTTGTGAGACCAAGCTAACGAACCTCTGACAGTGCAGAGTATCGAACTGTTTGAAGAACTTAACAGTAAGATAGAAAGGACACCTTTCAGCTGAGACCTGCAGGGGTCTGAAGATCTAAAGTACGTATTGAGTTTACCTGATTACCGCCGCTCTCCCAGACCCAGGAAGGATGGCTATGAATTGGATTGTCTTTTATTTTTGGCCCTTGACTATGTTTGTGGAGCATATTGGTGGGCACAGTTTGTTTTCTTGTGAACCTATTACCTTGAGGATGTGCCAAGATCTGCCTTATAATACTACCTTCATGCCTAATCTTCTGAATCATTATGACCAACAGACAGCAGCTTTAGCAATGGAGGTAAGGCTTGATTTCTTTGACATATCTTAAAAAATTGTTCTTAATTTTTTTTTTTTTTTGCCACACTGGCTTTGCTCAGAGTTTACTCCTGGCTCTGTGCTCAGGGATCACTCCTGGTGTGCATCAGGGGATAATAAGGGGGGCTAGGATAGGACTTGTGTCGGCTGTGTACAAGCCCAGTGAGCTATCCGCTGTACTATGTCTCCGACTCCAGAAAATGTTTCTTATATTGTTCTGTAAACCAATGTAATGAATGTACCTAATAAGCAGCATGGAAAAATGTTATTTTTAACTACATCTTGTTTATTAAAATGTCACATATCTACATCCAAACTGATTGATTGAAGAATTTATGTTTGCGGAATGTTACTTTTGACTGATGTTTTAATCTACTTTTATAAATTCGAAATGCTAGAACTTGGGAGAGATAATAGTCATTCAGAAGTTTAAAACTACAAGGTATTACATCATTTTGTTATTTGATAGTAGAACTGGACAGAAATAAAACATATAATTGAATTATTATTTAAGGAATGTGATTTACAAAATTGAGTTATTCAGCATTTAGAATTATAGCTTAATAGAATTTTAATCTTCTTGAATACTTAATTGTATGGCTTTATCACATTCAGTCAACTGAACAATGATAACTTTCTTTTTTTTTTTTTGGTTTTTGGGTCACACCCTGCGATGCACAGGGGTTACTCCTGGCTCTTCACTCAGGAATTACCCCTGGCGGTGCTCAGGGGACCATATGGGATGCTGGGATTAGAACCCGGGTCGGCCGCGTGCAAGGCAAACGCCCTACCTGATGTGCTATCACTCCAGCCCCACAATGATAACTTTCATGTTATAAAAATTTTTTGTTCTGTGAATTATCTGTGCTTGACATCTTCGGATTTTATGAAAATTTGTAACCTTACTTGACACTTTCTAATGATAGTTCTACAAATTCTTTTAATAATTTTACTTTAGAAATTATAACAGATATTGGGGGCTGGAGCGATAGCACAGCGGGCAGGGCGTTTGCCTTGCATGCGGCCGACCCGGGTTCGATTCCCAGCATCCCATATGGTCTCCTGAGCACCACCAGGGGTAATTCCTGAGTGCAGAGCCAGGAGTAACCCCTGTGCATCGCCGGGTGTGACCCAAAAAAGCAAAAAAAAAAAAAAAAGAAATTATAACAGATATTTAGGCACAGTTAATAGTAGGTTTATATAAGTATGTGATTATTTCTATAGTGGTGGTTACAGAATTGTTGACAAATATATATTTGTCAGAACTAGAGATGAGGGTAATAAGGAATAGAAGCTTTCCAGTTGCAGTAACCTGGGGTTTGAATTTTAGTTCTTCTGTTTTTTAACTGTTGCTTTGGGCAAATTATATGGGAAAAAATTTGTGTATAAAGCCAGAAATTGAACCCAGAGCCTCAGACTTGCAAAGTATGCACTTTACCACTGATTTACATCCCTGGCCAAGATATGTAAACCTTTTTGCCTGTATGTCTTCATTTATAAAATGGAGCTAATAGTAATCGTACTGGCTTGATTTTTCTTTTCCTTGGTAAGGTGAAAAATGAAGTTGTATTGTCAAGTATTTGTACAAAGTAAGAATACTCTAAAAGTAATTGCTTTTGCCATTTACTTATTCTCATTGATAGTGCTATATATATACATATATATACATAAATGTGTATGTGTAATTTACAGAGAATGTTTTCTACTTCAGTCTTTTTTTTTCTTTTTGGGTCACACCCAGCAATGCACAGGGGTCACTCCTGGCTCATGCATTCAGGAATCACCCCTGGTGGTGCTCAGGGGACCATATGGGATGCTGGGATTTGAACCCGGGTCGGCCGCGTGCAAGGCAAATGCCCTACCCGCTGTGCTATCACTCCAGCCCCTATACTTGAGTCTTTAATTCATTGTTACGGTTCTTTCAGCAAATGGAAGTCTACTTGCTTTGGAATTTTTCCTTTTTTTTTTTTTCGGTATCAATTACAGTTTATTCCAATCTCCATTCCCCTTCTGCTTCTGTCTCTTCTGGAATTCTTCCTTTTATAGTTAAACTTAAAGATTTATTACTTCCAACTAGACTAGTATAAAACATGGAAATTTGTAAAAAGATTCTTAGATCTTAAGATATGAAGGGCATCTTCTATAGTCCAAAAAATTGAAAATGGTATAGAGTTTGAACATTTTCTGCTCTTCTGAGTGAGTACATAGTTCTGACTAATAAAGAGAGATCTGTCAGTTTAGAATGGATGAAAATGGGTATTGGTTTCATACAGTGATTTGGTTCCAGGCATAGTGGTCCCTGTTGTGTATTAAAGACATCAGTTTTCTTACAAAAAAAATTGAAGTAGAGTACCTTTGTTTCTAATACATTATAAATTGTACAACTTCTTTTGAAAACAACTAGGGTAGCAAGGAGGAAGTCAAAAGATATTTGTACTGATTTGTGCTCCAGCAGTGCTCGGGCTTACTTCTGGCCTTGCATTCAGGGATCACTCCTGGTCAGGCGTGAGGAGTGGCGTGTGCCTGGGATCTAACCTGGGTTGGCCATGTGCAAGGCAAGTATACCTGCTGTACTGTCTCTCTGGCCCCTGGGTTCGACTTTTGACACTGCCATGTAGTGACTTTTCAGACCTTAAATAAGTCATTTACCATCCTGAGCTTTGGTTTCTTTCTTTGCACAGGCAATAATAGCAATACCTCAAGGGATTTTTAAGATTATGCAAAAGATTTATAAAGTAATTGCACAATGTATGGCACATTTGCAAATGTAAATATCATTTCTAGATAAAAACATTAGAAAGGTCATTCCAAGTGAACATGTCTCCTAGTTGTAGGCTTAAAGGTAATTCTTAAAGGTGTTAGGCCAAGTGTTCACTTGCTCCTTCGAAAACATATCATTGTTGTCTGCTATATTATTGGATGTAAGGTTGCTTCTCTGGTTTTCACAGTTTCAGAAGAACACTTAGGGGCAGTAGTTTCTAAGAGAAGGCTCTAATGATTTGAAGTAATCTTGGGTCTAGTTGCTGTGGATGTTGGATCAGGATGATGTTGCCATTGAGAGGCGCTAGACACTTCAGAAGTATAAAGAACATGGGAACTTAAAGTTAACAGAACATCCAGATGAAAGCAAGGGTTCTTGGGTACTTACAGTGACAGCTGTCTGATGATGACACCTACCTCTGATCTGGGAACTTTGAGTGTGCCTGTCAGCTGCTACCGGGCACATACAGTTCAAGCTCAATCTTGAATGTTCAGTATGGAACAGGATGAATGAAAAGATGATTTTCTAGGTCTAGGGTCTTTGAGTATGCCTACCCTTTAGATTGCCTAGATTTCATTCCCAAACAGATGCTTTGATGAGTCAGGATGCCTGAGCATAACAATATTATGTGGCTGTGAGGAGGGAGGGATGCCACAGATGAGAGCAGGTGTGGGCTGTTGGTTGTTTCAGGTTTGGCTTTTCACTACCAACAAATTGGACATTCTTTCTTTGTATATAGGGCATTCCAGTCTATGTTTTCATTAAAATTATATCATGGTTTAATTATCCTCATTGATACAAAAATACATTTGTTAAATTTTTATGACTTCTTCCTTCCTTCCTTCCTTCCTCACTTCCTTCCTTCCTTCCTTCCTTCCTTCCTTCCTTCCTTCCTTCCTTCCTTCCTTCCTTCCTTCCTTCCTTCCTTCTCTCCCTCTTTCCTTCCTTCCTTCCTTCCTTCCTTCCTTCCTTCCTTCCTTCCTTCCTTCCTTCCTCTACTTCCTTCCTCACTCCCTCCCTCCGTCCCGCCCTCCCTTCTCTCTCTCTTTCTTTCTTTCTTTCTTTCTTTCTTTCTTTCTTTCTTTCTTTCTTTCTTTCTTTCTTTCTTTCTTTCTTTCTTTCTTTTCTTTCCTCCTGATCATACATAGGGGACCATATATGTGGTGTCGGGGATCAGACATTCCACATGCAAATCATGTACTCCAACCCATTGACCCTTCTTGGCCCTTAGCTGATTTCTGTCTCCTACCCTTCCACCCCACCCCTTGATAGAAAAAAAAAATTTCTCATTCTTGGGTTTCTAAACCCATTTTGAGCTGTGTAGATTGCAAAGTAAATTTTTTGGGAGCTGTCCAGCACAGACAACAAATTGTCAGTAACTCTTAGCCTACTTGTTATCAGGTATTTATGACTCTAGAAATAAAAGAGAGCTCAATCGGTCTGCACTGGATAATTAAAAGCCCAGTTGAACAAGAAAGTGACAATTTTGTTGAAAAGTACTAAAATAGGGTTAGGAGACTCAGGTTCTGGCTGCTTTGGGTTGGTCTACTCTAGGAAGTGTATGCTTTTTCTCTTTACAGGATTTTTGTTACGATCAAATAATATGTGTCATGTATTTTAAAGAACTTTGAAAAGTTGAAGTGCTATGTAAAATGCAGAGCATTATTCTTTGTTACCTGTCACCCTGTTTAATTTGTTATTATGTGGACCGAGCTTTAGTCTCTGTAGGAGATTGGTTGCTGCTTTTTTCTGTCTCTGTATTCTCTCTCTCTCTCTTTCTCTCTTTCCCTGTCTTACCCCTCCCCTGCCTTCCCCAAGTACACCTTTTATAGAATAATTAAAGAAAAAACTCCTAGAGTGGTTTGTGTTTGTCTCCTGTTTCATTGTCATGTTATTCTCACTCAACAATTTCTGTAAATAGGGGCCTGTTGGTAAGGCAGGTAAGCCTTGTACACAGCTGACTTGGGTTTGATCCTCACACCCCATATGGTTCCCTGAGCCCACCAGGAGTGATCCCTGAGCACAAAACCAAGAGTAAGCCCCGAGCATCACTGGGTGTGGCCCAAAAACAAACAAACAAAAAGAAAATTTCTGTAATGTTGGAAACTGCAGGACAGATCCCTTGTGGGAACAGAGATTCCAAAGATCTGAACAGCTTGGTATCCTTCTTGTTTATTAAGAACAAATGTATTTGAACCAATCTCCCAGTTAAAAAAAGCATTATTATGGAAAATAATTTTATTATGGAAAATTTGTCTTATAAAATGTTGATAGTATATGTATATATATATATATATATATTACTTTTTATTAAGACTCCATGATTTACAAAGTTGTTCATTCAGGCATACAGTGTTCCAACACCAATCCCACCACCAACTTTCCCTTCCCTCCATCAATGTACCCAGGTTCTTTCCTACCCCCACCCCTGCCTCACCTGCCTTCTTCGCAGGCATATTATTTGATGTTATTTGCTTAAATAAAACGTAAAAGAATGGCAAGTAGAGTTATCAGAAGATAATTCTGATAACTTATTGTCAGTTAACAAATTGACAGTAAAAGTCAATTTGGGATGACTGATTGCTGTGTTTTTAACCTTTCTTAATTCAGTAGAGGACAACTGTCGGCACCATTAGTGAGCATCATCCTCACTGCCACGTGCTGGGAAGTTTCTCCCGTCCTTTAAAAGAGCTCTTTACATAAAGTGTCTTATAAAACTGTTTTCAAGGCTATGAATTCCCTGGGCTGTTGCCTGTCCACGAAATCTTTCTGGTTCCTTCTGGTCTGAATAATAACCCAACTGGATTGAGGATATTCTTGGTAAAAATGTGCATAGTATAATGACTGCTATATGCCATCATCCAACTTCAGAAATTACCAACTCATAGTCCAGTTGTTTGTTTACAGGCCACACTTGATGGTGCTTGCCTTTGTGGTGAGGGGTCACTCTCTCAGTGCTGGGGGTACCAGGGTCAGAGCCGAGAGCTGCTTCATCTAAAGCCTGTGCTCAATTCCTTGGCCCATCTCTATGTCGCACAAAGGGTTTCTTTGAAACAGCTCCTGAGCATCATCGTTTCATCCATAATTATGTGTGTTGTGTATACATCTAAGAATATAGAAACCTAGTAACCCTTATTGCTTCCTCAATGTAATCAATAGCCAGTTAATGCTTAAGTTACTCCTAGTATTCACAAATTTTGTAGTTGTCTTTTCAAATTCACACATTGTATTCAATTAATATATTCCTTAAGCCTCTTATTTGGTAGTTTCTTCTCTTTCTCCTCCTTTTTTTCTTGTCATGTGTGTACCCTGCAGAGTTTTTTATAGTCTTTCTTTTGCTGACTGCATACCAGGTGGTGTTCACTCCTTTGAAAGTTTTTCTTGGTGGGGGAGTGGGGATGGGGGTGGGGTTGAAGTTTCCCAGTGGTGTTTGGGACCCAGAGACCACTTCCTGCTTTATCTGGTGCAGGCCTACATTTTAGTGCCTGGGCCCATGCTGTAGGGCCGCCTGCCCTGAGAGCTGTCCATATGCAGCTGGAGGGTCAAACTCAGGATCTTGTGCTTGTAAGTCATGTGCTCCAGTCTTTTGAGCTCTCTCCCCAGATTCCCCTCTTTTTGATTTTCTATAAGGAATATTTCATAGGTACATAATGATTATCACTTCTTAAAATCTTATCAGCCAATGATTACTTCCAAAATCAGTAATTTTATTAGGAATTTTTTAAATGATAATATTTTATGCTATCATTTATTTCATGGCTGGAATACTTTATAAATAGAAAATACCTCATTGACTATTAGACTTATTTACTCTAATGTACAGTTTATATTAAAAAGACAGTTCAGGACTTGGGGTGCCCCAGGAACTATAAGATGCCAGAGATTGAATCCAGGCCTCCGGCATGCATTAGAGATAGTCATTTTAAACATTTTTGTTTCTCCTTCTATTAAAATTTTGTAAATATGACATTTACATAAAATGTTTTTATAACACCTATGTATATATTATTTTGCCTTTGTAAAAATTCAGGTATCATAATTTACAGTAGTATTAGTATCCAGTGATATTGTACTACAGCCACCACCAGAGTGTCCATGTAAAGAGAGGTAAATTTTTTTTTTCTTTTTGGGTCACACCCGGCAGTGCACAGGGGTTACTCCTGGTTCTGCACTCAGGGATTACTCCTGGCGGTGCTCAGGGGACCATATGGGATACTGGGAATCGAACCTGGGTTAGCCACGTGCAAGGCAAATGCCCTACCTGCTGTGCTATTGCTCCAGCCCCTACAGCGGTAAAATTTTATGCTGTTCTGGGAATTCCCCTTTAATTTAAGAAGATAAATATGTTCCCACAATAATGGCAAATTTCTGCAAACCAACTCAACTGAAAGTCTTTGAAAGTACTTAAGATATTCTCATGAAACTTGCAGAAGTTTTGTAAAAGAAAAGCAAATTCATGGGATTAAAGGTGTTCTGCAAACCTTTTTTTCCTAAATACAAAAGAATTCTTCAAGTTTGAAATATTTCTCATTAGGAATTAAAATTATTTACAGAAAATAAATTGGAAAGATCTTTTTGTTACTCTAAAAATTATTTCAGTACAGTTTCTTATTCTACTTTGGATGTGGAATAGAATGAATATCATTTTTGAGTTTTCAGCACCATTCCACATTTGCTTGCACAATTAGTGAGTTCAATCATAATTTCCCCAAACCCAGGAGGATATAGTTTCTATGGTTACCAAGTCCTTTGTGGAGGGATAAAGATTGGAATCCTGATTCTCATGAGTCAAATTTTGGCCTTTGACTCTGTTCCCCTTTCACACCCTTTGCCAAGCTTGGGCTGTTGCTATGCTTACAGGCTTGTCAGCTAGCAGGTTCCTATAGTAACAGGAATGGAAATGTGAAAAGAAGAAAGAGAATAAGGGCACAAAGACTGGGTCGATTTGAATTTGAACAAAGAATGGAAGGTTCCCTGTAGTGCACCTTTGTTGTAGAAACGAGAAATTTAATTTTAGAAAGTTACTTTCCAGTTTGTAAACTTCCTATATGCTGGTCTTGATTTAGTGGACAGCAGTAGCCTGCGTAAGGAAGTGTTCCGCAAGTCTTAAAAATTTAATCAGCTTAAATTCTTATTCTACTTCATAGAGCTTTAAGATATCCCTTCTCTTACGAATTTGTTCTCAACTGGGCAGTAGTCAGTCTGCCTCATTTACTTTGGTTTTGCTGAGATTAAAGATTGTTCCTGTTTGGGGTCAGAGATTTTAGTACAGCCTTGCCTCCTGAGGACTGCTGGAGTGATTTTTGAGCACAGCTGGGTGTGACTCAAACTCCCTTCCCCCAAAGAAGTTAATATTAAAATTGAAGCAGTTTGCTTATTTGAGATAGTAATATTTTGTTTTTATATAATTGTTTTACTGAGGTATTTGAATACAGCTAACTGCATTTACTAAAATGTTCAGTAACATTTTAGTTGTTACTGACTAAACAACTTGCACCCATGAAACCTTCATCACAGTCAAAATATTAAACTTTTTTTGGGGATGGCATACCCAGTGATGGTCAGGGGTTACTCCTGGCTCTGCACTGAAGAATCACTTCTGGCAGTGCTCAGGAGGCCATGTGGGATGTCAGAGATGGAACCTGGTTTGTCTGCTTGTGAGGCAAGCACCCTCCCCACTGTGCTGTCTCTCCAGCCCCGCTATAGAAAACATTTTCATCACCTCAGCAACTTCCCTGAGCCTCTGTATATTTTTCTCACCCTCTAACCTCCTGCTTTCAGCAACCATTGAGCTGCTGTCTGTGTCCCTAGATTTTTATTTCCCAGAATTTATATAGATGTTGTCATTAGTACCAACATTTTTGCTCTGGTTTCTTTAACCAAGAAAATAACTTTAGGGACTGGAGCAATAGCACAGCAGGTAGGGTGTTTGCCTTGCACACAGCCGACCCGGGTTCGATTTCCAGCATCCCATATGGTCCCCTGAGCACTGCCAGGGGTAATTCCTGAGTGCAGAGCCAGTAGTAACCCCTGTGTATCAATGGGTGTGACCCAAAAAGCAAAAAACAAAAACAAAAACAAAACACCTTTAAAATTCAGCCATGCTGTGTCTGGCTTTCTAGAAGGGTCTTTCCAGTTGATTTTCCTACTTGCGAGGGCAGGGCATTCATCTAGGGCTGCAAAAACTCCCTGAGCCTTTAAGCCATCACTTACTGGATCTGTGTGCTATTGCATGTATGACATATGCTAATTACACAATATTGTAGAAGAAAAGTTTAGAGAAATTGTGTTCAAAGACTTGATAAGAATGCAAAGGTTAGGGCCGGAGCGATAGCATAGCGGGTAGGGCGTTTGCCTTGCACGCGGCCGACCCAGGTTCGATCCCCGCATCCCATATGGTCCCCCATGCACCGCCAGGAGTAATTCCTGAGTGAAAAGCCAGAAGTAACCCCTGTGCATCGCTGGATATGACCCAAAAAGCAAAAAAAAAAAAAGAACGCAAAGGTTAGACTCTTTTGTTTTTTGGGGGGGTCACACCCATTGATACACAGGGGTCACTCCTGGCTCTGCACTCAGGAATTACCCCTGGTGGTACTCAGGGGACCATATGGGATGCTGGGAATCGAACCCGGGTCGGCCGCGTGCAAGGCAAATGCCCTACCCGCTGTGCTATCACTCCAGCCCTGTGAAGGTTAGATTCTTGGGCCTATTTTGCAGCTGTATAATCTTGTATGTATGTATGTATGTGTATGCATTTTGCTGGGGGTACATCCAGCAGTGCTTGGGTGCTACTCTTGGGTTGGTGTTCCATGGTCACTCCTGGCAGTGTTCAGGCGACCGTGTGGTGCTGAGGCTCAAACCCTGGCCTCCCTCATGCAATCATGCATTCCAGCCTGCTGAGTTATCTTTCTGGCTCTAAAGTTGTGTAATCTTGGGCAAGTTACATCATTTATTGTGTTTCATTTTCTTTACAAGTATTATAAAATGGGATTAACAATAATAGTATCTTCCTTCTAGAACTGTTGAGAAGATTAAAGGAGATAATACAGGTAAAACGTTTAGAACATGCCTGGCAATAGTGTGTGTTGGTAAATACTTGTTGAGATGTAGCACCAAGTATACAACACTTGAAGCTATTAAGTTGCAGAAGTATAGGGGCCGGAGCGATGGCACAGCAGGTAGGGCGTTTGCCTTGCACGCGGCTGACCCGGGTTCAGTCCCTGGCATCCCATATGGTCCCCCAGGCACCTCCAGGAGTAATTCCTGAGTGCAAAGCCAGGAGTAACCTCTGAGCATCACTGGGTGTGACCCAAAAAGCAAAAAAAAAAAAAAAAAATTATAAACTTGTAGCTTTAGGCTCAGTGCAAGCAGCATGAAATAGTCACTCCAGTCAATTTTATAATTCACAATAGGGCTCAAGGGTGAGGCTTTAATTAACATGTTATATTGGGTTGCTATTTTTTGTATTGCTGAGTACCAAGCTACTTGGAGATTTCTTAAGATATCCTCGCTATATATGTGCTCTCTGTCTCTGTCTCTGTCTGTCTGTCTGTCTCTGTGTGTGTATATAAATATATATAGATATATGTATGTATGTATGTATGTATGAATAAGCCCTGAACATTCCCATCAATATTTAGGACTTCAATCCCGACACTGTGCTCAGGATTCATTTCTGGCAGGGCTTGGGGGACCATATGCAGTGTCAGAGATTAAAACCCTTGGGAAGTTGCAAAAATAGGACAGAGTTTATTTGTGCTTCCCAGTTTCCCCTAATCTTATTATCTTATAAAGCCATTAAAAGGCTCAAAACTTGGGATGTGGGTGAGAACTCAGCAGACAGCTGGGAGTAAGCCCTGAGCACTGCCAGAGATGGCCCCCAAACAAAATAAAAAATATCAAATTCAGAAAAATGATGTTAGTGTTATTTATAGACTTGATCATATTACACTAGATTTTGCATGTACTAATTTTTATGTGTATATGCGTATATCCACGTGTATAGTCTTTGCATTTTATCACAGGTATAGATTCATGTGGTCATTGCCACAGTAAAGCTGTTTTGTCACCACCAAGGATCTCCTTGGACCTTTCTCCTTCCTCCCTTTTCCTAGCCCAAGAAACTATCTGTCAAATTTCTTCTCTTTAGTTTTGTCAATTCAAGACTGTTATATAAGTGGAAACATATTATGGGTCTCTTGGAAATATCTTTTTCCCACAGCATAATAGTCTTGAGAGCCTCTCCAGTGTTGCCTGTGTTAGTAGTCATAGTTTTTAATTGCCGAATAGTTATTCCATGATATATGTATATCGCAATTTATTCAGCCAACCACTCATTGAGGGACATTGGGCTGTTTCCAGCCCTTTTCAATGATAAAGCTTATATGAACATTTGTGTACAGGCCTTGGGAAAAACTTAAAATTTCTTTTTGTGGGCATAATTGTCCAAGAGTATGACTGTGGTTGGTTTGATAAGCATATGTTTAGGTTTTTAAGAAATTGCTAGGCTGTTTTTCATAGTGGTTGTACTGTTTCACATTCCCACAAGCAGAGTATCGGAGTTGTGCTTTCTCTGCATTCTCTACCAACATATGGTATTGTCATTTTTTTATTTCAACTTTTCTAATATGTATGTAGTGATATCTTATGTTTTTAATTTGAGTTTCCATATGGCTAATGAAAGTGAACATCTTTTCATGTGTTTGCTTGACATTCATGTATCTTGTTGGGGGAAATATTTGTTTATATCATTTGTTCATTCTCTAACTGAATTTTTTTTTATTTTTGAGTTTTTAGATTATATATATATACATATATATATAGTCTTATAAAAAATCTTTGTTAGATTTGTGATAGCACCAGCATATCTTTACATTTTATTTGTTTATTTTGGGCCATACCCAGTTGTGTTCAGGATCACTTTTGGTGGTGCTTGGGGGACCATATGTGGTGCTGGGATGTGAACCCGGATTTGCCACATGCAAGGCAAGCATCCTGCCTACTCTAAGGTCTCTGGCCTCTGTCTTTTATTTATTTATTTATATTTATTTTCAAGGAGCTGTTCACAGTAATTGATTACATTCAAATTTTCAACACCAATCCCACCACCATTACACCTTTCCACCATCACCCCAAAGGCAGATGCTAAATAACTTATTTTGCATTGCTTGTTATGAATAATTGACTAAAAATGATCCAAAAAGGTTTTCTTAGAGGAAAGTGTGTGAAAATTGTTGTATCTCATTTTGGAGCCATTAAGTCCCTAAATTAGAGATCATTAACATGTTGTTAGAATTTGAGTTTTGCTAATATACTATACATATGTATGTATATATGTATATATATATATTTTTAGTCAAGATTGATTGTCTTCTACCTTATACCCATCAAATGTGGTGTGCTATTCTTGGTAGGTCAGTTCTAGCCCCTGTCTTTACATTCTTAATTTTTGTGGTGTGAGCCCCAGATTCACTGGTGCTGGGGCTTGAACCCATGTCAGCGACTGCAAGGCAAGTGCCTTAACCCCTGTGTAATCTCTCCACTTGCAGAGAAAAATTTTATTTATTTAATTGTTTAAAGCTTTTTTGATTTACTTTCAAAATAGTTCTCTACTTTCATTTCCGGAGTTTTCTCCTTAATGTTTCTGAAACCATGCCTTCAATTATAAGACAAAATCAGCCTGCTTCTTAGTTGAACCTGGGTCTTAACCTGTAAAATAAACCCTACAATTATTCAGTCAATTTTGAGATCAAGAGAACAAGCTTAGTTCTTGCCAACCAAGGGGAAAGAAACAAAACAAAACCGTCCGGTCTCACGATTTTCCCTTGAAGCTCACAAAAGACGGAACTGAAGCAAAGGCAGGTTGAGAAGATAATCTCTCCTCTTACTTTCTGGAATTCCTGGATCCTACTCACTTTGTTGCATTTTCCCTCCTTTATATCTGCGATCTTAAACTCAGAGCATGATTGAAACTCAAGGGTCTCTTTAGAGTTTCTCACTGGCTATGAGATGTCTGCAGCTTTTGCTTTTCAGAATGTCCTTCTTGGGGTCAGAGAGATAGTACAGAGGTTATGGTGCATGTCTGGCACACTGTGAACTCTGGTTTCATCCATAGCAATATGTGGTCCCCCCGGATTGCTAGGTGCAGTCCAGAAAGCCTGTGAATACTGAAGGGTGTGGCCCTGGGTGCCACCAGCACAGCCAGGATCACCCAGGTAACCCCTGTCACCACAGGGCCTATGCAGCATTATTGGTGGGCCTTGCATTGACCTGCCAGCCCAGTTGGCTAGGGACTTCTCAGTCTGTGTTCAGGAGTAATGCTTGGTGGCTATGCGAGTGTGCAGTGCTGGGGACAGAAAGGGGGTTGGGAGCACGCAAGGCAAATGCCCCAAAGTAGCTGTTTTTAATGTGATATTTTTATTGAGGGTATAATGGATTATTATAGTATTAATATTTATGTGTTAGTCATGTACCATTACTACACAGGACACAGCTTTTTTGTTTGGTATAGTCCTACTTTTAAACTTATACTTTCTCCCTCTGTCAGTGGAGTTGGATCATGGATCATAAGTGTCATGGAGAGTTTTATGTTTTCCTCAGTGCGTGGATTCGGGTCCTATGTTCAGTCTTTAATTCTGTGTGTGTGTGTGTGTGTGTGTATGTGTGTGTGTGTGTGTTTTGGGGGCGTGGTATTGGACCACACGCATTGGGGCTCAGGGCTTATTCCTGGTTCTCTGTTGAGGGATTACTTCTGGCAGTGTTTGGGGGAACAAATGTGGGCCAGGTATTAAACTGGGTTGGCACATGCAAGGCAAACGTCTTTACCCCTGTAGTATGTCTCTAGCCCTTTAATCCATTTTCACTGACTTTTTACTATAGCATGAAGTGATGCTCCAATTTCTTTTTCTTTTTTCCTTTTTTTTTTTTTTTGGTAAGTGGCTGACCAGTTTTCCCCTATTTGAAGAGACTTTCCATCCTCCACTTTGTTCTAGATGACCATATGTCCCTCACCATTGTCCTAGGTCCATCTACCTGAAGGGTCACTTCTGGGCTCTTGTTCTTTTCCATTGGTAGAGTCTGCTTTGAGTCCAGCAGGACATTCTTTGGTGATGGGGCTTTGTTGAAGGGAGTGCAGTGCCTCCTGGTTTCTTGCCTTTGAATTATTTTGAACTTCATTTGTTACTGTTTTTCTACTTTATTGAGGTGTGAGGATAGGCTCTCCTCTTTTGTTTCTAGAAAATCTTTTTATTTCCTTCCTGGATTTCTTCTTTGGCTCATGGTTGCTTGAAAAATATATGTTAATGTCAGATAAATTTATTTATTCTTACCCAATAGACACGTCTGCTGAGTGAGACTATTTGCAACTGAAAAATCAACAATGACTGTGAAGCTTTTATATAAACAAGTAGAAAAAAAGAATTGATAATCCAAAGTCCAGATGTACATTCCTTGAAGTATTTGCTCTATTCCTGTCATTTAATGATTATTATATCATAGTTTTATATTTGGGAACACTTTTTTTTGTTTCCTTACTAATAGATTACAGTGTTAGCAATTGTAATTTAACAATTAAAACATGTGTATAGATTTTGTAATATATCTCTGACTTAACCAAATCAGGATTTCCAAGGTTAGGATAATGGGTTTTTTAAAACAAACAAACAATAACAACAACAACAACTATACAGTTTTTCTGCTTAATTTGATAACCTTAAGAATTTCTTTTTTTTTTATGCTTTTTGGGTCACACCCCACAATGCACAGGGGTCACTCCTGGCTCATGCACTCAGACCTCACTCCTGGCAGTGCTCAGGGGGCCGTATGGGATGCTGGGATTAGAACTTGGGTTGGCCGCGTGCAAGGCAAAATGCCCTACCCGCTGTGCTATTGCTCCAGCCTCCAGAATTTCTTAATGGAAAAATAATGAATATTGTAATATTGTGTGTAGGAAGCTTTGACTTGTATTCAACTCTCTCACTAATGATTCCGTTTTAATTTTTTTCCAGCCATTCCACCCTATGGTGAATCTGGATTGTTCTCGGGATTTCCGGCCATTTCTTTGTGCACTCTATGCTCCGATCTGTATGGAATATGGGCGCGTCACTCTCCCCTGCCGTAGGCTGTGTCAGCGGGCGTACAGCGAGTGCTCCAAGCTGATGGAGATGTTCGGCGTTCCGTGGCCTGAGGATATGGAGTGCAGTAGGTGCGGACACTGTGGATCTTCAAGGGTCATTTACTTAACATTGCACTACACCTCAATTATTTGTCTACCAGTTCATCTATTTTTAAAATGTCCTTGAAGCGTATATATTTAAGTATTTTAAAAAGCAATTTCATGGCCTCAGTTATTCATTTCCTTAGAAGTTTAGAGCACTAAATTAATAGAGAAAAATGTTTTATTAAAGAGACTTTTGGTCCAAAAAAAAACAAAACAAAAAACCCACAAAAAAAGGGCTGGAGCGATAGCACAGCGGGTAGGGCGTTTGCCTTGCATGCGGCCGACCTGTGTTCTAATCCCAGCATCCCATATGGTCCCCTGAGCACTGCCAGGGGTGAATTCCTGAGTGCAGAGCCAGGAGTAACCCCTGTGCATCGCTGGGTGTGACCCAAAAACCAAAAAAAAAAAAAAAGAGACTTTTGGTTTGGTTTATTTGGGGATTCAGACCCAGTGGTCCTTAAGGACTACTCTTGGTTAGGTGCTTGGGGCCACTCCTGGCAGTGCTCAGGGGACCATGTGGTACCTCTCCAGCCCCAAAAGGAAAAATTTTTAAAGAAAAATTAGGGAAAACATAAGGCATTAAGTTTTTCTCTCTTGCATTTTATTTTATTATTGTTGGTTCTGGAGTCACACCTGAATGCTCAGGGCTTATTCCTGTTTCTGTGCTCAGAAATCACTCCTGGAAGGCTTGTGGGACCATATGTGGTGCTGGGGATCAAAGCCAAGTTGGTGGTGTGCAAGGCAAGCGCCATTACCCACTGCATTATCTTTCTGGCCCCTGTTTTACATATTTGAGGTCCTAGCTTCGATTCCTGGCACCCAAAAATGGGGGCAGGGGGAAAAAGAATAAAAACAATGCAGATAAGGGTAGAAGGTTCTTCCTTGCTTGTCATCTCGACTTATTTCTCCTCAGATGTAGTTTGGGGAGCCACACCTGGTGGTCCACAAATGCTACTTTCACCTCTGTGCTGGGTGGATGCAAGAGGGTGGGGGTGGGTTTTGTCCAGCTGTCCTCAAGGGACCCTTGTGGTGCCAGGCATTGGACTGGGGCCAGTCGTATGCCAGACAAGCACCTTAACCCCTCTTCTATCTCTTCAGTCCTTGGGTCCCAATTATTTTTCCCAGCTCAGGCCTGTCTTCCGCATTGTTACTTCCTAGTCATTTGTCTGATAACAAATGGCTTAGGGATTTATGCATATACTTAACAACAATTAATCCAGCAAGTAGCATCCAAATGTCATCTCTTGCTTGGCATCATTCTAGGTATTACAGATGAGCAGCGAACAAAATATTGTTCCTCCCATTAAGTTTTAGAGGTAGATCAGAAATACATGGATATTGGTAGCAGGCAGTGATCTACAGAGAGTAAGAGCAGAGGCAGGTGCTGGCGATATTCAGCAGTCCCTCTTCAGACCTCTCTGCCTTTGCTTGGCTTTCTTGCTACAATACTGATTGGCAAACTGACAAATTTTGAAAAATTTGAATCAAAGTTTCGCATACTTTTGAGGGTTTTATTCCAGGAGGTATTTCAGAAGCTCATCTGAGGAAATAGTCAGCCTTCTCTTTACCATTTTATTGCATTTAATATTGTGTTTACAAGTTTACTTCTCTTTTTAGACTCAGATAGAGATCCTGGTTATTTTTATGTTTTGTCTGCTGTTTAACCACCTTTCTAATGATGACTCCAGTAAATGCGTCAATGAAAGTTTCTGTCATTGACTTTATAATTCTGAGCCTAGTGAGGAACATGAATTGTGTTAGAAAATAAAAAGATTAATTAGCTACAGCATAAGGTTTTGTGTGTATTTGGCAAGCGTATCAATGATCGCTTTTTGGAAACTATTGGATGCATATAAATTTATAAGCATGTAGTTAGTGGAAGTCTGAAGGATTAGACACTGATACTGGCAAGAAAACTGATGATGCAGAAAATTCACCCTGACTCGTGTAAGTATGTCTGCAGAAAAAGCTGGTTTTGTCTGTCCTCAGACAGTGGCACTTTCTCAAGCCTGTGTGCCACAGCCCTCTGGTAACTAGTTAAAGTGTGGATTTATGGGCCCTAACACAGGCACACAGTCACATTAAAATAGGACTTGTAGTGGTAAGAGCAAATATTGATACTTCTTAATGGTGGTGTGTGTGTATATGTGTGTGTGTGTGTATACGTGCACATGCATGCATGAACAACCAATGTAATACTGCTCATAAAAGAAAGTGAAATATTTTGCTATTCATGGACAAAATTTTTTTTTTTTTTTTTTTTTTGCTTTTTTGGGTCACACCCAGCGATGCTCAGGGGTTACTCCTGGCTTTGCACTCAGGAATTACTCCTGGCGGTGCTTGGGGGACCATATGGGATGCCGGGGATCGAACCCGGGTCGGCCGCGTGCAAGGCAAACGCCCTACCCGCTGTGCTATCGCTCCGGCCCCTCATGGACAAAATTTGAGAGTATCATGTTAAACAAAATAAGAGACAAATACTGGATGGATGATCTCACTCGTATGTGGTATATGAAAGAACAAAACAAGGGAACAGTGTCCCGTGAAAGCAAACCCTTAGATTCTGACAATGGAACTATGGTTACCAACCAGTGTGGGAGGGGGAGTGGATGGAGGAGTAGGGGCAGATGAGAAGGGACCTAGGACAATGGTGAGGGACATTGGCCTTTGGTGGGATGTTTTGTGTAGTAACATTTATGCCTAAAACATAATTAATAGTATTGTAAACCATGCTACCTCAACTAAGAAAACACTCATAACTAATACAATTTAAAATTGTTTAGAAAAGAATTGGGGCTGGAGTGATAGCACAGCGGGTAGGGCGTTTGCCTTGCACGCGGCCGACCCGGGTTCGAATCCCAGCATCCCATATGGTCCCCTGAGCACCGCCAGGGGTGATTCCTGAGTGCATGAGCCAGGAGTGACCCCTGTGCATCGCCGGGTGTGACCCAAAAAAAAAAAAAAAAAAAGCAAAAAATTGTTTAGAAAAGAATTTACATTTAAAAAATGACCAAAATTTTCATATGTCCACCGTATGTTTGTATTCGTAATTCATATAATTCAAAATAATTTATGTGCCCTAAGCTAATTTGGTTTGAGATAACTGAATTAAGAGAATGCGGTGGTTGGAGAGAAATGAGGGATGGTAAAAAAGTAAGTGACAGTATGGACTTTAAAAGGCCTCTCATTATCCCATATGATAAGCGGAGGGTGAGGATAAAATAAGAAGAACTTATGTAATATCTAAGCCTCTTGTAAGGATCTTTAATGGTAGTCTGACTGGAACCCTTGGGCTGTGCATTCAGAAAAGAGTTGTGTGTTTATTTTAAAATAAGGGCAGCTCCCAGCAGAGCTTAGCCAAGGGCTACTGTGCAGTTCCAGGGATTAAACTCTTGAGCACCTAGGCCTGTGCTGGGCCCCTTGTGCCATCTCCCTACCCCTAGGAAAGATGTTTTAGTGCTTGTGTTAAATAAATCTACCTGAGTCTAGATAAATTGAGAACCATATTATTAAAGTTTAAGAAAAAAGCTTTTAGTTATGATTCTGTTGGAGTTTACAAATAGTATATTTTATATAGATATGTATATATGTTCATTTTTATTTTAAAATCTTCCTAAATAGGGGCTGGAGCGATAGTACAGCGGGTAGCGCGTTTGCCTTGCACGCGGCCGACCCGGGTTCGATCCCTAGCATCCCATATGGTCCCCTGAGCACTGCCAGGAGTAATTCCTGAGTGCAAAGCCAGGAGTAACCCCTGTGCATCGCCAGATGTGACCCAAAAAGCCAAAAAAAAAAATTCTTAAACAGTTTCTGTATATACTGTCAATTATTAATGACTGTGTTTATACTGTGTTTATATATATATATATATATATATATATATATATATAGTTTGTTTGTTTGTTTTTTGCTTTTTGGGTCACACCCGGCGATGCTCAGGGGTTACTACTGGCTCATGCACTCAGGAACTACTCCTGGCGGTGCTCAGGGGACCATATGGGATGCTGGGAATTGGATCCGGGTCAGCTGCGTGCAAGGCAAACACCCTACTCGCTGTGCTACCGCTCCAGCCGCACTTAAATATTTTTGAAAGCAGTACTTTTTTCTCTGTGTGAGTGTGTGAAGCAAGATAGTTTTTATTTAAACTTATTTAGGAACATATGAAGAGGGAGAAAAGAGAGAAGTTCCTGTTGAAGAGAATACACAGGCTTCTCTAGAGTGGAAAAAGGCAACAAAGAAACACCGAGAACACCAAGTGAGATACATATTCAAGGAAGAACATGGGCTTGGAGAACAAGCCAAGACTACTATTTGTGAAGCCAAAACAAAATTAAGTTTAAAAGCTTTTCACTTATTTTTGTCAGTTAAGAAAGGCCTAATTATAGGGCCCATAAGTTATTCACTTTATTCCTAATTATTATTATCATGTGTCAAAGACATAAGAATAAACAGAGCAAAGGGCTCTAAGTTTGGAAACTCACAGGTGTCAGTAGACTTCCCAGGAATAAAGATGATTTTTCTCCTTATATTTTGTAGGTTCCCAGATTGTGATGAGCCGTATCCTCGACTCGTGGATCTGAATTTAGCTGGAGACCCTACGGAAGGGGCCCCAGTGGCAGTGCAAAGGGACTATGGTTTTTGGTGTCCCCGAGAGTTGAAAATTGATCCTGATCTTGGTTATTCTTTTTTGCACGTGCGTGATTGTTCGCCTCCTTGTCCGAATATGTACTTCAGGAGAGAAGAACTTTCATTTGCTCGCTATTTCATAGGATTGATTTCAATCATTTGCCTTTCTGCCACCTTGTTTACTTTTCTGACTTTTTTGATTGATGTCACAAGATTCCGTTATCCAGAAAGACCAATTATATTTTATGCCGTCTGCTACATGATGGTTTCGTTGATTTTCTTCATTGGGTTTTTGCTTGAGGACCGAGTAGCCTGCAATGCATCTAGCCCTGCACAATATAAAGCTTCCACAGTGACACAAGGATCTCATAATAAAGCCTGTACCATGCTTTTTATGGTACTCTATTTTTTTACTATGGCTGGCAGTGTTTGGTGGGTCATTCTTACCATCACCTGGTTCTTGGCAGCTGTGCCAAAGTGGGGCAGTGAAGCAATTGAGAAGAAAGCGTTGCTGTTTCACGCCAGTGCATGGGGCATCCCTGGAACTCTAACTATCATCCTTTTAGCGATGAATAAAATTGAAGGTGACAATATCAGTGGCGTGTGTTTTGTTGGCCTCTACGATGTTGATGCATTGAGATATTTTGTTCTTGCCCCCCTCTGCCTCTATGTGGTAGTTGGGGTCTCTCTCCTCTTAGCCGGCATTATATCCCTAAACAGAGTTCGAATTGAGATTCCATTAGAAAAGGAGAACCAAGATAAATTGGTGAAGTTTATGATCCGAATCGGTGTTTTCAGCATTCTTTATCTCGTACCACTCTTGGTTGTAATTGGATGCTACTTTTATGAGCAAGCTTACCGTGGCATCTGGGAGACAACATGGATACAGGAACGCTGCCGAGAATATCACATTCCATGTCCGTATCAGGTAAGGGAAACCTTCTAAATTTCACATTGTGTGTAATAGTGGAAGAAGGCATATTGCTCTAAAGACCTAATTGTGATTGAATGTTTTTTCCCTTCCGTACTCATGATGAATCTTCAACTTGTAAATGAGCAGAAATATGGAGGGTTGGAAGATTGTCATACACATGTTTCTATAAACATTCTTTTCTTTTGCAGAATATGACTTTTTTATTTGTAAGCTATGGCCTTTTAAAGCAATTGCTTCTTGATTATTTAGTGTTCTGCAGGGCTGAAGGGAAGGAACACTTTACCAACTGATACAATAGCACTCTTTTTTTGTGTGTGTGTAGGATTTCCTGGTGGTCAGAATAAAAAAAAAATTTCATGGTTTTGCGAAACTGACAGAATGCATATGTACAAACTGGCATAGCTCTTAACTGGCTTTGGCTTTTCCAATAAACATGGACTATCGAATCTTCGAAAAAGTTGATACAGCCTCCTGTAAAACCTTTGTCTTAGCATCTCTGAAATAAGGAGAGGGAAGTAATGTAGGACACTAAGACTTGTTTGTGTTTTGTGGGTTTTTTTGGGGGGGGTTTCCAAGCAGTGCTCTAGTGTCCCAAGAGCCCCTCCCAGTGATTAGCATGAATCAGTGCTAGGGTTCGAGGATGTCGTACTCCAGGGGCTAGGGTCTGCCTGAGCCATGCTGGTACTGGCTGGAGGCCACCGGAGGTGTACCCAGCCATGTTTGTGTGAGTGTGTGATGTGTACAACCCTGCAAATGTGCCAGGGGCATCCAAGACAAGCACGTTAAACCCGGTACTTTCTTTCCAATCCCACACTAAGGTGATTTTTAAAGGACAACTTAATTTTTATGAGTAGTGCGTAGGCTTTTGTGGGGGGAGGGGTCTCATTTCTTCTTCAAACAATTTTGGTAATTAATTTTTTAAAATTTTATTTTTGGGTTACCCCTGGCGATGCACAGGGGTTACTCCTGGCTCTGCACTCAGGAATTACCCCTGGTGGTGCTCAGGGGACCATATGGGATGCTGGGAATCAAACCTGGGTCAGCCGCCGTGCAAGGCAAACGCCCTACCCGCTGTGCTATTGCTCCAGCCCCTAATTTATTAATTTTTAATGATTTTATCTAACTTTTAAAAAATATTTTGACTTAATATCATTCAATTACAAAAATATTTTACTGTTTTCTATTTGGGTTTGCGATGTATGTTCTCATGTTTTCCCTTGATCTTTTGTGCTTGACCATTCTTTTTTTTTTTTTAACTTTTTATTAAATCACCATGTGGAAAGTTACAAAGTTCTCAGGTTTATGTCTCAGTTATACAATATTCAAACACCCATTCCTTCACCAGTGCCCATATTCCACCACCAAAAACCCCAGTATACCCGCCGCCCCCACCCCCTACCCCCTACTGTATAACTAATGAATTTCACTCCATTTTCTCTTTACCTTGATTACATTCCATAATTCAACACAAAACTCACTATAGTTGTTGGAGTTTCCACCCAAGAGAGACAGACCTACTACCAAGGAAGCATTTGATAATTAGTTTTCCATTGCTGGAAATGATGAGATATGTAGCCCCACTGCTACCAGTACATAACTCTTTTTTTTTTTTCCTTTTTCCCTTTTTTTTTTTTCTCCCCCTCATCCCCCTTCCCACGCCTCATAGTATGGTGTACGCCACGCCGCGTCGGCCAGCGTGGGGCTTTCGCTTAGTTCACAGTCCAGAGAGGTGGCTGCTACATTAATAACCTTCAATATTTCAACAAAAACTTACTGTTATTATTTGGAGTTTCCCCCCCCAAGTCAGACCTGTTCAAAAGGAACCGTTTCACATTGCTGACAATTATAGATGTTAAGTCTATAATTGTTTTGGATTTCTGTATAAAGTCCAGGGAAAATTCTGCCAGAAATTGCATAGCCCAGCTCACAGTCCCAGTGCATTGCTGTAAGAAGTCTGGAATCAAAGTCTTTAGGCGCAGAGGGTCCGCTTCACGCTCAGCGGCTCCGTATTTATCTGGGCCGAGGGCGTGCCGGTTACGCCCCCTTCCCTTGAGTCCCTGGGAGCCCCAAGTGTAAAAATCGAATACCTCTGGGTTAGGAGTCTTAGAAGATGGCGCCTGCCATGTGGGTGCCGCCAATGTGCTTGACCATTCTTGCTTGAATTTTTTTAGCTCAGCTCTTTTCTTATTTTTCTCCACCTGTGTTTCTTTAGAATTATCTTTTCTAGGTTCTTAGAAAAAAAATTTTGTGGGTGTGGTTTGAGCCAGACTTGGCTATGCTCAGGGCTTACTTCTGGATCTCTCCTGGCAGGGCTAGGGGGCCCTATGGAATACTGGGGATGGGCCCTGAACTGCATGCATGTGCCTTACTCTACTATTCCTGCAGCTCCCATTTCTAGATTCTCGAATGGAAAGCTTAATGCATTGAGAATATTTTCTCTCATAGTGCATTTAATGGTTTTTTAATTAATTTTGTGTTTGTGTGTGTGTTGGGGATCAAAGCTTGGGCAGGAGTCATTTAAAATTTAACCACTTAATCCATTATTAGCCAGAATGATCACTAGTTCTGTTTCTCATATATGGCTCTGTGCAACTTAATTTTTTTCTTTAAGTAGTTCAACTTAGAGCATCTCTGAGCTTTTAAATTTTTTTTCACAAAAATTTTTCTGCAACGATTTTTTTAATGGTAACACTGCATGGAGTAAAATATTTAGTCTCTATATATATTTAAAAAAATATTGGTTGACCTAGAGATAGTTCCTGTAGTAGAGATGATGCTGAGATGTTCCAGGTTCTGAGTTCTTCCCTGGCACCTGCCTTGTCCACTGGCCCCCAGCACTGGAGGATGTGGTCCCTACAAACAAAGATGCAGTGTGTGTATTTCTTCTAGAATCAGTTTGAACCCTTTCCCCTCCACATAGTAATTAAGGAGCTGTCTGGAAGGTAGTGAAGTATGGTTGGAACTTATCCCCCATAGGAATCACATTCAGTACCTTCTACTCTCCCTTTGCCTCTTACTTCAGTAATAGTTCACTTACACCTAGTGTGTTCAGAAAAGATAAAATGCTAGAAACAAGAACTGTTATATGTATGAGCTTTATTGTGGGTAAAATCTCTTATTGATAGTAACTATAACAGCCCTAGGGTACAGTCTTCCATCTTACTGATAACTAAGTGGCCTTCAGTCTTGCCACTCCAAAAGGAGGAAGTTGAAGCAGGAAGAAATATTGTGGCTTAGAGAGTTGTGTTAGCTCAGGGGTCAGCAAAATGTAGCCCATCCAAACTTTATCTCAGTGACAAGTTCTAGGACTGGATTTTTTTGAATTGTGGTAAAATACTCTTTATAAGCGGTAACATAAATTTTACCATGTTAACCACTTTTAAGTGCATAGTTCTTTGTGATTAAGTGCATTTGCATTGTTGTTTAACTCAGCACCACCTGTCTCTAGAAACTTCTATCTTCCCCAAGAAACTATGCCTGTTAATCAGTAACTTTTCCTCCTCTCTTTCTCTAGCCCCTGGTAGCCATCATTCTGCTGGAAATCCTGAGGAACTGCACTACTCTGGGTGCCTCAGATACAGGAAATCACATATTTGCTCCATTTTATGACTTTACTACAATTTTAATACTAGTTTTCATTCAGAATTTTTCTTTGAACAATGCCTGAGTGGTTAAATTCCTATTGGAATATTCCCATATGTAGCTGAAGAGCAAGATTTGCTATCACTGAGCATGACCAAGAGAGTATTTGGTTTAGGCCAGGGAGGTAGAGTAAGGACCAGAGTGCATGTCCACCTGTAGAGTCCTGGGCTCTGTCCTCAGAACGCCCACTAAAGAGACTGCTTCACCAGCATGCTCTGTTGGTAACCCATAATGGGAATTCTAAAATATTTTTCATTTGTGGTGGCAGTGCGTTGAGCAGTCTCCTTGAGCAGTCTCCCTGCCCCATGAGAATCTCATTTGTTCAGCCCCATCTGGTGGTGCTCAGGGATTGTTCTGGACTTAGTGCTTGAGCATCATTTCTGGTGTTGCAGTGTTGGGAAATGGGACTTGAGCCCATGAGGTTTTTTCTATTTTGTTTTGTTTGTATGTGACACCTAGCAGTGCTCAAGGACAACTTCCAGCTCTGTGGCTGTGGTTGTACCTGGGAGTGCTCAGGGGACCATGCAGTGCCAGGGATTGAACCCTGGTCTCTTCTACGTAAAGTATTGTTCCAGCTCATTGAATATTCTCTCTGATCCAAAAACTTTATTTTTGGGTCCTAGGTGGTGGTGTTAAGGGGCTGCTCCTGGCTCAAGTACTTGGCTCACTCCTGATAGTGCCAGGAATCAAACCCAGACCTCCCATATGCAAAGTGTAGGTTCCAGCCTCTGGAACTCTCTCCCAGCTTCCCAGGGGAAGGTTTGTAAGTGTGTTATTGATGGCCTTGGAGTGGCCTCCTCAGATGATCTGACAAGCACAATTTTTGAATACATTTATTTTCTTAAAAGAAGTGAGGTGATTTTTGTAGTCAGTTTCATAATGTGAGGTTTCGAATAGCTGAAAAATAAGGTTTTTAATTTGTTGATCATGAGTTCAAAATACCAATTGGATTTAATGTAATTTGTGTATATTTAAAGTTTGTTCATAACTTGAAGAAAAACAGACTGGTATAAGATATTTTAAAATACTTTCTCTGTGTGTACTTGATGAAAGTGCCAATATACTTTTTGACAAATACTTTTTTAAAAATGTGTTTTTAACAATATTTCAAGTAATACTTAATTCCTTAATTTAGAATCCATTATAAGCTAGAGTCAGAGTTGTTAGAATGATAATAAGTGAAGTTTATTCCATGAGTATGTTTCTATATTATTTAAATAATTAAATAAATGTTTCTATATTATTTAAAGAATACACCTAGTGGGGCTGGAGTGATAGTACAGCGGGTAGGGCGTTTGCCTTTCATGAGGCCGACCTGTGTTCGATTCCACCGCCTCTCTCGGAGAGCCCGGCAAGCTACCGAGAGTATCGAGCCCACACGGCAGAGCCTGGCAAGCTACCTGTGCGTATTGGATATGCCAAAAACAGTAACAATAAGTCTCTCAATGAGAGACATTACTGGTGCCCTTTCGAACAAATCGATGAGCAATGGGATGACAGTGACAGTGACCTAGTGGGGCTGAAGCGATAGTACAGCGGGTAGGGCGTTTGCCTTGCACACAGCCGACCCGGGTTCGATTCCCAGCATCCCATATGGTCCCCTGAGCACCGCCAGGAGTGATTCCTGAGTGTAGAGCCAGGAGTCAGCCCTGAGCATTGTGGGGTGTGACCCAACCCCCCCCCCAAAATATATATATAGTAAATTTCCAGGTACTTTTGTTGTTTTTCCTTCTTTAAAACTAATTCAAGGGGCCCAGAAAGGTAGTACAAGAGGAAGGGCCCTTGCCTGCTCCTGGTTTTATCATGGGCACCACATATAGTCCCCTGAGTACCACCAGCTGTGGCCCCCAAAACAGAACAGACAAGCCCGGGGTGTGGGGGGTTGGGGGGGAAGCAGCTCTGAGCTGGAGGGACAGCTCAAAGGGCTGGAATGGGACTGCAGCGAATACCAGCTGTGGCCCCAAACAAGAACTAGCCATTGTCTATTTGATACCATCTCAGAGATGTCAAGAATTTTGAGTTTCAAGGCTCAGCATTTGTTAATATTTCAGGAAATAAAAAACATTTGAATGTAGCATTTTGTTTAAAAATCTGGGCTTTAAAGTCTGACAGCTGGGTTTATGTCCTGACTCCCCTTCTCAGCCTATTTCCTTATGTAAAATGCAAGGAATACTGTTAAACATACTAATATCTACCTCGTTGGTAACTGTGAGAATTAAATGAGACAATAAATTTAAACCTCTTAAAAAGAAAGTTTCAATATTAACTTCTGTTGATACCAGTGTATCTGATTCACTGTTGTATGTCTTGAGGTTTCAGTAGCTTACCATAGTAAAAGCAGCATGGCTAGAACTATCAAGTGTGAATTAGAGCTACTTGTAGATTTCTTTTTAAGGATTGTTTTTATTTAAAAAAAATCCCATTAGTTGTATTCTTTAAGCCAGACAAGGCAACCATCTGTTGTTTATTTAGTTCTGATTCAGAAAAATAGCAGAATAATGTCAAATTTAACTTACTATGATTTTAGCTTCATTTTCTAATAAGAATGGAATTCCCTTTATCAGGCAATTCCAAAAGGAATCAGCTTTGTTTATGAAAGAACCATGAGGGAAATTAGTATGTTTCATGCTTCCAATGTTAGCGGTGAATAATTCTTTATAAATAAATGCTGCTACTGATCTCTCTTTTTTTAAAATCTGCCTGTATTCTTGTATTAAATTAATTTTTTTCTCAAACTTCTGTCATTTTTCTCAGAATTTCTCAAAAATCTTCTCAAAATTTGTAATAGAAAATACTTAAAATTCCCTGAAATAGTCCTAATAGAAAAATATTGCATACATTAAGAATATTTATTTTCTTATATATAAGGAATATTTTAAAAGCAGCAGAGAGATAGTGGTATGTCTTGCATGCAGTCAGCCTTGATTCTGTCCTTAGCAATACGTATTAGTCCCTGAGCACAGAGCCAGGAGTAAGTCCTAAGCATCTCCAGGTGGGGCCCCAACCCTCCCACATATAAGAATAAATTTATAGGTAACTATCAATACATTTATATACTGGTTGTAAAATACCACTAATGGTACTTTTGGAAAACTATATTTGAATGTAAAAGTTGTGGTTTTTCTGGCCTTTGTTAAAAAGAATACCTCAAGCCACAGGTTCTGTTTGAGTCTGAACTGCAGATATATTTGATGTAAACATGGTTTGTACATTTTCAGGAAAAATAATTCAATATCCTACCACAGGGCATGACATGCTAAATTCTTGGGCTTTGCTGGTCATCTGGTTTCTGTTGCAACTACTCAACCAACCTGATACAATGCAAAAATAGCAAGCAGTTCACTGGATGTGAACAAATGCAGTATCCCACAAGTTTTATTTATTAAAGCAGATGTGGTGTGCAGATTTAAGTTTGCCTGTCCCTGGTGTACAGTAAGCACTATTCTGTATCCTTTTACTGCACACTATATTCTGTCACTGTAATAAAGATGTGCCAGTAAATCTTATTTCCATTAGTCTTGAAGGCATCATGACGCCAACTTAAGGAAATAATTTTAGTAGTTTATGGGAATAATAAAATAGAAGCAGCATAGTTTAATCATCACAGAAGCGTCTAGTTATTATGCTCTATGCACCAAGCCCTGTACACAGAAAATTATATTATATATTTCAGTTCTGGTAATAACTCAGTTAGGTCATGCTCAGTTTCCCAAATGAGGAACTGAATCTCATAATTATGCAACTATTCAAATTCCCATAGCAGGTGTTAGAGCTGGGATATCAGAGCAAGGGATTCCAATTGTCTTCCTGATTACAAAACCTACAATCTTTATATCAATTTAGCCCTCATTTTTTTTTTCTTTTTGAGTCACACCCAGCTATGCACAGAGATTACTCCTGGCTCTGCACCCAGGAATTACCCCTGGCGGTGCTGAGGGGACTATATGGGATGCTGGGAATCGAACCCGGATCAGCCGCATGCAAGGCAAATGCCTTACCCGCTGTGCTATTGCTCCAGCCCCCAGCCTTTATTTTTTAAAAAAATATCAACAACAACACGATATGGGGATTTGGAGAGCCAGTCCCAGCAATATTTTAGTTGTGTGTCTTATACTAATCACTATATTTATTATTAGTATTTAAAATTAGGGAATTGGATTGAATAATAATTCAGGTTACTCACAGGTTTAATATAAATGACTTTAGAAACTGTTCTCCGTAAACCACAGTTTACTTTTTCTCTTTTTAAAGCCTGTTCATTATTTCAGCAACCATTTATTACGTATTTGTCATCTGGGTACTGCTTTCACTAGTAAGTGCTGGGGAGGCATCAGTTAATGAGATACTCCAGCCTTTAAAGACATAACCTCAGTTCCAAATGTAGGGTTTTTCTTTTTATCATTTTACCCTCAATTAAAATCTGACACATGAATCTCAAAGGGTAGATATGGAAAAAAAATCCTGGTTATTGTAAAAGTGCCATCAAAGGCTGGAAATATAGTCCAGTGGGTAAGGCGCATGCCTTGCATGCAGCCGACATTGTTTGGTCCCTGGCATTGAATATGGTCCACTGAGCACTGCCAGGAGTGAGCACAGAGCCAGAAGTAAGCCCTGAGCATAACCAGGTGTGACCCAATTCCCCTCCCTCATTCTGCCATCACCAGATATAGCACTATGCATCAAACGCATTTCTGTGTGAACATTAGAAAGTATTTTTCATACTTGATGGAAGGAGAATTGTGAATGCAATCCTTAAACCCAGATCCTTGCCTAGCAGTTTACATTGTTCTATTTAAAGATTCTAGAGCACTTCCTCTTGTTCTTTTTTAGCAAAAGGAAAGCCACTGGTCTGCTTTGAAGGCTTCTCCTTGCTCTGCTTTCTATCTTGCCAGTGTGTGAGATGTGTTGCCTAAAGCGGAACTAGAAGAAGTGAGGAATAAAGGGAAATGTAACTCTTCTTCAGAGGCCTAAAAGTCACCCTCTGTGCCTGCTTCCTCCCTAATCCCTCCCTCATTTTAGTATTGTTTCCCAAGGAAGGAATGTATCCACAGCAAGAAAAAAGGAAAAGAGAATCACTAGAGTTTTCACTCAGTCCTTTGAAATTCTCTTTCCAACTGTCCATCTGTTGGTCTGATTTTTTTTTTTTTTGGTTCTCTCTGAGGTCTGCGTTATTTGTTCATGGCTTAGAACATTTTGCTGTCAGAGGTAGAATGAAGAACTGAGATGTGAATCTCTGCTTGAGATGTTGAGTTCCATAAACAGATCCCAGTTATGCTGGAACAGCTGCCCCAGACAAGACATGCCAGGTCATAGCGGGTCTGTCAGGTTTCATGAAGTAAACTGATGAACAGGAAGTGTGCCTGTTCGGGTAGAGGCTGTCTTCTGGAATACCTGATTATTTCACATCCTTACCAAAGACTTTATATTAATATGAGTACTTGTAATGTTGATTCAAATCTATTGTCTTTATTATATTTATCCTAACATCTTTTTTCTTTTTTTGGGTTTTTTTTTTTTTTTTTTTGCTTTTTGAGTCACACCCAGCAATGCACAGGGGTCACTCCTGGCTCATGCACTCAGGAATCACCCCTGGAGGTGCTCAGGGATGCTGGGATTTGAACCTGGGTCGGCCGCGTGCAAGGCAAACGCTCTACCCGCTGTGCTATCACTCCAGCCTCCTAACATCTTTTTTCTAACAGTAGTATGCGATAAAGTAGTATGCGACAATTCAGTGTAGTATTAAACTAAATGCTAAGTAAACCATTGAAGTATGAGATGGAAAAAGTATATTGTTTTAATAATTGATAGCTTCAGAAAAACTCAATAAGGCAAGTCGATTTTTAAGTTATAAGATCATTGAAGTTACTATGGGAAAGGGGAAACATGAGTTTAGATTATAAAATTATCATTTTGCACTTAGATTGCTACATAAATATTCGAGTTCTCTTATTACTTTAAAGAAAAAGAAATGGGTTATGATGGGTGATAACTAAACTGGTAGCATAAAAAAAAACCCTGAAATTTTAGCCACCTGCCTGAGTATGTAAAAATGAAACATTGTCATTTCCTTTTGTGACTCTCAAAACATTCTGTCATAGACTTTATAGACTGTGAAGGTCACTGACCTCACTATTATTTTGTAACTTTGCCACAGAAAGAGCTCCTTGTCTTGAAGTTGATTGTTAGGAGAGTACCAAAACACAATCAAGGATCTGGAAGTCAACTGAAAATGACTTTAACAATCTAAACAGGAGTGTCAGCAGCTCAAGTCTACACCAGTCTGAAAGAACATTCTGTTTGAGTCATAGGCCTACACGATCTTTCCTGCAGGAAAGATCTCCAAAGAGTCCATCACCTGAAAAATCATGAATTGGAACTGGGCTGCCAGGCAGATGGGGGTGGAAGGTTGCCTGAGTGTGGGAGCAGGTGGTAGAAGCAAGAGACTCGAGCCAGCTTGGGCAGTTGAGAAAAGTTGCCGGAAGGCCCTGGTGAGCTGAGATCACCAGAGCCTGGATCGGGATCAGAGCCTAACATGTTTACAGGTTAATTGTACCTCCTAGCAACCCATGGAGCCAGTTCTCTGCAGGACTTCCTCGGGTTGGCTAGCCAAGTCGCTCCGAGTATAATGAGCTGAGAAAGCAGGCCGCTGTGAGGTGGAGTCTTGGGCTGTGATGGCAGCCGGAATCCTCAGACTACAGGGATCAGCACGGTCAGGTGTGCACAGCTAGAGGAGATACGTGTCAGGCTGGAAAGACAGTGCTGGGGTGATATGTATGCCTGGCGTGTGGCCGACCCTGGTTCAAGCACACGATCCTCCAAGCACTGCCATCTGCAGACCTGGAGGTGCCCACGCACTGCGGGATGCCCCAAGGAATCCTGGCACGGCAGGGCCCAGGCAGCACTGCATCCTTGGGCCCCTGCATTGAATTGTCTAGGTTGTCTGAGATTCACCCGGAGGTGCCCCCAGGCCTCCTGAGTATCACTTGGGGGTCCCCCTCAAAAAGGAAGTGTCTCATGTATAGAAATTATACAGTCATGGGGCCAGGGCAATAGTACAGGGGACAGAGCACTTGTCTTGCACGTGGCCAGCCTGGGTTGGATTTCTGGAACCCCACTTGATCCCCTGAGTTCTGCCAGGAGTGATCCCTGAGCACAGAACCAGGTGTAAGCCCTTAGTACTGTGTGGCCTCGAAACCAAAAATAAGAAAGAAAAGAAGAAGGAAAAGGTTATTGATCTATAATTTCTTGAAAAAATGGGCTTTGAAAATTTTAGACTTCTAGAACCATAGGACTGGAGCCATAGCACAGTGGATAGGGCACTTGCCTTGCACATGGCTGACCCGGGTTTGATTCCTCTGTCCCTCTCGGAGAGCCTGGCAAGCTACCAAGAGTATCCCACCCGCACAGCAGAGCCTGGCAAGCTCCCCGTGGCATATTCGATATGCAAAAAACAGTAACAACAAGTCTCACAATGGAGATGTTACTGGTGTCCGCTCGAGAAACTAGATGAACAACGGGATGACAGTGTTACAGTGCTAGTGTTTGAAATAGAAATATGATGAATTATGGAAATGTAAAATAGCAATTTAGATTGCTATTTGAAGAGAAATTGGGGGAAGTGGTATTTGTAGGGGAAATTAAAGTTGCTCAGAAATTGGCAAGAGATGAAGAAAATGTAAAAATGATGTTACGAGAAATGGAAGAAAGAAAAAGAAGGCCTAATAGCATAATCAGAGTTCCAGGAGGAAAGTTGAGAGAGCGTAGGAGATGCATTATCCAAAGATGATAGCTGTGATTTTCCAGAACTGCCAAATGCTGATCCACATACCGAGAAGGATGAATTAAGAGACTGTTAAAAGCATGCCAGAGAAGGGATAGATAATTACAGGCAAAAATCAAACAAAACCAAAGAAATGATGGCAGAGTCCTCAACCACAACAAAGACCAGAACTCAGGAATGGGGCAGTGTCTGGGCGGCCCAGTGGCAGTGCTCCTGCTGGCATATCTGAGGCCTTGGGCTCGATCCTGATGACAGTACAATCATATCTTTGAAATATGGAAGAATAATATACCCCACCAGGAATATGCGCTGTGTGAAATCACTGTGTGCGCTGAGATGCTGACAGTGGACATCTGCAGAGAAGGACTTGCTGCTCCCGGCCTTCCCTGCTATCTCACTGTGGCCATGCCCTTTCCAGGACAGCCCTCCACCAGCGGTCTGGGCTGGGCTGAGAAGGCCCGGCCCTTGGCCCTGCATGGGATCCTCCACGGCTCCAGCCTTCTCTGCTGGTTTGAAAGCGGCAATGCAGCAGTTCACCTCAGACCGCCCACTCCTGCTTCCCTTTTATCCAGATAACTTCCCTTATTGGTATCTTCCGTCTGGACTACCTCTCAGCCTCTCCTGGAGAAACCGTCCTCATTCTCAAGAAGTAACATGAACTAAGCCGTTTTTCCATTTCAATTTCAAGAAGATACCGAGTTTGCCATCCAAGAATGAACTTCTAAAGGCTATATTTCAAGAGTGCAGATGAACTCTGAAGGATAGGAGGTAATGCAACAAGAATGACAGGAAGTAAAGCTGTACAAATACTTCTGTACAAATGTAAAGCTAAACAAATATTTCTTTTTATTTGGTGGGAGTGGAGCAGGGGCGGGGGTGGAGTTGGCTATGCCTGGCTGTGCTCATGACTTACTTCTGGCTCTGTGCTCAGGACTCACTCCTGGTGTGCTCTGGGGACCAGGTGCAGTGATGGGAATTCAACTGGGATTGGCTACATGTAAGTGCCTTACCCCTGGTGCAGTCTTTCCATTCCCTAAAGAAATATTTCTATAAAATGCGCCTAGCAGCATATCCCTTAGGGGTTTAAAATACATAAAATTCGGGAGAAAAAACAACTGGGCAAAGTGTATATAGAGACCAGAGTCGGGTTAGTGTTGGAATCAGCTACCTGCATGGGTCAGTTATGGCGATCTAGCACATTTCTTTCCAAATGGCCTTGCTCTCTCCCTGAAACGGCTTGTGTTTGTTAGTGGTTTTATTTTTTGTTTGTTTTATTTATGGCTTTGTAATTTAATTTTTTTTGCATAGGTGGTATCTTGGCATGAGTTGTCATGTTAAATATGTAAAGCATATGTATGTATGATGAAATTTCTCATATTTTCAGATTTTCTCTCTCTCTTTTGTTTGGGTCACACCAGCAATGCACAGGGGTTACTCCTGGCTTTGCACTCAGAAATTATCCTGGCAGTGCTCAGGGGACCATATGGGATGCTGGGAATCAAACCCGGGTGAGCCGCGTGCAAGGCAAACGCCCTACCCGCTGTGCTATTGCTCCAGCCCCTTACTCCTCTTTTATTTCACCTTAAGTACAGACAGTTTCTTATATGTATATCTTCAAGATTTCGTTTTTTCATAATACTGTTTTGAGAAGTAAAAGCCAAAGTATGAGTGCCTACCTCACTTGGCCCGAGGCCCTAAATTTGCTCCCTAATACCACCCTCCACCCAGAAGCCACACCATTCTTAAAAGAGTCCAGTGTAGAGTAGAGGATCAATAAGTTTAATTCCCTCATCTCCTCTACCATTTTCTAGCATTAGAATCCAGAAAAGATCATGTATTTTGCCACTAAAAGCAATAATATCCTTTATATCTGTAAACATAAATTAGGATATTTTCTGTATCTTCTTTGGCAGGGGGCAGGCATGGATGTCAGGGATTGAACCTAGAGCCTCACTCTACACCTGACTGACACCCCTAGCCATGCCTGTCATTCCTCTTCTCCCAGTGTTCTGGGGACCACATTCTGGAGACTGAGCGTGACATACGTGCAGAGCATCCGCCCCAGCCTTGGAGCTCTCTCCCCAGCCCTTTGGTCATATTCTTAATGAAAAGTTCACCGGGCTCCTAACCTTGGTCTAACCTTAATTGCAAAATCAGCATTTTAATAAATGAAAATTGTGAGTTTCCTGAAAACAATTCTGATGGTTTAGAATTTGACATTCATAAAATTATAAAGTTTGGTTGTTCTATCTGGGGCGGGGTTTCCCTTTGGGGCCACAGCTGGTGGTGCTTAGGTGCTACTCCTGCTTCCATGTTCATTTGCGGCTGTGCTTGGGTCCATGGCAGTGCTGGGGGCTGATGTCAGGGTGCTGGTCCAGCCCTTTGAGCTGTCTCCCGAGTTTCTGCTTGTACCTATGTCTTTCCAAAATAAAAGGCTTTTAAAATTATTTAAAAGTAGTAGGAAAGTAGGAGATCAGGCTTTTGTTTTGTTGTTTTGCTCTGTAAATCATATGAATGAAGAGCAGTTTTGAGGCATTTCAGAAGACTCACTTTTGAGTCTTCTGTCTGTCTCACTTTCCCGTCTGTCTCAAGGCAGAGCCATCGTACAGGTAGGATGTTTGCCTTGCATATGACTGACCTGGATTCCATCCCCAGGATGCCATATGGTCCCCTGTGCTCTGCCAAGAGCGATTCCTGAATGCAGAGAAAACAACAACAAACAAACAAACAAACAAAAAATGCCTGTCTCCTAGTGTTTTCAGGCTGAAGTTGACCGTGGTAGTGCTGGATAGTCTAAACTTGTTTCCTGTTTCATTGCACTGTTTCATTTCATTACATCTCTAACAACAAATAAATTATTAATTTCCCCCCTTTTTAAAAAATTTTACACTTAGATAACAGAGCTTTTTAAAATCACTTTTTATTTGATTATTTTTGGGAAAACTTTTTGTCTGTTTACTTATTTATGAGGGCTGGAGCGATAGCACAGTGGGTAGGGTGTTTGCCTTGCACGCGGTCAACCCGGGTTCGATTCTTCCGCCCCTCTTGGAGAGCCCGGCAAGCTACCAAGAATATCTCACCCACATAGCAGAGCCTGGCAAGCTACCTGTGGCGTATTCGATATGCCAAAAACAGTAACAAGAAGTCTCACAATGGAGACATTACTGGTGCTCGCTCAAGCAAATCGATGAGCAAAGGATGACAGTGACAGTGACTTGTTTATGGCTTTTGGACCATGCCTGGTGATGCTGGGGGCAGCATTCTGCTCCGTCCTTCAGGATCACTCCCAGGGGTTCTCAGGGAACAATCTGTGTCAGGGTTAGAACCTGCACAGCATGTCCTCCAGCCCTGGTTGCCTGACTTCTTCCTAATTTTTTTAATACAAGAAAAAGATGATACTTTCAACCTGATGAAAGACATCGGTATATTGTGACTGAAGATTAGAGTTGCTTATATGCGTCAACATGTCTATGTTGTCTATATGTGTGATCTGCTTCTCTCCAGTTTACCATTGCATCTGTTATGACAAAGTGTAGGTGTTCATGTTGTTTTTTCATTTTCTAGTTACTTCTAGTTCATTAAGACTAACTTCAGAGTGATGATCACCTCTCACCTCCTCAGGTGTAATTTGGATGGAAGTTCAAAGTATTGTCCTTAGCTCAATCAAAAGCAACTTCTGAAAAAGTGAAAACTTGTATTTCACAAGACAATCAAAGGAAAGGAACAATAGACTAGTATTGAGATAACAGTGCTGTTTGGGTTGCTGTTTTCAGTTACTGAGTGAGTTTTGGCTTCATGCCCTTCTTACCTCACTTGTGAGTTTTCTACAAGGCTGATTGAATAGTGGGTATAATATATCCAGCTGTCAGTATAGAAGTTTGAAAGAATATTCTACGGAGGACTTCTCTGAACACTTCTGCTCTGTACCGATCAATTATTTTCCTCTCAAGCAACTTCTGCATTATTTCCTGGCTATTGACTTTGCCTAGCTAGTCAGATTTCCTTTTCACTTGGGAACCTGGATGTCTCTTAAATGAGGACATACATTTTTTTCTTTAATCTTTAATTTTTTATTTATCTAAAAGTAATTGCCCAGAGCTTTATGGCAGCGATTGGTAAATTGAATCTAAATTGTTTAACTTTCCTCATTCCATTAGCCTTGCATTTGAATTTCAAAGGAAGAATCATTTTAAGTCAGTTTCTGTGTTTGAGAAGAAAGTGAGCTTGTTTGCAGAATATTTTAAATGTGGAGTTTGTGCTTGGTGAAGCTTGAGCATTGACTTCAAGTGCACTATACTTATTTCTCCCTGGGTTAAAAATTAATACCTGGACCAAGGATGAACTCAGAGAGTGAGTGTAGCTAGATATAAACCTAGTTAAAGGAGTGACTTACTGGACTGCATGGTGCCTCTCATTTCCAAACCATCCCCTTCATTGCAATGATGGAAGCCTTGACTTCCCTTTTGTTCTTTCTTTATCTTTATTTAAAGGTATTATGTTTCAGAATAAAGAATAAAGTGTGAACACTGCTAGACCTACCAACCATTGCAGAAGTTGAACTGTCACAAAATACCTAGTCCCCTCCCTGATAGAATCTCCCTTTCTTAAATATCATATTAGGACAGAGAGATAGTGCAGGGATAGTGCCTTGCATTCAGCTGATACTACACACGGTCCCTCAAACACCACCAGGAGTGATCTCTTAGCACAGAGCCTGGAATAATCCCTGAGCACTGCTGGAAGTGATCCGAACACCACCCCCACTGAAAGAGCGCATTCAGTAAAACCTCAGTGATGTTAAGGGCGAAACTTCATTATTTAGCAAAACAAATTAGTAAAATTAAAATGTAGAATCTCCTGCCCCTGTGCCAGGCTGTCTTCACTAGGGCCCCCTCAGAGGGGGGCGGGTTGAGTTTGCCTCCCCGCTGTGGCTGTGGCAGTACCTCTTTATTTTTATTTATTTTTATTTTTATTATTATTAATTTGTTTTCCACACGGCAGAGCCTGGCAAGCTATCCATGATGTATTTGATATGCCAGAAACAATAACAACAACATGCTCTTCGTGTTCCTGGAGTGAGCAGATGCCACTGGGCTACACTAGCACACGACAGGGACAAATGAAGATGTTACTGGTGCCCACTCGAGCAAATCGATGAACAACAGGATGACAGTGATACAGTGATGCAAAATATGTAGTATCATTACCAAAAGTGTTTTTGTATATACTCATGTATAATTTTTCCTTTAAACATTGTAATATTAAAATTGGATATGCTTTCTTCAGGTTTTTCATTAAGAAGACTTTATTGTCTGTATAATCTTATATTTTTTTCTAATTTAATTTTAATTGATTCATGTAGGATCATCATTTTCTGTTAGGTTATAAAATCTTGTAGGGAAGAAAACCTTAAGGTCTTCCTAAACCCAGCCACCATTATTCTTCATTGGTTGATTTGTAACGATTTAATGCAATGTTAATTTATTATCTGTGATTGAGTAGTGTAATGCTTTCTCTGCTGGTCAGTCCTGCATCTTAGTAAGTCACACCATATATGTAACTTACTTTGTCATTCTTTCCTAGTTTGTATCCTGTATCCTGTATCTTTAACCTTCCGTTCTTGTCCTCAGTGCTATAGTATTATGATTGATCTTTATGTCTAATGCAACGAGTAGGTGTCTTTCAAAGCAGAGTAAAATTGAGTATAGGAAAGCAATGTAATGTAGAAAGTGCACAAAATTTGCAATCAGAAGACTTCCATTGTAGAACTGTTGTCCGTGAGAGCCTAATTAATATTATTTTTGCATTTACTTTCTTTGACCACAGGCTGAGTAGAAACCAACATTTTATGATAAACCTTTTTTTGTTAATTTGTTTTGGGGCCTTACCCGGATCACTCCTGGCAGTGCTCATGGGTCCATATGGGATAATAGGGATTGAACCCAGGTCAGCCGTGTGCAAGTCAAACGCCCTAGCTATTGCTCGGGCCCCCTGGACGTAATACAGATCTAAGGGAAAATGTGTCCACAATAGAAGAGTATAGATTCTTATGAGAGGAAAGGAGCCAGGGGCGCTTTCAGACTGACACAAAGCCACAGTCTCAGGAGAAAAAAATTGAATTTAGGCTGTCACAATTGCCATAAATGTGACCTTGGTGGCTGGCTGGCTTTCCTTGCCTTTTTTCCTCTTTTGTGTAAGGCTTTTTCCCTCCCTTAGCATAAATAATTTTTTCCTGTTTAAAGATAATTTAAGCCCCAGGGTCTTTGATGGATTATGGATATAAAATAGGAAAAACAGTATCAGAAAATATTTTCCACATTATGGTTGAACAAAGTTCTATTGCACAATTGTGTTAGTTACAATTAGAGTGGTGTTAATGGAGCTCAGTTCAGCAGATAGTGAAGGTGAGCTGGTCACAGCTATTCAGGCTGATGTAGGAAAGGAATTAAGGCGGGCGCTTCATTAATGCCAATGTCACTGTGCTCAGTGAACAGGCCAAAGAAACAAATCTGATGTACTTTCTCAGTTAAATGATATACTTTAACATTAATAGTAATACAGTAGAAGAATGAAGTTTCTCACATGTCTGCTTTAATTATCTAGCACTGTAGCACTGTCATCCTGTTGTTCATTGAGCGGGCACCAGTAACGTCTCCATTGTGAGACTTCTTGTTACGGTTTTTGGCATATTGAATACGCCACGGGTAGCTTGCCAGGCTCTGCCATGTGGGCGGGATACTCTCGGTAGCCTGCCGGGTTCTCCAAGAGGAACAGAGGAACCAAACCCGGGTCAGCCGTGTGCAAGGCAAATGCCCTACCCACTGTGCTAGGAACTGAAATATTTCGTGACTTTTTTTTTTCTTAAATAATTCATGGGTGTGGGTATTGGAAAGATAGTAGAGTGGGGAGGTGAAGCCTTGCACGAGACTGACCCGGGTTCAATCCCTGTATGGTCCCCTGAGCACTGTGCCAGGAGTAATTTCTGAGTGCAGAGCCAGGAATTGATCCTGATGTGGCCCTGAAAACAAACAAACAAAAAAATCACCAGCGTTTAGATTATTTCATAGCTACTTAAAGTAAAAACTAGATGTGATATTCCCTGTCCTTAAAGTAATATCAAGGTATTCCTTGATATTACTTGAATGTCCTTGAAGGTGACGCCCTTCAGTGGGCTTCACCCTCCCATCTGGTTCACGCTTTGCATATCTCCCAGGTTCCAGCATTTGTTTGTGCTCCCTGTCCGGATGATGGAACTGTGCTCCCTCCCGTAGCCAGAGCAGCGGCTTCCTCCTTCCTCCCCAGTACCTGTGTGTGCTCACCAAGCAGAGGTTGCCCGAGTTGCTTTCTCACTGTGTCCTTAGGGTACTGTTTTCTGGAATGTTCCACGTTCCCTTTCTTCTTCTCATTTCTCTGCATTATTCTGCCTCACTGAAGGGTCTAGTTGGTGCTGGTATGTCTGAAGTTTTAGCATTCCCTCCAATCAAAGGGTTCCTATTATGTGGACAGGAGGTATTTCTTCTCTCTCTCTCTCTCTCTCTCTCTCTCTCTCTCTCTCTCTCTCTCTCTCTCTCTCTCTCTCTCTCTCTCTCTGTTTTGGGCCCACACCAGGGCTTACTCCTGCTCTGTGCTCAGAGATCACTGTTGGCAGGACTGGGACATATATGGCATGCTGGGGACTGAATCCAGATTGGCCGTGTGCAAGGCAGCCACCTTACCTGCTGTACTGTCTCCTGTCGGGCCACCTCTGGTGATGTCCAGGGATGACTCTTGGCTCTGAGTTCAGGGATCACCCCTGGTGGTGCTTGGGAAACCTTGTGGGGTGCCTGGGATCAAACCCGGGTCAGATGCATGCAAGGCAAGCTCTCTCCCTTGTCCTATGACTCTGGCCCCAGTATTTCTCATTTATTGAAGAGAACATGTTGCAGCTTAGAGCCTGATAGGAAGGATAAGACAGGGTTTCTCCCCGTGCCTCTCCTCCCCTCCTCATTTTCAGGGCAGTCCTTCCATTACCCTGCTGTATGCTTCGTTTCCAAGCTCCAGACATCTATCTGTTCACCTGTGGCTGTATTTCTGTCTGGAGGCCTATATGGCATGGCCAGCCAAACAGGTGGGAGGTAGAGCACTCTCATTTTCTCCTCTGCCTGCTTTCAGCAGCTGGTCCCTGCTCACCCCCATTCACAAACTGCTGAGGCTCCTGCCGAGAGCCGGCTCTGTAGACCCTCCTCCTCCTCTCATACTTCAGTGCTCTTGACTTTCTCACCGCCTACCTCCAAGCTATCCCATGGCTGAAGGCCGGAATGCCCTTCCAGCCCATTTTCTTTTATCATATTCCTTTATGGTTATTCCCACTTTAGTAGCCAGGATGATCTTTTTTGTTTTGTTTTTGTTTTTGTTTGGGGGAGGCCACATCGGCTGTGCTCAGGAGTTACTCCTGGCTCTGCCCTCAGGAATCCCTCCTCTCAGGCTTAAGGGCTCGTGGGATGCTGGGGATCCAACCATGGTCAGCCGTAAAGGAAACCCTCTGCATGCTGTATGATCTCTCCAATCCCAGGATGATCTTTTTTTAAACATGAGGTCTTGTTGCCCTTCAGACAAAACCCTCCCAGTGACTTCCTATTACTGGTAGCATAAAATCTGTGATTCTTACTATTGCCTGCAGTGCCATATGTAATTTGGCTCCCGCCTGCTTTTTTTGCCTTCTTTCCTGCTGTTCCACGTATGTGATCAACTCTAATCATGCTGGCCTTCTATTTTCAGAGAGCTTGTTCTCTTAGGATTACCGTTAATGCTGTTCCTTCAACTTCAAACACTGTCACTACAGAATATGTTCCAAATCCCTGCATAATTGTATCCTGTTCTCTCCACCCACCACACCATATCCCAATTGCTGCTTCTCTGATACCCCCCAGCACTTCGTATTGAAGTGACTGAGTGAATTAGCTATGCAGCCTTGATTTCCAGAGTCACCTCCCTAGGCTTGATGTCACATGTATGAAGGCAAAGGTGTGAGACCACATCTGTAAGGTCTCCGAAGAACCGTATTTTAGAGCGCAGTCAGCCATCCGGAATGGGAGGCAGCGGCCGAGGTCACTCACTCCGAATCCTACTTGACAAGTGATTTCGCCTTAGTCAGGTTGCTCTCTCCATAGCATGGAACTCCTCGGATTATGTTCTTCACTCATAGCTTTCTCCTTTATATCTTTGACTGCTTTCAGATTTGGGCTTCCTCTTTCCACATCTATAAAAGCAATTGTAGAGTAACATAGAAAACACTGAGATAGCAAAAGGTAAATAAAGTCTTTCCTAAACAAACAAACAAACAAACAAAAAACAAAGCCCTTCTGGACTTTTCAGGGCATTTCAGATCCAATGACCAGGTGTGGTTCTTCCATTTTTGTTTCCCTCTAGAGCAGGGCTTCTAAACTGTTTTCAGACTTTGTCCACCTTCCAGTCTTATTTCCTTCCTCTGGCCCCTGTCCTACTGATTGGCTCCTTGGAGTCTTGCTATGGTCCCCCATTGACATGATATATATATATATTTTTTTTACTTTGCCTCTCCTGAAATATCCTGGGGGGCCATAGGATTTCTTAACTGGAGGTTGATGATCAACTTGGTGAAAACACTAATCAGTCCTTACTTCTGTTAGATAAGTCTCATGGGGGGGCTTAAAAGACCATGAGGCTTAAAGGAGGGAGGACCCATAAAGATGTGTTGGTTAATGGAATACTGCTCGGCTGTAAGAAGGAATTAAACCCTTCTGTCTGCCGCCGCTCTGGTAGCGCTGGAGGGTGTCAGGCCGCGTGAAGTCAGAGTAGGGGACAGATACAGAATGACCGCTCTCTTCTCTTGGGTGGGATACAGAGAAGCACAGTAAGGGAATCGAAACGGCCAGTGGAACAGCCCTGAGGGTGAGCCTGCAGAGCTGAGTTTGCCGGAAAGCTGGGGTGCGGGATCAGAGAGGAACCACACTCATTGATGGAGAGTTGCCAGCCCTTGCTGGTGGGCATGGTGCTGGGACACTGAATGCCTGCAACACCACTATTCATAAGCGTGTAGCCACCAGCTAAAGCAGAATTGGAGGAAAAGATCAAAAGGAAAAATATATGTTAGACGAGGAATTGAACCTTAATTTCAGGTTGTGACTGTAATCCCATGGTTCAGTGTTTTAAGTTATGGACCAACTTCTATCATGGGCCTATTACAGATAAAATAAGAAGATAGTTAAAATCTCTGCCTCTGCAGCCAGAGAGGCTTATACTGTGTATGTGGCTGAACCTAATGTGACCCCCTGTGACACACAGCTCCTGAGCACTGCCTGTAGTGGGCAGGTGGTTCCTGCCCTATAGGGCCCATGCAGCATGCATCCTGGTACCCTGGCAGTCACCGTTGGTTCAGTTGAGTATCAGGGAATGGACCTGGGGTTCTTTGAACTCTGCTTGGGAGACATCCGGTCACCCCCAGAAAAAAAGGAATATAGAAGATCTGAATATAACTAATATATATAAAAACATTGTAACAACCAAAGATAAAATGTTTTTGTGTGTTTAATGAATATGTAAAAACTTGTTAGTTCCTAAATCACACACACACCAAAAAAAAAGTCTCCAAACTTTAAGGCAGCCAGAATTACATAGACCACCATCTCTGAGCCCAGACAATAGTGTCTAAACTTGAAGTTAGCAATAAAAGAAATGTGGGAGCCTGGAAGACAGTACTGCAGTTAGAGCAACATGTGCCCTGTTTGATCCTAGTGACACCTGGTTCCCTCAAGCACTTCAGGGCAGCCCTGCAGGGCCTGAGGATTTAACCACCGGCCGGGCTGGTTGAGTACCATTGGAAGTGGCCCCCAGATCCCCTGAGCATCATACGAGAGGCTGCATGAGATGCTCCCCTTGCAAAAACAAAGATCACTCATTTGGCAGGCCATTGAAAAAGTAGCACTGTAGCACTGTTGTCCTGTTCATCGATTTGCTCGAGTAGGCACCAGTAACGTCTCCTTTGTGAGACTTATTGTTACTGTTTTTGGCATATCAAATACGCCATGGGGAGCTTGCCAGGCTCTGCCGTGACTAAAAAAGTACTTATAAGTAATTCTAGGCTAAAGAGGAAAAGCTTGAAAAAAGCAAAATGACCATAAAGTAGGTGGAAAGGGAAGAGTTTATTAGAGATGGAACAGAGACAAACATGGGGTGAGGGCAGAAATTGTGACAGTGAATGACAGGAGCCGTGAAATCGCCCGGGATAATCTCTGGCTCATTTGAGCCTCCATGCTCATGGCTTATTTTCTGTACTACTCTTTTACTTTAGAGAAGATAATTGTGAGATAAAAATCTACAGGATTAAAAAAATCTCATCACAGTTTTAGAAATGTATCCTTTTTTTTTGCAACACCACTACAGAACAATATAAGTGCAAATATTCAAATTTGCGGAGATAATTTACTATGACTTTACTTTAAAATTTTAAGATTGCTTTTAATGGAAAGTTCTTTTTTTATATTGAAAATATTTTTATTTCTCTTTCTGTAGGTTACTCAAATGAGTCGGCCGGACCTGATTCTCTTCCTGATGAAATACCTGATGGCTCTCATAGTAGGAATCCCCTCCATTTTTTGGGTTGGGAGCAAAAAGACATGCTTTGAATGGGCCAGTTTTTTTCATGGCCGTAGGAAAAAAGAGTAAGTTGAGATAGATTCTCAGAATGTTTGTGAATCTCACATTTGTATCAGTTTATTGTGTTGCTTATGTCATGACAATTTGAATTTTGAGAAAATACTATGAGTGTCACCTTAGCTGCCACAAGTTATAATTGGCACAGCATCGCCTCAATTGAAACTTAAAAATTATTCGGAGAAGATGTCCAGGTAGAGCTAAGGTTTATTCTTTACTCTATCACAGTATTTGAGGAGAGTTGTTTTTTTGTTTGTTAGCCCAAATTACAATTTTCTTAAAGCAAATTAACGATTTGCTGTATTTGCTCCTCTTGATATTTCTGTGTTAGTATATCTTATCTCCATGTGACTGGTAAGAAAAATTAAGAGATTAAATGCAGAGAGATAGTACAACGGATAAGGTAAGTAAGTCACTTGACTTGCATGTGGCAGACCCAGGTTCAATCCCTAGCATCCCATATGGTGCCCTGAGCACCACCAGGAATAATTTCTGAGCATTGCCAGGTATGGCAAAAAAAAAAGAAAGAAAAAGAAGAAGGAGAATGAGGAGGAGGAGGAAGAGAAGGAAGAAGAAAAAAGAAGAAGGAGATTAAATACCTTGGCCATAATCAAAAGAGGAGGAGGAGGAGAAGGAAGAGGAGGAGATTAAATGCCTTGGCCAGAATCACAGGAGAATTAGATTAGATTTCCACCTGTCTGTTGTTCCTCTCATGTTAGCATTAATGATTTAAGGAGGTAGCATGCTGATCCCATGTTAAACCCCAAATAGACTATAGCATTTGTGATAAGGTGAACTCACGCAGTGTCCCGAGTTGAGTCTGCTCCTTGGCACCACCCCGTCACCAGTGCCCCTCCTGCTTGTCGTAACCTTCAGCACAGCTGTGGGTGCTCCCCAGGGGGCAGCAGGGCCAGGTGTGCAGCCCTGAGTCAGGAAAAACAGTGCATAGCACAGGGTTTTGACAAAAGGCTCGCCAGCATCTTTGGAGGACATACCTTAGTTTTTTTTTTTTTCTTTGTACGCCACACCCAGCGGTTCCCAGAAGTTTCTCCTGACTCCACACTCAGAAATAACTCTTAGCAGTGCTCAGCTGACCATAGAAGGTGCTGGAGATCAAATCTGGGTCAGCCGCATAGAAGACACGCACCCTGCCCTCTAGATTCTCGCTCCAGCTCTAAATTTTTTAAATTCTTTTTTTTTTTTTTTTTTGCTTTTTGGGTCACACCTGGCGATGCACAGGGGTTACTCCTGGCTCTGCACTCAGGAATTACTCCTGGCGGTGCTCAGGGGACCATATGGGATGCTGGGATTTGAACCCGGGTCGGCCGCGTGCAAGGCAAATGCCCTACCCGATGTGCTATCACTCCAGCCCCTAAATTTTTAAAATTCTTAATTCATAAGAACTTGCAATATTCACATGGGAACAGATTATTTATTTATTTTTTATTTTTTTTATTTTTGGCAGGGGAGAGGGGAGGCGGGGGAATACCTGGCTATGCTCAGGGTTTACTCCAGAGACTGTGCTCAGGGATCACTCCTGGTGGTGCTTGGGGGACCATATGCAGTGTGCTAGGGTCAACTCCGTGCAATGCAAGTGCCTTGCCTGCTGTACTCCTTCTCTGGCCCAGGAATAAATAATTTTAAATTTTGTACTTAGTATAATCGTTGGGCTGGAGCGATAGCACAGAGGTTGGGCTTTCACCTTTCACGCAGCCGACCCGTGTTTGATTCCTTCGCCCCTCGGAGAGCCCAGCAAGCTACCGAGAGTATCGAGCCCGCACGGCAAAGCCTGGCAAGCTACCGATGCGTATTGGATATGCCAAAAACAGTAACAATAAGTCTGTCAATGAGAGACGTTACTGGTGCCTGCTCGAACAAATCGATGAGCAATGGGATGACAGTGACAGTAACAGTGACAGTATAATCATTATGTATGTACTATATCTGAATTGAGAATTCATAGTTTTAGAATTTTACTTCATCTGGAGTCTGTGGAAAATGGTTTTGGGAGTAATAGTCTCAGAAACTCACAAGAATATATATGAAATATTGTGCCTTAAATAGGTTAAAGGACTTTTCTTATGCAATGCGAAGTACCTCGGAAAAATCTCTAATTTCTAAGATACCAGTAATTAGCTATTTCTCGCACACAGATTAGATCAAGATAAAATAATCACAGTTTAAAAATGTACACTTATTATATCTCAGACAACTAGTAATTCAGATAATGCAGTTTCCCTTTATTAGTTTATTTATTTTGGACCACACCCAGCAATGCTCAGGGCTTACTCCTGGCTCTGTGCCCAGGGATCACTCTGGGTGGGTTCAGGGGGACCATAGGCAAGCACCTACCTGCTGTATTATTCCTCTACGCTCCCCATCCACCTCTTCAATGCATTCCCCCTTTAAATACAGCTTTAGGGAATAGGGTATGTAGCTCTGGGAGAGTATTTGCTTTGTATGCATAAGACTTGGATTCGATGTCAGCACTACAGAAATGATCACACAATAAATAAATAAATCACTTCAGCTCCATAAGGCAGGGAAGGAAAGAAGGGGCACATTCATTGAACAACAATACAAAAAATGTATTTCCTAGCCACTTATTCATCCTCCAAGAAAGCTGTCATTGAGCTAGAGAGAGTCAGGGGCACAAGCTCTGCGTTACTGAGCTAGGGAGAGAGGTCAGGGGTCAGGGGCACACGCTCTGTGTTACTGAGCTAGGGAGAGAGGTCAGGGGTTGGGGTACATGCTCTGCATGCCAGGTTTGATCCCTGACACGCCATGCCCCAACCCCATCAGCACCAGTTATAGGCACTGGCAGATATGAGCAATATAATAATTATTATAAATAAGTTTTAGAAAATAGTAATCAAGACTGATTTGTAATATAGCTCTATGTGATATCACCATTGGTGATAAAAAAAAAACAGTTGCTTACTTAGACTGTTTTATGCTTATTCTTTTTTCTGTTTAGTTTTGATACTGTTTTCAGGAGATTTCATAAACGTATCTTTTATTATTTTAAAACGTTCTATCATTGTTTTATGATTGACTTCTAAGACATTTAAATTTATGTCCAATCCACAACTCTTGATTTTGTTGAGTGATTTTTTAGAAAGCTTTGTAAATCCCTTAGAACTTTCGTTTCTTTGCCTATAAAATGGGGATTATGATATTTATTACTGGTAGTGTTCTGATGTCTTCTTAGGACATTAATCTCTGGAGTAAAATAATTCATAAGAGGGCCAGACCTAAGCAAAAAAAAAAAATTAGGCTGGAGTGATAGCACAGCGGGTAGGGCATTTGTCTTGCACGCGGCAGACCCGGATTCGATTCCCAGCGTCCCATATGGTCCCCTGAGTGCCGCCAGGGATGATTCCTGAGTGCAGAGCCAGGAGTAACCCCTGTGCAGAGCCAGGTGTGACCCAAAAAGAAAAAAAAAAAAAAGAGGGCCAGACCTAGCTTGATGCAGGCCCTGAGCTCATGTCTATGTTCAGTCTCTCTTCCCTGTTCTACCAGCAGCCTTCACAGCAGCCGCCCTGCCGTTGAGCAGGTGCACCGTACTTTCTCAGTGTATGGCCCAGTCTTTTGAATTTTATCTACTTTTTAAAATTTATCTATTTTGGGGTGGTGTCGTGCCATCCTCTGCTGTGCAAGTGCTCAGAGGTCACTCCTGGTAGTGCTTGGGGGACCCTATGCAGTACCAAGTATTGAACCAGAGTTGATTGTGTATATGGCAATTGCCTTAACTCCTATACTATCTCTTTGGCCCTGGAGCTTTTTTGAATAAATCATTGATCTTATTTTAACCTTCTCATAGTCATGTACATAAAACAAGACATTGATCTTTATAACTAGTTCATTGGGTCTTTAATTTAATCACTGCTTTGTACAAAATCATAATCATCTCTGCCTTGAATCCTTTCATAGCAGTTTAAAAACTTTTGTTCCTGCCAATAATTCATATCCTCCTATTTTCCCCTCAAGTTTTCTATATGTCTGGGACTTGTTCATATAGTTGCTCAAATGAATTTTTCATTAATTTTGTTCAAATTTATGACTGTGTTTCTTATAGCATTTTATAACTGCTGTCATAAGAATCAACTTGTAGCTTAAAACAGCTGCTCCTACAAGTTAAAAATTGTTCTTTCTACACTATCAGCAGGCCTCTCCTACTACCATAAACTGTGGAGAAAACAACTTCTCCATAATAGTATCTTTATACACTTGTACTGTTCTTAGGATTCACAATTTCTTTTTTAGCTGAAAGGGACATTTTAGAAATGATGAAACTGCATCCCCATTGTTTAGGTGTGGAAGGTGACTGAACAGGAAAAGGAATATTGACTTGCCTAAGATCACATACTTATCGATGGAGTCGGAGCTGAAGCCCTCATTTCCTTACTCTGGCAGGTCTCTCCTCATCCCTTTTTAGGGGCAGGGTGATAGGGGTGTGTGTTAGTCTTTCCTCTGGCCAGTTTTACCCTAGACTGAAGATGTTTCAGAATAGTACCAGCATGTCTCCAAACTAATACCAGCTGGGTCTGGAGGGATGTTGGCCTGTACCTTATTCTTAGCCTCTCTCTGTCTTCCAGGATAGTGAATGAGAGCCGACAGGTGCTCCAGGAGCCTGACTTTGCTCAGTCCCTCCTGCGGGACCCAAATACTCCTATCATAAGAAAATCCAGAGGAACTTCCACCCAAGGGACGTCCACGCACGCCTCCTCAACGCAGCTGGCCATGGTGGACGATCAGCGGAGCAAGGCGGGGAGTGTCCACAGCAAAGTGAGCAGCTACCACGGCAGCCTGCACCGCTCCCGAGATGGCAGGTGAGGCCCCAAGCATACACCAACACACACACACCCCAAGACACACACACACACACACACACACACACACACACACAGCTTAATACGGAAGAACGTGACAGCTCTTCCTGAGCCTTTTGAATTTGGTCCAGTTATTCCAGATGATGGTCAGACTTGGAGCCATTCAGAGAAGGTCTCACTGAAGGAATTGAGCAAGGAGAGGAAGGTGGGTAGAAGTGGATGGCAGGTGTTTGTGGAGTACCTACTGGGACGGCACGGCACTGTGCTGGACACCGGCTGTACAGAGATGATATAAATGTGAGCATTGTCATACTATGCACACAACAGTGTCCCTAGAAAGATTTTATGGAGCAGAGCAAAGTACAGTAAATAGGGCATTTGCCTTGCATGCAGCAGACCCAGGGTTGTTCCTCGGCATCCCATATCATCCCCTGAGCACCACCAGGATTAATTCCTGAATTCAGAGCCAGGAGTAACCCCTGAGCATTGAAAATGTGTGTCCTTGAATCAAATACCATTACCCCTTCCCCCCACCCTACATACACACATACACACTCACACTGAAATCATACACATCCTTTTCAAAGGATTTTGAAAAGAGGGTTCTAGAATCACATATGGTTGTCAGTCCAATTTCCTTATTTGTAAATAGAGTTGATAATATTTGTCATGTTAGGAATGTTATAAAAGTTAAATTTAGGATTGTATGTTTTATTACTTGGAACACTACCTGTCTCAGTAAGTGCCAGATATTAACTTCTACGATGATTGCAAATGAACAATTGAAATAGACATGTAAATAAGTATGATCATCCCATACCTAGCAGACCCAGGTTAGTGATCCCAACCCTTTAATACTAAAAAACTTTTTTGTTTGTTTTTATGCCACCTCCAGTAGTGCTCAGGGCTTATGCCTGGCTCTGTGATCAAGGATCACTTGTGTTGGGACTGGGGAATCAATCATACAGGGCGCTCGGGATCAAACCTAGGTTGGTCTGGCCACATGCAAGGCAAGTGACCTACCCTCTGGACTTGTACTACCATAACAAACCTTTTCGATAGAGTCACATGATAAATCTTTTATAAATAAATAGTAAAATCTTAAAATGGTAAGATATTTTAAGATTTTTTTTTTTTTGGTCCCGAGGTCTCTGGCATTACTATTCTATTATAACATGAGAACTGCTTACAGGCTAAAGTACGAATGGTTGTGTTCCCCCAAGACCATTATTTACAACAATGGGGGAGGGGCGATTGGCTTGGAGGCAAGTTCTAGCTGCTGTGGGAGCATTAAGGAGAGAATGGCTAATTCTGGTGCGGGGTTGGTCTAGGACACCTCATGGGTGTGTTTTCTTGTGGCAACACTAGAGCTTGAACTTCTTTTGGAGCTTGAGAGGCAGTGAGGCTTCTAGAGGGTAAGATCAGGGAAGGAGAGAGAGAGCCAGGGACCAAACACTCTGGAAGGGAAATGAAGTGATTGGAGTTGGTAATGGGCGCAGCTGTAGGAAGGAACACACCAAAGATGATTTTTTCCAGATGTCTAATTTGAGCGACAACAAGATTTAAAAGTTCTAGTGCCTAAAATGAAAAGTAGTCATTCTTCCTTTTAAAAATCTGTTTCTGCAGTATTTTGTTTCCTTCCAGTCGCATCCTAACCTCTCCCCCGACCCAAAAGAAGAAAGTTAAAATGTAATGTCTGTTCTAGGCACATATAGCCTTATAAGAAATAGAAAAACATGTCATAAAAATAATGGATGTTGGGGGCCGAGTGGTAGGAAGCTGGTAAGGTACTTGCCCTGTATGCAGTTGACCTGGGGTTCAATCCCCGGCAACCCATTTGGTCCCCTGAGCCCACCAGAAGCAATCCCTGAGTCAGGAATAAGCCCTGAGCACTGCCAGCTATGCTCCTCCATCCCCCACCCCCCACCCCCCCAAAAAAAAACCCAAATAAATAAAATAGTGAATGTTAGAGATAATTGGAGCTATAGGACTTACGAAAACTGGGAAGATTGAGTTGGCCCATGAAAGTCTCTTAAAAGGAGCTCAGCAAGATGATAATGGTGAGATAGAGTCCCTTGAGTCGTAGTTTTAAGAAGAGACAGACTAAGAATAAGAAATGGTAAACAGGTGGAGTCCAAGTAATGCTAGAAGAAGAGCCAGCAGGGGATGGGGGGCGGGAGCAGGGATGGGAGGAGAAAGCCTAGGTCAGGGCTATTGGGGGAGAGGAGATCCCAGCTGCCCTCAAAGGCAGTGGAGCAGCTCTGAAGAAGCTCAGTCTAGGGGCGGGAGCAATAGCACAGCAGGTAGGGCATTTGCCTTGCATGCAGCCGACCCGGGTTCGATTCCCAGCATCCCATATGGTCCCCCGAGCACCGCCAGAAGTAATTCCTGAGTGCATGAGCCAGGAGTAACCCCTGTGCATCGCCCGGTATGACCCAAAAGGAAAAAAAAAAAAAAGAAGAAACTCAGACTACATGGGTCCGAAACTCTTCAGTTCCTTCATTGCAAGCACCGTGTCTCGGTGAGAGCCTGGCCTGCCTTTCCACTGCTTCACAGTCAGATACCCTCCAGGAACTGCTCCCTTCCCCTGTCTGTGCAGGTGACTGCTCTTTTTGGCTTTTTTTTTTTTTTTTAGTATGATCTATTTTTGTATTGTTATCTTTCCTCTGTCACTTTTGCTGCTCTGGAGAATGAGAAACAGGCCAGGCCCCTGAGCACCCTGTCTCAGCATGTAGCACAATGCTAGCATGTACACACTTGGAGCTGAGTGAATCTGATGAGTAATTACTGACTTTAGGGATAACTCTCCCTGAAGTCCAGAGCCCAGGACTACAGTTGGCAGCTTGTAAAGGTCATGCTGTGACACGGCACAGTGCCCTCCTGGGTCCTCTGCCATACCCAGGGCTTCAGAGCAGATATGAAGGATGCCAAGGCTATTTGGAACCTAAAAAAAATATCAAAGCAACTATTTCCATAATTCCAAAAGTCATCTCTCAGGTGGTTTGTTTTTCTGTTACTTTTCAAGTTTACATGTTAACACCCTCTTTGATCATTATTTTCTCCTAATCTCCAAATATCTTAGCTCTGAGATCACATTTATACACAAAGCTGCTTCTCAATACTTTAGTCCATATTTCTTTAGAGACATTTATTGATCTCAGTGTCCTTTAAAGTAAAATAGGCTTAAAAAACATGGACACATATGTCTAATTCAAAGAATAAGCAATTGGTAATTGGATGAGAAGAAAGTCCAGAAAAGCAGTAGATTAATAGGTAAATAGAGATGGAAAATATTTTATGGTTAAAAAAAAAAGATTTTATGGTAAAGGAGAAGGAAAAACTAGGCAATAAGTAACAAGAGAGTCAGGGCTGGAGTGATAGCACAGCGGGTAGGGCATTTGCCTTGCACGCAGCCGATCCACTTTCGGTTCCCAGCATCCCATATGGTCCCCTGAGCACGGCCAGGGGTGGTTCCTTAGTGCAGAGCCAGAAGTGACCCCTGAGCATCGCTGGGTGTGACTCAAAAAGCAAAAAAAAAAAAAAAAAAAAAAGTAACGAGACAGTAAAATTACAAGGACTTTAATAATTTCTATTCATGTTGGCAAATAAGATCAAAAAAGAGTAAATCATCTTCAAGCTCTCTGCTATTGACTTTAAACTACATCATATTTCAATAATTAACTATCATAATTGTTTTACTTCAGCTTATATGAAATATAACACACATTTTTATAGTATATGTTAGCACGCATAGCCACTGTGATTCAAATGGCTATGAAAAGAGAAATAAATCTGGTTGCTCTCATAAACCTAAATATAAAATTAAAGCCTGTAATTCTTTTTCTCTTTCCTTTCTGGCTTAGTTTTTTTGCTGTTCCAGGAATCAAATTCAGGCTCACAGTAAGGTCTCTACCACTGAGAACACATTCATGCTCCTTCCCCCCTTTGTTTTTTCATGGCTCTATTTTTCTTTTAAAAGTCTTTTAGAAGTCAGGGATTGAATCCAAGGCCTAACACATGCAAAGCATGCACTCTACACTGAGCTATGTCCCCAGCAAATTATTTTTTCTATGTAATCAATTCCTAATTATCCATGGGAAGATTGTGTGTATTCTAGAATTTCTTTACCTTACATAATTAACTGTCAGCACATAATTTAGTGGGGTTTTTCCCTGTGAAAAATTTGTCTTATTTGTAATGTAAAGATTTAGCTTTTGCTCTATCTTATAGTGATTCCATTTTTTAAAATTAATTAGTTAATTAAAAATATGTAGTTTTTGTCTAAGAAATACCCAGCCCAGGACTGGAGAGAGCTCAGCTGGCTGAGCACAGGGTTTACATGCAGGAGAACTGGGTTCCAGCCCTGGCACTGCATGGGCTGCGGGGAGTGACCCCTGCGTGCTACTGGGTGAGGCCTAGAAATAAACAAAAACCCTCAATTCATATTTTAAATAGTTATTTGCCTTTATATTTCAATTAACTTGGTATTCCTAAAATACTATATCATATAATTGCTTTTTAAACTTGAATTAGAAATATATTTGGGATTGGAGAGACAGTACAGTGAGTAAGGTGTTTGCCTTGCATACAGTTGGCCCAGGTTTGATCACCAGAACCTCGAATGGTTCCCTGAGCCAGCCAGGAATAAGCTTGGGCACAGCCAGGTGTGACCAAAAAACAAACAAACAAACGAACAAAAAAAGTGGAGTAAAGAGATGAAAGATCTCTAAGCTGGCAGATCATATTTGGAAAACTCTTTCACACAGGGCAGAGGGATAGACATAGAAAGATTGTACTCATCTATTGAATATAAAATAACAGAGTAGGAAACTAAGACCCAAAAATAGTAGTATATAATAACAGGAGGTTGGCTCTATGGCTTGGAAGCTGGCCTCATGTGCTGTGGGAAAGGCAGCCCAGATAGAGAAGGGAACACCAAGTAAAATGTGGTTGGAGACCACGCACAGGAAGGGAGATGCGTGCTGAAGGTAGACTAGAGACTAAACACAATGGCCACTCAATACCCCTATTGCAAACCACAACACCCAAAAGCAGAGAGAGGACAAAGTGAAATGCCCTGCCACAGAGGCGGGGTGGGGTGGGGGGGATGGGATTTCGGGGTGGGAGAGATACTGGGATCATTGGTGGTGGAGAATGAACACTGGTGCAGGGATGGGCTCATGAACATTGTATGAGGGAAACATAAGAACAAAAATGTGTAAATCTGTAACTACCCTCACAGTGACTCACTAATTAAAAAATAAAAATTTAAAAAAATACTTAAAATGGAGAATTAAATTTTGTTCAAATTAACGATTCCTATTATTGATGTAGGTATTGTGCCATAAACATTTTAAGTCTGTGAGGATGTTATGTTATATAACTACATACTTTCTTTTTTTTTTTTTTTTTTTTTTTTGTTGGTTTTTTTTTTGGCTTTTTGGGTCACACCGGGCGATGCACAGGGGTTACTCCTGGCTCTGCACTCAGGAATTACCCCTGGCCGTGCTCAGGGGACCATATGGGATGCTGGGATTTGAACCTGGGTCGGCCGCGTGCAAGGCAAACGCCCTACCCGCTGTGCTATCTCTCCAGCCCCTATAACTACATACTTTCAATAAGAACATTAAATATAAAAAGTATTTTAAAAGTTATTGTCAATTATGAAGTAATGTTCATTTAGAAGTTGAGTGATTCTGCAGATAGTCTGTTCTAACATTATAATAAATTTGTTTAAATAAAAAAAAAACTCTTTCACACAGGCCAACGGTCATTCTACAAAATGTTAACGGTTAACTAGAATAACAAGCACACTACAAAATGTTTTCACTTGGAAACACTGTGATTATTTTACCAAAACATGCTAATCAAATTTAGAAGAGTTTAGATCTGTAACACAAAGTGTCTTTTAATAAACAAGAATTGGTACTTTTCCATTAACATGAGAAATATTTTGTTTAAAAATGAGTCTTTAATTTTAAAAATGTCTTTCCTACCTTTTTTTCCCCACAATTGTTAGACCTCACCTGATGGTGAAGGACCAAACCCAGGGCCCCCAGGTACAGAACATGTGACCCAGAACTTCACACCTCTCAGCCTTTATTCAAGTCGGAAACAAAAGAGCATACTTTCTTTTTTTTTTTTTTTTGTCACACCTGGTGATGCTCAGGGGTTACTCCTGGCTCATGCACTCAGGAATTACTCCTGGCGGTGCTCGGGGGACCATCTGGGACACTGGGAATTGAACCCGGCTCGCCCACGTGCGAGGCAAATGCCCTACCCGCTGTGCTATCGCTCCAGCCCTGAGCATGCTTTCTTTTGTCATCATTAACAGGCTTTCTCCATTTTTATTCCCAATCTAATAAAATCACTTAACAAGACCACTGTAAAATGAAATCACCTCAGTAGTGTTTGAATCAGTCTTCAAAATGTTTAAATTTTACAACAGACTCACATTGAGTCATACAACTTATTATTATGAAAGTGTAAGTGAGCACTTTTTGATAACTAGTTCTATAACTGTTTATGATTAGTTCTTTTGATGACTGTAAAATGAATGGCCTGTTAGGTCCTTTTTATTTTTAGAAACGTCACCTGACGCTTACCATATTAAAGTTATAGCTCATATTCAGTTAGGTTTTCTTTGAACTTTATTGTCCTGAATTAAATACTCTTAATAAAAGGTGTGCTGTGGGTTTGTTTTCTGACAACCAAGGAAACTCAGCAAGTCAGATTTGAGCCAGCTCTGGTGTTACCTTTCCAGATAAGGCCCTCGAGGGAGAACAGACTCTCTGTGACCAGCACTGTCGGTTGTTGTCATCCTCAAAAGGAAGACATCTTACCTGGCCTTGGACTCAGGGAAGAAGAGGCATTTGCTTTGGCAGAAATCTAGGTTCCACTTTATTAGAATGGTCTATTGAAATAGCTGTAGCTTCTAGGAAATAAGGCGCTCGCAGCCTCAAGTCCTAGAGAGGAGTGATAAAGCCTATTTCCAGGTGGCCAACTCAGCTGTCAGCTGGGTGGGTATGTGGAATTAGTCACTTGCAATCCATTCACTCCTTACACTTTTTTTTTTAGCTTTCACTAATTTCTCTGCTAATTCTATATTCTGATCCTAGTTTTTTAGCCTGGGGATCGTCGTCCTACTGCACTATCATTCGACTCATATTCCAGACTCACTGGGACTGTGTCATATTTCTCTGCTCTTCTCCTCGATCCCCGCCCATGGCCCCACTGAACTTGAAAGAGAAAAGTACCCAGACCTCAAGTGTCAGTCAGCTTTCCTTATCAGCCAGAGCGCTGCCCTTTCGCAAGCGCTAGCACCTCACTTCTGATCTGAGTGAACGTGATCTCTGCCCGTTTAGTGAGCCGTCTGGGTAACAGCCGTCATGTTAATGAAATGGCTGTGAATCAGAAATCGGTCATTACTTTTTACTTTGTTTTTTGGGGGGGCCACACCTGGCTGTGCTCAGGTTTGGGGGGCCCTAAGGAGGGCCGGGGATGGACCCCCATCAGTTGCTTACATTCTATCACTCCGGCTCCCTACTCTCTAGCTGTCGGTCTCCAAGTCCTTGCACTCTCTGAGACATTTGCATGAGACACCCTAGTGGCCCTGTCCACGCTGTGTGCCGCCCACTGAGCCAGCTCTCCTCCACCAGGTACACCCCATGCAGCTACCGGGGCATGGAGGAGAGACTACCTCACGGCAGCATGTCGCGCCTCACCGACCACTCCCGCCACAGCAGCTCCCACCGGCTCAACGAGCAGTCGCGCCCCGGCAGCGTGAGGGACCTCACGAGCAACCCGCTGACTCACATCACCCACGGCACCAGCATGAACCGGGTCATTGAGGAAGACGGAACCAGTGCTTAACTTGTCCACCCCGTGGGAAACTTGTGCTGTTGAAAAAGCAGGTTTTATTTTTTGCCTTTGCATGACTGATGGCTGTAACTTGCTGTTATCACGCTCTCAGTCAGGTGCAGATTGTCCACTGGAAAAGTAAATCTTGTCTTTTCTATCGCATCACACTGGGGGCACCAAGGCGTCCACTATGCCACAAAATAATGTCATCGCGCCAACACTTATTTCTAGGTTATAAAGAGATTACTTATTTGTCTGGTAAGCATTTTTATAAATCTACTTATTTTATATTTAGAAAACTCCTAAGTGTGTGGTGACTGCTTTGTAGTGAACTTTCATATTCTGAACTAGTTGTGAGAGAACGTTCTGGTAGTTCTGTGAATAAAACAAGAATTTCAGAATTAAATTTTCTATGCAAGATTGACTTCTCAGATTAATAGCAGGACTTTGTAGTTTTCTTTCCAATAAGTGAAAAAGAACTGTGTTTTTAAACCATAGGAGAGTTTGATAAATCAGCAAGGGTATTTTAGCTAATAGGATATGAGTGCAACTGAAGAATCTAATCAGTGTACTGAAGGCTTTCTCGAAATTCTGTCGAAACAGTCTTTATCCAGGGAGACGCAGAATGAGGACCAGCAATGGAATGAAGGCAGAGATGGGCATTTTCCCCGAGAATTGTCCTGATCTATTATTTTTGTAAATATTACTTTTATTGGCTGTGTTCTTATAACATTCATATGCATGATGGAAAAAATTAATTTATAGCCATCTTTTTTCCCATGTGGAAATTTTGATTCCTGTTCAGATCTGTTCTTGGAGGCATGTAATAATATAAACATCACACATTATGGGGCTTTCAGTGGTAGCCACAGTTACAAAATGGCAGAATGTTCTCTCGGTATTTATGGTTGTACTTTTCTGCAGTGAAATGTGATCTTGCTGAAGCCACCAGGCCATCCCCAGGCCCAACCATCAGTGAGGTGATTGTCTGCACTTACATTGCCCAGTAGCATCTAGGCTACAGTTTTTGTCCTATCCTTTATTTTCAGATTCTGGATCATTCCTGTTTATAGCTGATCTATATATACATAATCTGAGTCCAAAGTAGTGATGAATCTGGGGTATTTGAAAATCACTGTAGCTAAATGAAGCATGAGTAGTTTTGCTGTGAAGTATCTTTTAATCTTAAAAACTATTAACTCAAAAATGTTTGACTTTTTTTGTTCTATAGTGTTTAAATAATTTATGATAAACTGTGAATTTTTATCAGGCATGAAATTTATCCAAAGGGAAAGAAAGGTTCTGGAAAATGCTTGATGTTTTCTATAGAAAAACCATATTTAAACAGGTGATCCTCAACTATAACTCCAGATAAGACTCTTGTGGGGAACTGTATTTCCAGCTCCTTCCTGTCATTGAGATGATAATTGAGAGTTCTTTTGTTTTTCTTTAAGTTTTCGAGATGATCCTAACCACAGCCAGGCTTGAAACCTGCTATTTAAACCTTAAACTGACTTGCCCTTGAGGGCCATCCGATGCCATCATATTGTACCAAGTGGAAAAGCTAGTTGGATTCAGCATTATGCTTTTATATCATCACCATCCTTACCTAATACACAGTAGTTCTCTACTTTATTTTCCATTATAAGATGTGGAATTCCGGGCCCCTCTCCTAAGAGATTCTTCTTCAGTTAATCGAAGGTGGTGTGACTTTCAAAGCTGTACTTCTAAAAATACCATAGATGATTCTTAGGCTCAGAATCCAAGAGTCACGTTTTGAAAAAAATATTCTGGACTCTAAAGAAACCTGGCCATGCCATGTGTCAGTTTTCAACCTTTAATAAGTCAGCCTCTCTGAACCTCAGACCTCCTGTTTGTAAGTGAAGACAGAAGATAAATACCTACCTCAAAGTTGTCAACTAGGGATCAAATGAAAAATCCTATGAAAGCTCTTTGAAAACTTGGAAACACGATGAAATAGAAGGAATTAAGCTTATAGAGGATTTAAGAGATGTTTGAGGGTTACTATAGGACCTTCCTAGATATGTTTATTTCAGGTGTACTTTTCTCTCATTTTCTAAGACAAATCGTACCCAGACTCAGGTGTTGAAAAGGAGCTTTCATCAGGCACAAAAGTCAGGTTTCTGATAATGCTAAGTTGTTTATATATCATATTGTCTCTTCCAAAGCATATGTATCTTAATATTTGCTATTAACCAATTTTTCATCAGATATATTTTGGCCCCAAGTGTTTTTCTTTTTCCTGTCTTCATTGTCTTTCTCCTTGGAAATGGAGTTAGTGCTCAAGACAGGCAGACTCTGAATTAATTCCCTCATAACTGATGGTTAGCAAGCCTTTCTCTGAAACCAGATTTATAAAGACTTAGTTATAAATAAATCAGTTACTCATGAGACTTTTGTCTGAGAATCTCTCCTGAGAACAGCATGAGAGGACCCAAACAAACATTCAGAAATAAAAATAAGAAGTTAAAATAGAAGGTACCAGTTTGAGCTCAAAGATGTTGTCAGTCATCACCATCTGCATTCTATCAGCAATTGCCAACATGTTAGTCGGTTTCCTTGTACAAGTGGGCCAAGTAGAGACAGTTCAGTAAACATCGATATGGAGCTCTTGTGCCTCCTGATTTGGCTATATTCCTTTGTATCTTCTCTATTAAACTTCTATCATTATTGACTTACATGCAAATGCTATATTGACCTTTACGTTTCTTCCAGTATCTTACTTTTTGCTCCACAAAATTTATTATTTTAATGAATACTTTGAGATTCACTTAATCCATTATTTTAGATAACAGTATTTCATCTGTGCTGCATTAGATATCTAACTAGTGCTCCAAATTCAGAATTTATTTAAAGAGACAGTTGAAGAATTGTAGCAAAACATCTAGCTAAAATCCAGTCGAGCAAGTCTGGGCAGCTTTCTTTCCATATGTTTAACTTTAGTATGTTTTGCAGTTGGCATATGATAGTGTTTAGTGTTTAGTCTTTGTTCAGTTGACAACTGAGAAAATAATTCTCTCTAAAATGTTAATATATAATCAAAAGGTTTTTGAAAAGTACTTTGATTTCAGAAATGTTTTATTTAGCAATCTAAAAAAGACTCAAGACAATATTAAGCTCAAAACAATAATTATTTTTCAAAGAACAATTGATTAATAACTCAGCAGGTAACATATAACTTAGTACACACTTAAATTTTGTAAAGACTATGTAACTGGTTTAATAACACATCATTCAACTCACTTTATCCTAGTAGTGAGAGTATTATTTCAATGAAGTTTGAAGACTTTAAATTTAAAATAAGTGACATCTCTACTATAATAACAAGTGGCAAATAAGGAATATATACATTACACCAAATGAATCCTATTTCTTTTAAAGTGACAGTCCATTCTATGAGTTTGATTTAATATGTATACACACAAACTCATTTCAATATCTTATATCAATTTCGAACAGTGATTTGTTGAAATAGAACTTCGTTGGTTTTATGTGAAGTTAGATCTGTGTTCCAGTGGGGTACGTGAATATTCAACCAAACCTTATTTGTATTGATTTTCTTTTTCTTTCACTTCTTAGGGCAGAATTATAAAAATTCTAAAAATTTAGTCAAATTAGAAAAAGTTACTATATTTGAACCTACCTCATTAATATTTTTATGATTCTAGAAGGAAATAACTGATATTGTACCTATCCTAATTTAGGCTTTATCTCTATTAAGTACCAGGAACTACTTACATTTTTGTCATAAAATGTCAGGTTGCTGGCTGGAGCTTAGAAAACACAGATGCCCAAATTTCACTATGGTGATGGTTAAATTTCTTTTGACATGCCAAAGGCACATTAAATATTCCCATACTTAGCATGTTGGTGCTCGCGCTGCAGTTTGTGTAATTAAGACACATCCGAATGGGAGCCACTGGTGGTCTCTGCCAGCAAACACATGTTCAGTAACTCCTATAGGCTTTCGTGCAGAGGTTCCTTGGCTTCATTGGCCTACTGACTCCTTTTCAGAAAGAAAAAAAAAATCACTCAAACCCCCTAGAAACATTCCTTCTTTAAGCAAACAAACTAAAAGTGCCCCTCATTGCACTGAAAGCTACTACCAGCCCCTAGCCCCATCGTTCCTGCAAGACCCTGGGCGCCAGTATGTCCCACTGTGGGAAGCACCCGTCTAGTGCAATGACAATTCTCTGACTTCTAATTCGAAGCCTCCTATTATGCTGTGCACCAGCCTGGTCTGTTCACTCCATCCCGTGGTCCCAGATTCTTCAGTGCAGATGAGAAGAGTCCTGTCACTGCACTTGAGTCTGAGCGGATCAAATGGAATTACATGTAACATAAGATGTGTGTGGTGAATTACACATATCAGAATACATGTTCCGGGGCTGGAGCAATAGCACAGCTGGTAGGGCGTTTGCCTTGCACACGGCTGATCAAGGTTCGATTCCCAGCATCCCATATGGTCCCCCGAGCACCGCCAGGAGTAATTCCTGGGGGGTGCATGAGCCAGGAGTAACCCTTGTGCAGCTCGGGATGTGACCCAAAAAGCAAAAAAAAAAAAAAAAAATAGAATACGTGTTCCTCTCTGATGATTTTTTTTATTAGGAGGTGGGAATTCAACAAGGATCTGGCCTTTGGTGTTCTGTAGCAACAGCAGAACGGGCCAGCCAACAGATCCTGGTCTGAATACAAGCCATTGACCCTTCGAAAATGAGGTTCTCATCAAGGAGCATAGATTTGGTTCTGTAGGATACATTCTATCAGAGCATGGTCTCAGATTTTAGCTAGTTGAATTTTCAGCTCATCTTAAACAGAAATTTGGGGATCTCATGACATTTTTTCCCTTTGATATGCGATTATAGAGATGCAGTGGCTTGACTTCACTGAGACATACAGGATACAGAGGCTGTGGGTTACTTGACTTTTTCCTCTTTGAAATCTATCTTCCATGTCCCTAATTCTCCCTAGTTAAGATCAAGTCTTGAAAAAGACGATGATGGTTTCTTTTTGATTTTTATCATTATAAAACTTTGCATTTTTAAGTCATAACATCTGGATTGTTTGTATATATTTTTATATATAATTTTAAACCTACATTAGGCAAGGATTTCTCTATTCTTTTCCGCACAGAAAAACACAAAAGATAACATTTTTAGAGAACCAGTCTTTACAAAGGATCTTGTGAGTCTTTTAAACTTCCTCCATGCCTTTTTACAACTGATTCAAATAGGGAAAAAGTGTTTACATGTAATTCAGCTATGTTTCAAGTAGCTGTCTAATTTTGTATATTATTCTTACAGAATTTCTGTTTGACATAAAAATATGTTGACATGTCTTTATAATTTAATTTTCCTTTTTCCCCCCACTGACATGAGTTTTGCAAGAAATAGAAAGATTAATTTTAAATCATATACTGTTAAATTTATGCAGGATTATCATTTTCTGTCAGGTTCCAAAATCTTGTAGGAAAGAAAATAAGGTCTACCCAGAGCCAGTCATCTCTATAAACATTCCTGTTTGGTTGATATGTAATGATGTCATTAAATGTTAATTAACTTTATCTGTTATCTCTAATTACAAAGTATGGGGCTGGGAAGCTGTCTCCTTGGACCTAGTGTATGTCTGCGTGCAAGAGGGCCAGGCTTGATCCCCGCCAAAGCATGGTCTCTTGAGCACTGCCAGGAGCGATCCCTGAGCATTGCTCGGTAGGACCCAAAAGACCAAAAGAAAAGAGAAGGGGCCAGAGCGATAGTACAGTGGGGAGGGTGTTTGCCTTGCACACAGCCAATCTGGGTTTGATCCCCAGCATCCTGTATGGTCCCCCAGTACCACCAGGAGTAATTCCTGGATACAGAGCCAGGAATAATTCCTGAGCATTGATGGGTGTGATTTAAAAAAAAAAATCAAAAACAAAAGAGAAAAAACAAATAAAGTAGAATTTTGTTGTCAGAAAGATAAAATAAAGTTTCAATTGATGTTAGTCTCTTGTCAGTTCCGTGGCACTTCCTGAGAGAGAGCCGTCCGGGAACTGCATCAAAAGGCCAGTTCTGCTGCTGACTCGGTCACCAGTCACCTCTCTGCAGAGTCTGCTGTGTCCAGGGCGTTGCTGTGGGTGTGACAGCATTTCTCATTTATCCTCCTCATTCTGCATGCTATTAACCAATTTCCCTTGATAAATAGCTTCTTGCTTCCTAATAATTCGTATTTTGAAGATTCACTGTTTCATTATTTTGGTAATTATCATTCACTAGATATGTTAGTATTTATAAGACAGTGACATTTTTCTAGTTTTTCGAATTTATGGAGTAGAGTGGATTACACTACTTTTCCTTTTCGTGTGGCCCTGAGGATTTTGTTCTGTTTACCTGCTACTTGCAGAGCAGCTTTTTAGTTTTGTGGTGCTTATTGATTTAAAAAACTTGAGAACTTAATTTCTAAACTGGCAGGTTACGTCTTTTTAAATGCTCGGTAAAAATGCGCTATTATTTTTGAAATACCACAGAATTTGAGTCAGGAGAATTGATTTCTCATTCTCTCTGTGTTGACCTGTGGAAGTTAGGACAAGAAATCTTATCTCTTGGGACCTCACTTTCTCATCTGTCCACTAAGGGATTCAGTTAGGTAGCTTCTCAGATTTCACCTATCTCTGATTCTGGTGTTCTGTCACCCTCACCATCTAAGTAATCATTACATTATTTAGGTATTCTATCAGCTATATTTGCTAGAGAAACCTGTACTGTGAATGCAACTTATACTTGACATGATAGGATTCAGCGTGTGTGTGTGTGTGTGTGTGTGTGTGTGTGTTTTGGAGCTGTACTTGGCTGGCTGTTCCTGGGGCTACTCCTGGTTCTGTGTTCAGGCTTGCTTCCTGCCATAGCCATGCTCAGGGGAATGTCAGCCACATGCAAGGCAAATAAATGCCTTAACCCCGGTCCTATCTCACCAGCCACAGGCTCTTAATTTTGCTTCCCAGTTGTTAACTTTTAAGGAGAATAATTCCAGTAGATAATAAAAATGTGAGAAGGGTCGGGATTGATTGGTAGAACCTTTCTCAACATGACAAAGGCCTCCAGAGCAGCGTTCCTTTGGGTTCACAGGTGTAGACAGGTAGAAAACTACTGGCCAACTACCTTGGTGATAATTGCCGGTCTGTGGACTGGGATGTAAGACAGGTTCCGGTCCACGGGTGTAAGGGTTGAAGAACACTGCTCTAAGTATTAACCTTTAGTCGATATACAGGAGAAAAAAATTTTGTTCTCTTAAACCTGAATATAACTAGTGAGCCTAGACTTTAAACAAAATGCCAAATTCCAAATAAAACTAAAGAAAGCAGTGACAGTAACGTCCCCATATACTTCATCAAAAGAAAGCCACCACGTTTTGCTGATATTAAAACTGATAACAAGTAAAAGAAATTTTATTTTCTTGCACAGAAAGGGAGAATGGGCTGCAATCAGTCCGATCCCTAATTATCCTATTTGGGGGTGGGGAGTGAGGTCACTCTGGCAGCGTTCAGGGGACCTTACGCAGCGCTGGGGTCCGCTTTGTGCCTTAGCCCCTGTGCTCTCTCTCCAGCCCTCATTTACAGCTTTCATTAAGTCAGATATTGCCAGGTTGCTATGAACTGAGTGCCCTACTTTCAAATGCAGTTCCAGGAGTGGGTGTGGCTTATTAGTTGAAGGTTTTTCCTGGCTTCCAGATCCTTCCGAGAAAGCCTCCTGAGCTGCTAGTAAGAGGCAGAGCCGCCACCAGCACCATCACTAGGCAGTGTCTCTGGTAGATTTAATTGGATCTCCAAGAAGGCAGCCAGGAAGGCTCCTGGAACGTTTTGAGATCATTATCTGTGTCGTAATTGTCTACATTTGCTCATATCATTCTCCGAGACACTTTGGACTATTGATTTTCACTCGAGGTACTTACTGGCTTTGGAGTTCGGTGGCGAGAGGAATAAAGAAAAGTCCGTTTAGGGAGGCTCACTAGGGTTTTTTGGGGGGTATTGTTTCGTTTGGGAAGTGGAGGGCAGACTCTGCCATGCCCAGACGCTGCTCTGGCTCTGTGCCTGGAGTGGCTCCTGGCGGTGCTCATGGAGCCACCCGTAGTGCCAAATCACCCACGCACACAGACACACTCAGCCCGGGGACCTGCCTCTCCACCCTGCCTGTCTCCCGGGAGCCTTTAGTTTGTAATTCCCTGACGCTGCACGTTTTGCCTTACATTCGTTAAACTTGAATCTGAAGTCCAAACATTTCACTATTTCCTGAGCTTGAATAATGGGACATTCTGGCAGTTAAAGCAGATTATCCTAAAGTGATTTTGTTTTCATTTATCCACCTACCATTTTCTTCTTTCTCTACTTCCGCATGCCCAGTCTTGACATGGCAACTCACATCTTGCTCTCTCCCTTAGCCGGGATGCCTCAGAACAACTTCCTTCTCACCAGAAATACAGACTTTCTTGACAAAACCAACACAGCAGTTCTTAACTTTGAACTAGGTGAATACATGTACTTAAAAACTGTTTTCTTTCTCTGCTAACCTTAATTTTATGTATAACCATGAAAAGGACTCTGATGTGAAATACCCAGTCTGGAATTCCTTGTGCTGTGAGGTGCTATTTCTTCCTTAGTTGTGAGTGACCAGTAAATCTCGATTCCTTACCTTTGATCTTTGTGAAGAATGTAACTTCTCTAGGATTAGCCCATTTCATAGACTCCAACACCCACTTCAAACAGCTTTTACACTGATATTTTCAAAGGCCAGATTTTAGTTTTGAGGATTTTATTTCTTCACTGAAGTTTAAAAAGTGGCACATGTGTGAGGGCAAAGAGACAGTTGGGCAGGATGAAGCAGGGCCCCGATGCCCTGTCCAGTTCAGATGACACCCTCAAACAATTCATTGTCCTTATTTTTATTATTGGAAAATGCCACAAAAGTGTTTTTTGTTTGTTTCTTTGCTTTTTGGGTCACACCCGGCGATGCACAGGGGTTACTTCTGGCTCTGCACTCAGGAATCACTCCTGGCGGTGCTCAGGGGGCCATATGGGATGCTGGGAATCGAACCTGGGACCCGGGTCAGCTGCATGCAAGGCAGGCGCCCTACCTGCTGTGCTATCGCTCCAGCCCCCACAAAATGTTTTTTAATGAACAAATATTTTCTCTTTTCTGTGGCATTTCCCGGCAGTGCTTGGGCACTGAGTAGTTTCAGCCCAAAGGCTCCTGTACACAGAGCATGTGCTCAGACCCTTTGAGCCATCTCCCCTGCCCTAATTTAAGTGTTTTAATTAAGAAAATACTGCATTTGCTGTATTTTAAATCTGATCATGGGTTGGGAGACATATATAATTATGTCTACACTGAGGAGTTATTAGTTATTCCATTTTCTGTGACTTACTTAATGTGAGGTTTTTTCCCCCACCTTTTTCTGAGCGCTTTGGCTATAGTGGTTTTTGGGTCACACCCTGCGGTGCTTTGGGGCTGCTCCCACTCTGCGCTCAGGGACCATATGCAATGCTGGCAGTCGAACCAGGGTCAGCTGCATGCATGCAAGGCACGCACCGGAACCCCTGTATTATCTCTTGGGCCCTGTTGGCCTTTCTTTAAACCCGTGCGCGGTGTTTAAAGCCTTCATTGCCTGAGATTCTGTCATACGTAGAATAAACTGTCATGCCCTGTAACCAACCAGCATGGTCTTGGGCAGGGAGCCCCCGATTCCCCCCAAACACATGGTGGTGACCCTTAGTTTAGGGGTGTTTGTTTTTTTTTCATAAGGGGGTTCATGGGCCAGAGAGATAGTCCAGGGGTCAGGGTGCTTGCCTTGCTTGCGGCTGACTCTCGTTCCACCCCCAGCACCACTGAATGGCCCGAGCCCTTGGCCCCCAGTCTACATACCTATGGACCCCGATTTTGCTAGCTATAGAGTTTTGGTAACTTCCCCACTTCATTGTCTCTGGGATGACCAGGCATCACACCCTCCTCTGTACTTGCCGAGGCACTTCCTGGGGTCCCACGCTTTGTTGTGTCTCCAGGGATCCGTACGAGCACAGCTGCTAGGCAGGTGGGTCGGTGCAAAAATCAGGCTTATGGCTTCACACTTGCAAGGCTGACTCCGAAGCCCAGACTGGACCCAGTTAGAGAATTTCCCCTGCTCGGTGGGTGTTCTGAAATTGTGAATACCATTGACATAGCAACAGTTCGCCTTGAAATGCCACGTAAAGGTTTTCTTAAAATGTATGTTTCCAGTGATAATATGAATAAAAGTATTTTTAAAACACGTACAAAAATAGGAAGCTCTTAGCCGGGAAAAGTCCCCCATTTTGTATGACCTAGAAACTTGGACATTGGGTTGTTTCAAACTCAGGCTCCCTCTCTGCATATAAACGATTTTTATTCTGAGGAGTCAAGGCAAAGTGTAGCCGTCAGGTGCGATCTGCAGGAGCCTCTGTTCATCTCGGGTGTTTCAGTTCCCGAGGATGTGGACAAAGCTGCCCCAAGCTCAGCTATTGCCCGGTGACTTCCTCGCCTGCTCGTGCACTAACCACACATGTTGCCCTGACACCATCAGCCCAGATGCCAGTGGGTAGGCTGCATGGTCAGCTCCAGTTGACCATCCTTTGGAGGATGACATGGTTTTGATACAGGTGACCTAAAAAGGGCTCCTGACCCACTTCTCCCGGCCCCCCCCCCCCCCGCCGAGATGTTTGGTGGTGCCCGAGGGGCTGTAGCCGGGCATGGGCTTGATGGCACCCGCAGAGTCAGCCTGGGGCTTCGGTGCCAGGGCCATGCTGGACAGCCTATCTCTGTCCCCTACACTGACTGGTCCTGCTGCACCTCTTGTAGTGAGCCCTGCCCCCTGCCATGCTCATAGATATTAAATTCGTAGATGGGTGTGGCTTATGCCCATGAGAGAGTCATTCCTCATTTTACCACCAGCAAGTGACCAGCTCCTGCTCTTTTTTAAAGTGATAAATCTGAACCAGTTCCTCTGTTTTCATGCGGTGGTGTGGCAGCAGGCGTGGGGCCAGGCCCCCTGCACGCAGGGCCAGCACCTGCCGCCCAGCCCCATCCAGCCCACCCTTAGCCTTGTGAACCACTGGCGCTGAGCCTCTCCACTCTTCAGCCTGATGCCGAGTGAAATGGTTGAGGGGATTCTTCGACCGATGCTTGAGGTTGGATCCTGCTTTACCCTACAGACGTCTAGCGGGGAAGTGTTTTCCTAAGGCTCGTGTGGGTGGCGTCGGATCGCCTTTCCGCTTCTCTTTGCTGTGAGTGAAGTCGCCCCTGCCGGCCCTGCAGCCCGGGGGCAGAGCATGGCCTGGCCTCCCCCCAGTTATCTCTGTGTGCTTTGCCGCTCTGCTCTTGTAGATTTATTTTGTTTACAGTAGACTGATGTCCGTTTTTGTACCTGTTTTTACTTAGCACTTTAACTGTGAGTGTACAAACTGATTTTAAATGTAGTGGTTGTATATTTTGGTTATAAATTGGAAATTTTTAATAAAAGTAAATAATTTGTTCTCTATTTCTTGTTCTCCCGCTACCTACTTGATGGAATCCAGTTTTTGGGATTTCATCTTTTAGACTTTGTAGTTAACATCGCGTCGTATGTTGCTCTTTTAAAGCTAGGTGTCATATCATATTCTAACATTGCCGTTTTTTCATTCACAGTAATGGAGTTCACGTTAGTTTGGGCCTGGGGTTATATTCACACACAGCATCCTGGATCAGGCTGGTTTCTCTCATGCTCATTTTGTCAAATATTAGTAATGCCCACACCTCCAACATAACATCACTGGGTACGGGACAGGGGTTCAGAGCTCCCTGCGGGAGCCAGGGACAGACTCATTGATCTGAGCTCGTGCTGTGCGTGCGGGAGGTCTGGGTTCCATTCTGATACCGTGTGGTCCTTCGAGGGCTGCCAGGAGCAATTCCAAAGCACCTGAGTATGGGCCCCCAAAACAAAACCAAAAAATCTACTTACTACTAAAGAAGATAAAATTTTAGGGTATGTGTCAGCTAACCAGGAGAAAATGATAACCCCAGAGGCAATCTATTGTGTTTGTGTATTTTTTTTTTTCATATACAGGAAGGCAGACTAGGAGTTATATGGCTCTGAGAGCTTCTTGCCCAGATCACAGTGTTGTCGGCTGGAAGGGACCTTAAAATCACAAGGCCCGTCCTCCAAAGATTCAGAAGTTCTTTCTGATGTGCTGAGCCGCCTCTGCTAGCAGGCCGCCCCTGAGGAGTGCTTGCTGCCCGGAGGCTGGTTGATCCAGCTGTGGGGTGGGGATTGTCATTCCTCTGCTCTGCAGATGTGCAATAGTTCTATTGGCTTGGGGCTGGAGGGATAGCACAGCGGGTAGGGCGTTTGCCTTACACGCAGCTGACCTGGGTTCGATCCCCAGCATCCCATATGGTCCCCCGAGCACCCCAGGAGTAATTCCTGAGTGCAGGGCCAGGAGTAACCCCTGAGCATCACCGGGTGTGACCCGAAAAGAAAAAAAAAATAGGTCTACTGGCTGTTTCCTCGACACCTGAGCAGACACTGTTTCTTCTCTCCGTAACTCAGACTTCCCATGTGAGCCAGCTAAAGCCAGACATTCCCATGAGACACAGATGGAGGGATGACAACGACAGCCCTGTGCCGGCTGGAACTAGGTCCCACCCTTCTCGGGACCGCTTATATTGCAGGAACCCCATGCCCAGTTAGATAGGGAGACAGCTCTGACAATGTTTAGTTCCGCAAATGGGAACTGTTCATATTGGAAGGAAAGCGGGACCGGCTGTGTTTAGTGTTCATCACGCGCCTGCTCTGGAGGCCTGGGTGTCATCTTCGGTTTGGGA